>NC_141289.1:12672403-13139903 GCF_037954325.1 Fistularia commersonii | reverse complement strand
AAAGTGTTTGCTATTTTTTAATGGCCCGTGCATTTAAGTGAATTTTTAAAACAAAGACTACATTTGTAGATGTGCCATGTGGGCTAGAATGTAAAAATTTGGCGATAGTAGACAAACTGGATCTCATTATATTGTAAAGTTAGTTTTCATTGTGGATACCTGTCGCTGTACCTGCTTGGGTGTGAAAATAGCATTTCAGATACACATAATGACCAGTGGTTTTATTCCGCCATTAAAATACCTGTGACAGTATTTCATTAAATCTTACATGGCAACACTGATAACATACTATAAGTTTAGTGACTCCAGGAAATGTTCTCAATTATTGACAATATTAATTTTCTTTGTTTATCTTTAGTTGGGTTATTTTAGTGTTAATAATTAACTATTGACACATTCCCTTGATTCCAAAAAAGTAAATTTAAATGAGACAATGAAGAATTAGCGAGAAGAAAGGGAAAATACAATTCAGAATTTCATTTTTAAAACAAAAAGCTCTGGATTTAGATTGTATTCAGATTGTGATAATAGAGAAAAATGTAGGATCCAAAACATATTATGATTTTTTTTATATTACTATTATATACAGTATATATATATATTTTTTTTCTACCATATTCTATGTTCATAGGGATCAGTGTTTCCTCAGAATTCCCCATAAATGTTGTCAGTCAAGTGGTGTAATCCGATGCTCCGCCTTTTCCACCTTTGGAGTTTGTAGTATATACAAGATTAGGGGTTTCGGGGGGTATTTTGGTAATGGCGCATGTGTGGAGATTACCAGGGGGGGCTCAGACTTGGTGTAATCCTGCTCCAGACTTTATGTGAAGGGGCATAGTGCACCCCCCCCCCCCCATACACACACAATAAGCTGTTTAGCATTTTCAAGGTAAATAGCATCTCCAATATGTAAAATCAGAAAAATCCAAAGTAACAAACCAAGAGCCACGCATCTATTGGCTTAACCTTTCCCATTTCACAACCTCTCTGTGTGATGTCTCCCAATGGAATGTCATGATTTCATTAATTATCAATCTGTCTGTATGATTTGTGTCATGTTTCTCTGGTGCCACTTTAAAAATATAATTAATACATTTTCGATGTTTTCTCTTTCTTTTAGCCATTTGAGGTCAATGACCTCCTGCAAGGGCTGAACTTCCCTAAGGTCCTTAACACTTTGGTTGCCCTTAACAAAGCTACTGAAGGTACCATTATCGTATTTTTTGTACTGTTCTACTAGAAATAATGTTTCTATTTAACATTTGTTACATTCAGTTATACATTCTGATAGATTTTTTCTTCAAATCATGTTGACTTTAAAAGTCAAGAAACATAATGAGAAATCATAATTGAATTTACATACTGTAAATTTTCTCCCGAAACTTGCAAAATAATTGCAAGGAAAGTCATCCAAGAACTAAAACCCTTCTCAACTAAAACAAGCGAAAATAATCCAAAATCAGCCTAAAATAGCAAGAAATTTCATAAAGGATAGTTTGAATTAAAATATGTATTTGCACGAAATTACCCACAAATTACCAAGTAATATTTTTCAACTTCAGAAGAAATCAATCGAGACTTAGAAAAAAAAAATCAAAAATAAGCAAACATTCACAAGAGTTTTTGTGAAAATTACATACAAAAAATTTATGTCATACAAAACTCAAATATAGGTGCACGCTGTATATCTAAATTTGTTTACACTATTTTCAGGGATGGTCAGGATATTGTGTTATCGGTACCTTTATCTCAGGAGTCAGTATTTTTAAAAAACATGGGAGATGCTGAACCACACAATTGGATTACTATGTGCAGAACCAGGTGTTGCAGTCCGTGCGCCTCACTCCTCGTCATCAAGGATCAGGTCCTTTGATTCTCAGAACACTCAGAGTCGAGCTTCAAAACCACTCCAGCATCAGTATCACAGCCTGGTAAGTTACCATGGGAACAACACCAACACAACTCACTGACTGGAGACAGACAGATCAGATTGAGATATGTTTAAGGTTGTTACAAGTCTGTTATGTAAACTTTGAATGCTCTCCAGAGGGAGTGCATTTTTATTAGCCAAACGGACCAATCGATAGATTTCATACCCAGCCAGCACATTGTGCTCACATTTAATCAACTCTTTTCCCTGTTTCCTTCTTCCCCAGGACATGTCGGAGGGCAGTGGGTGTGGCCACATCCTGGTCAAGGCTCGCTTTCCATTCCAACAAACAAATGAGGACGAATTGTCTTTCTCAAAAGGCGATATCATTAGCGTGAGCAGACAGGAGGAAGGGGGCTGGTGGGAGGGCTCATTCAATGGCAAGACTGGGTGGTTCCCCAGCAACTACGTACGGGAGCTGAAAGGAGGTGGTGGGTAAAATTTTATTGCCATAGATCTTCCACCTTGGTGTTTTCCTTGTTTTTTTTCTTTTCCAGAAATGTGTAAAAATAGCTTCTTACCATGTGCAATGATTCCCAAGTTGGAAAACAACAATACACCCAATATCAAGTTTTGAAAAAAGTGCAAGAATTTCTAAAAGCAGAGGCCATGATTAAAAAAATACACGTACAATTTACACCCCTACCGAATACAGCACGTGTAGCCCGACTACCTGTGTTATGATGAAAATAAGTGAAATGGCCAAGTTAACCTGGAACTATAAAAACCAAGCACTGGTCATCTAACTTTCATCACCATTTCTTCTTTTGTCATTATTTCTTCTAAGAAATTCTCACTGTGTATATATAAAGGACTAGCTATGTTAAGATACTGCGAACTTATGACAAGGATCATGCTTTGATATGGCATGCACTATCTTTTAATGAACAAAAAGTTGAAAGTGTAACCTCTTGGACTTTCAATATGTCTCTCCTACGCATATCTTAATTTTAAAATGATTTTTTTTGTACAGTTTCTTCCACATTAGTCCCCAGACCTACTTTGCATTGCAAAATTCAAAACTAAATCTTGTAGTTTTTCTCAATGTGGACCAGAGGCTATTCTTCCCTAATTGTTTTTACACAAATAGTCGGTCGAATCCTAGGGGCACTTTAATTACTCGAAATATTTTTTGTCATTACCGACAGGTTCCCTTTCAAATTTCAAAGAAGTTCGACAAAATTACACAGCTTTCGTACTTATTCCAGGATTTCATCTGAAACTCTTTCAACTTATTTCAATTTCAAATATAATAATAGAGATCATATGTGTACAATAAGCTTTTTAACCTGGAGAAAAGCTTAGTTGACTCTTCATCTGAACACTTGTGTGCCCATGAAGCTATCATGGGACTGACTGAATGCAAAATGATTAACCTTGTTGCTCCTTTTATTGTGTTGCTTTTAAAGAGGAGAATGTGGAAGGAAGGAAACTTTTTGCACAAACAATGACCGGAAGTTCCACAGCAGCTGCATAAAAGAAACAACTTCCTGAACTGCAGTGTAGACCACAAAACAACAGCCATGAAATGAACAAATGGCGGTGAAGACAAAAAGAACAGTTTGAGTGAGAGTTTGAGTCCTTTACACATAAATTTACAAATAATGATCTATTTTCCTGACTTAAATTCCACTAATCATGGAGGCAGCACTGATGAAAGTCTGATCTCACACTGATCTTACTCTTTTGGTAGAAGCAAGCTTCATTAAATAATCGGTGTCAGGAGTTGTTGGATTCTGTGCCTGTCTGAAGGACGTAATGTTGGCTGTCCATTACCGTGATATGGGTTAACTTAAGATGAAAAGTCGAACTGAAACAGACCACTGAATTAAGTTTCTGTGATTTAAAGTGATTGTTAGGGTTGATCTGGCCTGGAAAGGTTCATTTATTGAATGCAGCTTAGAATACTGCTGCCACGTCCTTTAGAACTTCAATCTTTACAAGTAATCAGTAGAAGTACCCCGAATATTTATTTATAAATGTTTATACAAATAATTTTGAATTACACATTATATTCTTAAATTCTCATCCACCTATATTATAGTGACAGATCAGAAAACAGTGCATAGGATGATGACCTCGTTTTGAACCCTGCTGCCAGACTTCATTTTGCTTGTAGCTGCCATCCCTAGCTTGTTAGAGTGGACACTATAAATTCATTTCTAATTTGATGCGTTATTCTGTATCTTGCTGCATTGTCCACATGTGGGCTTTGAATTGTTCTCCACCATTTCCTGCTTTCTAGACAAGTCGTCGGAGAAGACAAAGTCCGGGACACTGAGAAGTCCTCCAAAGGGTTTTGACACCACAATCATCAGTAAAACTTACTACAATGTGGTGCGTATCATACTCTTAAAGAGCTTTTTATTTTTATTTTACGAAAATACTTTGCAAAAGCTATGCATTGACAACAGCCTTCACTGCTAAGATATTGCGGTTTTTTGAATTTGACAATACTCAAAAAATTAGATTAATAATTTTCTTGTTGAGACTTAAAAAGGCTCCTGTCACAGCACAGTTTGAAGATCAAACCGATGGAGTGAATTGAGCTAATGGATGACTGTCACGCTGTTGAAAATGTGTCTGTTGCAATCAATTATAATTCATCCATTCACCTAATTAACAACTAGGCAGTCATGGCCTGCTGTGCTTTTGTGTTCATTTCTGATTTGTGGAACGTGTGTGTGTGTGTGTGTGTGTGTGTGGTGTGTGTGTGTCTGTATGTGTTTGAGATGGGATGAGACGACACTGTCCGAGCGCAGCAGATGTAATGTAGGTTATTTCTTCCATTCCATTGGTTTTTGGGGCAGCCATGCCTCAGGGTCGCTGCTGCCGTGTGTGTGTGTGTGTGTGTGTGCGTATGTGTTTGTGCGTGTGTGTATGTCTGTTTGAATAATGCAATAAGCCACCAGAGTGTACCCAGACCGTCCTCCTTTAGTTGGGTTACCTGAGTCTTCCATATACCACAGACCCTCACACATACAGACTGTGGCCTGAAGTCAAAGGTGTTCTTTGACAGAAATGTCGTGTTTTTTTTTTTTTAAATGGACCTTACCAGAGAGCTTTAGAACAGAAGCATTTGAAGAAAGTGATGCTTTGGCTTCTGTGCTTTTATCTTTGTGCGTGTTCAGTTTTCAGGTTTAAAAATAACCTTGCCCCTCTGTGTCCTCTTTGACATACAATATTAAAAATAAAAAAAACAAAAGAACCAATATCTGTATTTCATAAATAATTGGGTAGGGCTCAGCCGCTGTTCTAAAAATAATTTTGGTTTTCATATGACATCTAATATTGAAAGCCTGAGTTTATAGTTTATGATGATGTTGTTAGATAGTGTCCAGTTTGGCAGACTTTATTTGCTTTGGGTCGGGAAATTAAGTTTGATTTGATTTATGGTTATTGTTTTTTAATACAATATAATCCATCTTAATTGGTCAAGCTCATCTGGCAATTGTGGTGTCAGAGCTTTGCTTTTTCAGAGCTGCTCAAGAGGCAGTGTGTTGGCCCTTTCAGACTTTTGATAGCTCTTTCCACTGTGAAATTGCATCCTGAAAAACCGTCAATATACTTAGTAGAATGAGGAGAGAGAAAATAATTACTTTTTCAAAACCCACTGACCAACTGATTATGTCACCTCATTACAGCCTTACTTTATCTCCTTTTGATATTAGTTTATTTTATCACTCATTTGTATGTGTGTGTGCATGTGTGTGTGCACACGTGCTTGCGTGCATGTGTGCTAGGTCCTGCAGAACATCCTGGAAGCAGAGACGGAATACTCCAGGGAGCTACAAAGTCTTCTTGGCTCATACCTGCGTTCACTTCAACCTACTGATAGGTAGATAAAAATGACACTTCTAATATTTTATTTCATAAGAATTTTATCTAAATTGTGAATAGTAATCATAAAACCGCTTGAATCTGTGCACAAATATTTCACACACGCTTGATACTGTATACCAGCACATACTCACTAAAGGAGAAATGAAAATGATCAGTGTGAGCCAAGGAGCGCTTTTAAATTATGAATGACTCATCTCCTGTCCCCTCCCCTCCCCCGTGCTTTGCTTTGCAGACTCAGCAGCACTGACATCAGTCATGTTCAGGGAAATCTAGAGGAGATCTCAACCTTCCAGCAGATGTTAGTTCAGTCACTGGAGGAGAACACAAAGTCAGTTCACCCCTTTTTATTCTTCTTTATACAGCGTAGATAAGAAAATCTGGAAGTGAAAGGATGACTGGATTGAAGTCCAATGAATGCCATTTAAAAAGGTCTTGTTATTTTTCTCAAACCTTTTAACTATCTCACTTAAAACTGTCCTTAACGTGGTGGGCTGCAGACTGTGAGAATAAGGATTTATTAGTAGGTGGAGTAATGTCATTTTGGTAGCATAAGTGGCATCTAGTGGTGCATTTAAAAACTGCAGCCCAGCTGAGAGCTGGAGTTTTCAACCAGTTTGTACAGTAGAGATGTAAAGGACAAATTTGGTTGTTTTTAATTTACGTTTTTTCATCTCAATGGCATTTATTATGCAGTATGAATTGTATCTTTTGAGGGCAGATTGAGGCCCCATAATCCTTATCTGTATTTTAATGTTTTGTTAAAAGTTTTTTTGAGCCTATCAGTTTTCTTTTTATTATAGACTCCCAGAGAACCAGCAGAGGGTAGGGGGATTCTTCTTAAGTCTCATGCCCCAGATGAAGATCCTCTATGTGGCCTACTGCTCAAATCACCCATCAGCAGTTAGTGTGCTCACTCAACAAAGGTATAGTCTAACAGCAACACTTAAAAAACAGAGGGGAAAAAGAAAAATTACATTTGGATTATATAGTTGTCTGTCTGTGTTTGTGTATCATAGTGAGGAGCTAGGAGAGTTCATGGAGTCAAAAGGGGCATCTAGTCCTGGCATACTGACTCTAACCACCAGCCTGAGTAAACCTTTCACCAGACTCGAGAGATACCCTACCCTGCTCAAAGAACTTGACCGACACATGGAGGTCTGCTCCCGTCCCTTATTTTCGTACTGCATGCTGATTATAAAAACTGATGCTATTCTACAATAGTTGACGCCTAATAATACACAAAATAGCTACTGATAAAAAATGGTGAAATAGTTGTTTCTTACTAATAAGAGGATTCATGTCTTTTATGAGTACACTAAATGATCATTGAAATGTGATACATTTCCCTGTTGTCATTTTTTTCTGTCTTTGTTTTAGGAGCAACACCCTGACAGAGCTGATCTCCAAGCTGCTATGACAGCCTTTAAAAACCTTGCAGTAAGACAACGACTCATCAGTACAATAAATCTCATTTGTACCTGATCAATTACATGTGGACAGATCACCAAAAGGTCCAAATTGTTTGATTTAAAAAGCCTTAATACAAAGAGAGCGAATCATTTAAGTTAACACTTCATCAAGTTTTTCATGACCCTCTTAGATGGCTTCTTATCAAGCCACATTTCAGAACTTAACGTAAGCATTTAATTTTTGAAAGTGAAAAAAGGAACCTACAACTAGTGTTCTAGAACTGTAAAGAAAAAAGCATTTGTTTTAGTGGCAGACTGCACATTTGAGAACGTTAAATTTTGCTGAGATTAAACTGCTTCACGACCTTTATCATAAAGTTATCTCACAAAAAAAGAAAAAAAAAACTGTAATTAATTGCTTTTAAACTTACATATCCTTCTGCTTCTATTTGTGTTCAGGCTCATTGCCAAGAGGTAAGGAAGAAGAAAGACCTGGAGTTACAGATTTTAACCGAGCCAATCAGGAACTGGGAGGGAGATGACATCAAAAACCTCGGCCCAGTTCTCCACATGTCCCAGGTCACAGTGCACACTCAGAACTGTCAGGTATTATCACAGTTCTATATTTTTTTCTACATTTTCACTTCCACCTCTTCATTTGTAAAAAAAAAACTGATTCTGCAACAGCTCATTTGGGAAGGGTGATCGGTTTGCCTCAAGGTTTCTCACAGAGACTTACTTACTTGGTTTGCATCACAAAATGCACACCACCATGACTGGTGAAGATTTTTTTAGTAGTGATAATTGCCTAGAGAAGTTGCTTTAGTTCTATAAGCTGTTATTCTCCTGTGAAAATATTACACATCAACATCCACACTGCTTTGTAAAATGTGAGGTTTCATGGCTAAAGCGTATTAGAGTGGTTATCCTTTGAACAGAAATTTCCTAGTCCGATGCTTACGCTCCTTCTAGCCTGTCGAAGTGTTGTTGCACAAGACACAGAACCCCCTAGCTGCTCCCCTGGCGCTGCTATGTGGCTGCAAAATGCTCTCGGTTCATCCATGATGGGTTGAATGCAGAGAAGAATTTCCTGCAAGGGATTAATAAGGTATAAAGAAAAAGTAATTAAATATAATAAATAAAATGAATTGAATATTCCGTAAAAGAAGGAAAAAGCTTTCGCATTTGATTTCGCTGAGTCTTAATACATTCATTATTTTGCTAAGAAATATGATGATAAGTGATAACCTGCAGACAAAATGTTCATCTAAATCATGTTGTTTGATCTGGCCAACCCATCTGCTAAATAGCTTTGTTCATGTGGCGCTTTTCCAAGAAATGCACTTCAAGGTTTCAAACTGGACGATTGTAAACTTCACAAGTGGAATTTTGTATTTTTCTAGGAGTTAAATGAGCGCTACCTTGTCCTCTTCCCTCACACTCTTCTCATCCTCTCTCCCAGTCTAAGGATGAGTGGATTTATCTACCAGGTATGTTTCCCGTAGTGGAATGTAATTGCTTATTATGAATTATTTGTCATTTATCTGTAAAATCTTTATTTGAGAAAAATGTCATGATCGTGAAGTATTCGCTTATTGCTGTTTTTATATTGAACATCAGAGGGTACAATGTCAAACTGGTTTTAACTGTGACTGTGTCTGTTAAGGGGAGGATGCCTTTATCAGGAATGCTGATCTCTCGAATAGAGGACGGAGAAAACCTGAGGAACGCTTTTGAAATTTCAGGTCAGCGAGCATAGTCATTAAACTCGCAGATATCTTATTTCTATCATTCTCTTACATAGAATCTTACTGCAAAAGACAAAGTCACATGTTATTGAAGTGTTTTCCTACTGGATGATTGCCAGTTGAATCATTTTCGAGGCTATTCCCAAATGGCTCATCTAATATTTATGCACCTTTTTATAATGCCAGGGGTACTCAGAAAAGATTCAGTACGTAAGACCTAAATAAATTCCTTGATACCAATAATACATCTGTTGGCGATTCTCAAGTCTTTGAAAATTGGTATCAAAACATAATCGTTTGATTTCCCTTAGCATGTGACAGCATTTCACAATCTGCTCCATTTGTTTTCATCCATAGGCGCCCAGTGTGACCGAATGCAGGTGGCGTGCAACACCCAGCAGGATTTACAGGATTGGTTGGACCTTCTCACTAAACACACACACACTACATCTACGCACACTCACTCATTAAAGACCCTATCTGCATGTCACACAGTAAGTCTACATCATCTTGCAGAATGCCACTCCATCCCCGTTCGGTTCACTTGTCCATTTTTCTTTTGCTTTCTAATTGTGCTTTATTTTGTCCCCAGTTGCCTTCCCTTCCCATCACTCCTTCTCGACACTCCGAGTCTCGAGGAGGGAGCATTGGACACACCTGCCAAACTCTCCCCCACCCTTCCTCATTTGGCGCAACCCAGAGCAGCAACCCAATGTGGGGCCCCTTGGAGCCACCAAGTACCCCAAAACCCTGGAGCCTTAGCTGCCTTCGCCCCGCACCTCCCCTTCGGCCCTCTGCTGCTCTTGGCAATAAGGAGGTTCGGTTCACATCTAAAACGTCACTCTGCTTCTCTGGTGCACTTTTTAGGGAACTCTGGGATTTTACATTTGTATTCAATCTTCATCTGCAGGATATGAACAAGAGTCCGAAGAACATGAAAAAGCTGCTCCCCAAGAGGAAGCCAGAGAGGAAACCATCGGAAGAGGACTTCACGGTCCGAAAGAGTAAGACAACATGTAAAAACCTGAAGTGTACTTTGTAAAAGCATTTGCTCCGGAAGATATTGTTTCTGTCCCTTGTAAGCAGCTTTTCAACTTTGTCTTAGGCACAGCAGCTCTAGAGGAGGACGCTCAGATACTGAAAGTGATTGAGGCCTACTGTACGAGTGCCAAGACGCGACAGACTCTTAACTCCAGTGAGTAAATCTAACAACATCACAAACAGTCATGGATGCACATTTTTCGCGAGTCTAACAGTTGCTAACAGTTGTTCTCTTTCTGCCTCCAGCTCTAACAATGCTTTTCTCTCTTCTCTTTCATGTCATCCCTTCGTCCCTCTGTCCTGTCTGTAATCATTCACCTTATTACATTCTCCTCTCACTAATCTCCTATGTGCTGTTTGCTTTATTTGCGACTAAACTCCTTTGTTATTCTGAATATTGCTTTATTTTTTTTGACCTTTGTCCCACATCACGATATGGTTTGTACCCCTCACACCATCCCACCCGCAACACTAAATTTGGGTTGTCCGGAAACCAATCCGCTGCTGGTCATTTTATGGTAAAGCCTGGCAGGGGACCGATCTCATGCACAACCACGTGCTTGCTGACACCAGCATCACCATCACTGGTGTCCCAGGCAACCCACCATGCTCTGACCTTTCAGAAGACTCGGATTATGACAGTATCTGGACGGCCCATAGTTACAGGACGGCTTCGTTTTCTCGTAAGACATTGGTGTCACAAAGCTGGCACAAGATAGCTTAAGTCCAGGGACAGGCTGATAATGCTTTACATCCATTTTCTATTCACACACAAAGGGCTGGGGAATATTCCATATATCATATACTTTTTAATAGATACTATGATTATGTATTATGGATTATTTAAGTTGAATTTTAAAAGGAATGATACATAAATGTACTGCCTATATCTAGGCTTTTCCTGATGTGAGTCTCTTCACTGTCTTTTTTACAGTTCTTTGCTGATTTTTTTTTCTTTTGCTCATTCCCTGAGTCTTTCATTTCAATTTTTTAAATCATGGGGAAAATGTTTATGAGTCAGTTATGAGTACATCACCATGAATAAATTAATAAAGTCAAATATCAGGAATAAAAGGAAAAAAAATCAACAGCAAATTCCCTAAAATTGAATTTAAATATTCGAGTATTTGAACAAAGGAGAAATATAAATTATACACTGTCAGGCTAGTGATGAATTAATTGTACATATCTCATACATGTTTCACCATAAATGCACACACTTACATATATACATCTATGAATGCATTTTAAAGAAAGATGTTGTGATAAATATATCCTAAAAGACATATATTTATTGCAAGTTTCCATTAGCACAGACGCCCTTTCTCTGGAATAATCAGATACCACAGCATGGTTCTGTTTTTGAAAGTTGTGTCTGACACAAGAAGAATTTTAATACTATTTTCACTGTTTAATTAGGTTCCAGCAGAAAGGATGTTCACATGTTGTTTCCAGAAGAGGAGAAGATTATAGTTGAGGAGACCAGGAGCAATGGACAAACTGTTATGGAAGAGAGGTGTGTGCTGTCTTGCTGCCTGTCTTTCTGGTCCTTGTTGGGCATATTTTGCTGAAAATGACAGAATACAGACATAATTTAAAGGCTGCATAAGTATTATTTGATTTATACCCTTATATAAAAAATACTCCTAAATTAACTATGTAATTCACAAATACCCAGAATTTACTTGGTGTTCAACCTTACCTAACCACACCAAACACAATCTCCTATCAGGGTATAATTTATAAACTATAGTGAACACATACACACACATAGAAATGTGGTTGATAACAAGCTCTGTATATATTATGCTGTGTTGAGTAAGCAAAACAAAGCGCATTGTATTTGTCCTTGCAGGAGTCTGGTGGACACAGTATACAGCCTAAAGGATGAGGTCCAGGAGCTAAAACAGGTGAGTCTGTTGTTCAGGCTGACAATCACCTCGGCATCAAACCACTCTCAGCGGTCAAAGATTGCTTGTTATCTTTTATTATGGGGTTAATAGGTGTTACAAAAATATATATTTTGGGGGTTTTAACTACAGGAAGATTGAGGGCTATCACATTTTTTATTTGAAGTAGGCTAATGTTCTGCATAGCCTTTTCTCAAATCTTTTTTTTTTTTCAAATTTTAAGATTTGAGCTTCAAAGTGTTTATTGTCATATGCACAGTCTGCAAACGTATTTTCCTGTACAATGAAATTCTTGAGTTGTTGTCCACAGTGAAGCCAGATAGGTACCAAAAAAAAAGAAACAAACAATAAATAATAAATATATTACTGCAATGAGATGGAAACAGTGCAAAGAAGTACAAACAGTGCAGAGAAATATATACAGTTGTGCTCAGGGTTGTGCTCAGTTGAGCAAGTTGAGAAAGTGCAGGCAGACATCTTAAATGTTGAGTGCAGCTTGAGTGTGCAAACTTAATTAGGCAAAACCCGCATTATTTCCTCCCCCCCTTTTCTACAGGATAACAAGAGGATGAAGAGGACATTAGAGGAAGAGCAGCGAGCAAGGAAGGAGCTGGAGAGGATCATCAGGAGAGTTTTGAAGAACTTGAACGACCCAACTTGGGATGAGACTAACCTCTGAGATCATTCACACCTCAAGTTTGACTTTTACATTACCAAATGCCAATCCATTGTTGCTCAGCCAGTGTGGGATATTGATGGCCAAGAATGATATTTATGGACCAATGCTGCCATCGTTTCGATGCAAATTTCCAAAAACCCTTTGCAATTTCGACCCGCTGTGATCGTCTCAGAGACCCGTTGACCAAGAGAAACTGCCTGCTAGCCTTCAGGAAAGCCATCTCACTTGGCCTTAAAGCTGTGAAGCCATATTAGCAGGTAGGTATGATGTCATCACCTCCTGATTCCGCTGTTTCACAAATCACTTATGTCTCTTGTATCTCATTATTTCATGCCTCCTTGTGAGTGTGAGGGTTTGCAGCTCACGCTTGCCAGGATGGTGTGATTTGACCTGGTGCACGGGTTGTGCTGGTGTTGGGGCTTAAACATTTAAGAAAGTGGATGTTATTCCTCACTAAAATATACATTTTGAAATCAATAGCTTAAATAGCATTTTGTATAAGAACTGGTGAAATCATCATCATATGCAGTATATCCAATTTAACAGCACATGCTAATGTTATAAATAGGATATATACATCAATTTAAGAGATCACCACTAACCCCTATTTACCAGTGCATATTTCAGGATATCAACTCCTAGTCCTACACAACAGATCTGTAGTTGTTTTTTATAGGTTGAATTGGAAGTTTTATTGGCATGAAAACGTTGAAAACATTTTACGGTATTTACATTTCTATTTAAAAGGCAGCAAAAATTAGTGGTAATTTTTGGACGTCAAATTGTTTTAGTAATGTTATTTTGTAAATTATGGAATGATTGTTAATTTATTCTTGTCGAAATCTTCTACTACTGATTTGAGGTGGACAAAATGTGTATATGCTTATCATCCTATTTTGTATTCTTAATTATTCTCCTAGGAGATGCTTTTGAGGCAAGAGATAAATTGATTTTTAAAAACGACCTAATGGCTAATACAACATTTTGTTTACAAAAACAACACATCCTGCAGATAAATTAAAAATTGGAAATTACATTTCCATGTAAAAGCTGCAAAGTACCTCTCCCAGGAATGTCATGGAGTGTTTGCCACAGATCTTTAATTATGTCAATTTCACGTTACTTAAATGCAATATGGAGTTTGATTTAGTCCTCTAGCATAATAATCTATGCAAAGAATTTGAAATTGTGGAAAAGAAATATTATATGACCACACTTCCAGGCCCTAAATCCAGAAGAAATATTATGATAGATCATATAAATGAAACCACCTAATTTGATTTTCTACATTAATATATGTGCAGGTAACTACAATTTGCCTTTGCATAGATGCTTAAGAAATAAACATACTAAAAAAACAATGCCCAGTGTTTAGAAATTTTTTCGTTGTTGAACATAATTAGAGGAATTCAAGCCTAAAACATAAAATCCCCTTACACTGAAATCAAGCCAACCAATATAACTACCACCTGATGGAGTAACAATTGAAAGAATTCTCTATTTGTGTTTTTGAATTAATAGTTTACTATGTGGATCTACCGGGACTGAAGTATAAGCAGGGAAGCAATCAGTTACCAGACATTGTTTTTAGAAGTAGAATTTATATGCACATCTTCCTGCAGTTCAGAATTGCAACAAGAGTGATGCTGAATATAAAAAAACAAAAAAACTTTGAAGCTTATTGAGGATGGAAAGGAGGGAATTATATTAATTGTAACAAATATGTCTGTAATGGCCCTTAAAAATCACACGTTTGTCAAATTAAATTTGGAAATTTGGAGTCTTCAGTACACTTACTTGTATTAAACATTCCAAGAAAATGAGCTGCACAGAACTGACCCTGAACTATCTGGACGTATGCAGAAGCACCACGTCAGTGAAAGGATGTACTGAATTGTACTAAAAAACAAAAAACAAAAATTCCATTTAGTGTAAATGGGTCTTCAAAAAGCTGAAGAAAAACTTGTAGGGATTGTCTGTTTTTCTTTCCTTTTCACAACCAAAGTTTGAGCAATACAATACATGATTTATATGTCATTAATGCAAGCTACTGTTGCAATGTCTTTTTATATTTGTGACTGCTTTTTATACTTCTTATTTTCTATACTCGACCTTGGATAACACTAAAGATGATTTATACAGAGAAGCTGTATATTTCTCTGGACAGGATGAAAAAATTTAAACTGATTTAAAAAAATGCCAATTGTGAAATTTACAAAAGAAATACTTCTTAAATTTGAAACCTAGATATATTAAGCTATATATTACTAACTTATGCACTGAAGGGCAACTGAAATGTGAATCTGTGTGTTTCAATATTATTGTGATGATGATTGCTGTAGTTTGTTACGATGGATGATAAGATTAACCTGCCCGTTATTTATTTCTCCCACGTGACTCAATAAATTGCTGCGTTTCATGTCTGCTGATGCAAAATCCTTTGCAAGCAACACCACAATACTTGACAACATATTTCTTGTCTTGTCTGATATCTTGAGTCATCTGAAAATGTGACTCGATACACCATTTTAACCACAGTAAGCACCTTCCTTTTTGCACCTACTGACAGACATATTCTGTGTAAAAGTTTAAAATGCAGCTTCAGAAGCCTGTAGTGAAGGTCTGTGGGGGTTCTCAGTCATCCAGGTCATGGTGAATTCTTGTCAAAATCATTCTGTCTTGGCAACTGGACTTGAATTTCTTCACTTGAAGACGTTTCACCCCTCATCCGAGAGGCTTGTTCTGCTCTAATGACCTATGAAGGGGGTTTCTGAATATAACTGCCTGGAAAGAGCTCCTCGGAGATAGTGGAATCTATTGGGTGGGCTAGTCTATTTCCTCAGACACTCTGAAGAAATACTGTTGACTAATGGGGAATTGATGAAAAGAATATAACTGGCAAAAACCTGGCATTTATATTTGGAAATTCCCCATAGGTCATTAGAAGTGAAGAAGCCTCTCGGATATGGGGTGAAACGTCTTCAAGTAATTCAAGGCCAGTTGCCATGACAAGACGATTTTGACAAGAATTCGACATGACCTGTATGACTGAGAACCTCCACAGAGCATCACTACAGGCTTCTGATGGTGTATTTTAAACTTTTACACACATGTCTGTCGGTAGGTGCAAAATTGAAGGTGCATACTGTGCTTAACATGGTGTGTTCAGTTACATTTTCAGATGACTCGAGACATCAGACAGTTTTCATCAGTTTGGTGTCAAAGCCTACAATCAAGTAAAGAATTAACCGTTACATCCCTGGTGGTGCTAAGATGAGCAGACTGGCCATTTCTGCCGGAAAGTCATAGGATAAAGCATCTTTGAGACACTCAGAACGAGTTATGAAGATCACATTTCCAGGAGAGTATTGATTGCCATGAAATAGGGTCATGTGTGATACTACTATTTTTAGCTATTTTAGAAACATGACGACTGAAAATTCCGGACTATCCGGACGCATCTGAATATAAGCTATAAGCCGCACCGGCTAAAAATAACTAAATAAATATATAGTTGAACATTATAGGCTGCACTTGTCTATAAGCCACAGCTGTCCGTGTTGTAATATGAGATATTTACACAGAAACATTTTTTTAAACTTTCAATTAAATACGAACCGGTAACATCCAAAAATACATACTGGAAATGTTTTTTTTTCTGAGCAGTGGCTTTAACACGGCTGATGAAAAAGATTAATAATAACACGAGGAAAAGTCCATCCCTCCATCCATTTTCCCCGCATTGTCCTACAACAGCCGATAGCTATCTTCGTCTTCCTCCTGCGCACTAAAACCATTAATGTTGTCTTCGTAGGTGTCGGAATTGAACAGCCTCAGAATTTCGCCAGAATTTCATTGGTCTGATGTGACGAGGCTAAATGTTTTGGTGACAGGAAGCTCGTTCGCCCCCAAAAATCCTTTGTTTTGCGTCATTGTTTCAAGTCGGCGTGCTCAAAGCGTGTGAAAAAAGTAGCCGTTTATAGTCTTGAAATGACAGCATGATGCTGCTGCACGGACAGACTCCCCTGCATATCGGCAGCAGATGATGTGTCCTCGTAGATGCATAGAAAACATACAGTCAATAATATAAGGCGCCAAACTTGCCCAAAAGAGATTATGGCAGAATAACAGTGAAAAGCATTGTTTCCATAACAACAAAGAAGATGGGAGAAAGGAGTCTTTGTGGACTTATCCTTACTAAATTGACAAGGCCTTTTACACCCTTTGATACAGGCCTGGCTGCCTTACACAATAGAAGGCATATAAATTTGCAGATGTCATTTGGGAAGCTCAAATGTCAGAGCCTTTCACAACAGTAGCAGGAACCCGCCAGTGGAATGATTGATTGCTTCACCTTTTGTCTCCATCCAACTATCCATCCGAGAGGACAAAAAGAGCCAAAGGGAAAGATGAAAGAGCATCATGTACAGATTTTGTGCCAACTCTTTTCATCTTTTTTTGCACTTAACCATTTTACCAGCTTACATAACACACAGACTGTCTTTTCATGTAGCCATGCCATAATTAGAAAAGAGTATAATCAATAATTTAGTTCCACTGGAAATGAAAACGGTTCAAGTGTAACCTCTCAGGTTTTTCTATTCACCTTCCAGTTGGGTATGACACAGGTATGTCAGCCTCAGAATCTGATTGTAACATTAAAAGTGAGTACATAGCATTTGAGAAATATTGGGAATGAATGGGAAATTACATGATGATCCACAGCTTTACCTGAAAGGGATATCTAACTGTGGGTTTACTTAGAAAGATTTCATAGGCGTCTGATGTGAAAACAGATCACAACAGGAACTGTGTTCTCCAATGTCTGAAGAGGAAAACAACAGGATTTAGTTAAATAGAGAATATATGTAATTTGTGAGGTTTAATTTTATCAGTTTTCTCCTTTTTTAAAACTGTTATCTGCAATCATTTTAAGAATTCAAAATGATTAAGAATTCAATGCCATGTCTGACAGCATATTTCAATCTAATCTTTGATTGGTCCAGTGCTACATTAACATCCCGTGTCACAATGTTTGATCGTCTGCCGCTTTGCCAATGAAATGTAAACTATCATCATCAACAGCTGAAGAAGAGGAAGCTCGACAGATGTGTTGTGTCGTGCATCTCCATAGTTCGCAGAAAAAAGGGGTCTTGCATGATAGATAACACACTGAATCAAGTTGGCTTTATTTTTATCCCGTGACAAAACGACAAACAGAGGAGGAGCTGCAAAGTCACATGTTGAAACACTTTAGATTGCACAAAAAATGCATACTTTTTAGTGTTTTATATGGAGACTGATATTAGTAAATTAGGAAGTCATGCGTGCAACTATGCAGGGATGTTTTAACCAAATTTCATCCGAAGGCTGACAAGGAAGTGACACAAAAAGTGCGCTATATCTGCTTTATGTTCATTTTACACCCTTATGCATATATTTGTGATATTTTCCAGGCTACTAAGTCTAATGCACTGGTGCAGCCTTTTGCTGAGATGTCTTGCATGAAAGGAAAGCCAGAGTCACCTGATAATCATGTCATTGCATCTGGACTTGTTTAGAAAGCCAGATTTGTTTTTGTTTTTTTCTTTGGAAACTTTGATTAGCAGTTTTCCAACCTTAAACCATTATAGAACTACTTTAGCATTACCTTTACAAGTTTTGGCGCCAATCATGCCCCAGTCTGATGTGCTGGGCTTTTTAAAGTTCTTACTAGTTGTCATGTAGCCATTGCCGTTTTCATAGTCGTCATTCCGAGTCGAATGGGTTTTTATCCTTAGATGCTAAAAATATGTGCCTTGTCTCGCATGAAATACCCAACTATTAAAAGAAGAATGGGACTGACATCTCCTCCTTTCGACTTCCTCAGCACACATGGGATGCATATCTTGCCTCATCCATCGCTAGTATTGCTGTGTCACGTGTCAACAGGTCGAACACGGGATTGTTTCCAGAACATACTGTAGCTGCATAGCTGTGCAGGATCATCTTGTGCTGAAACACCACTCTCACTGATTTGATTGGGTCAAGTCACCTTTTGCCAATCTTTGACGTCCCGTGTATTGGTGACGCAAGTTCTGAGAAATCGACGCACACGGTTCTGCGGCCACAGTTTGATCCAATTATTGCCTTTTTCTTTTATTCCTGTGTATGCAAATTGAATAATCAAATACGGTTTTTATATGGAAATGAGCTCATCAAGGGTTTCTCTTTTTTATATGTAAATGTGTAAGTGCATACACGTTCACACATATATGACGAAAAGAATAAAAGAATGCATAATGTGATCATGTCTTGTACTGTTCTATACCCGTGATCCAGATGTACTCAAAATAGAGGAACCCCATTAAACACATCTCATGTTAACACACACTTTGAGACACCCAGACCTTTGGCGCCGCGATCTATAATTTCAACTTTTGAGAACAACGAATGGGTTTCACACATACACGCACACGCTTTCTAATGTTAGGTCCATTGTGAGTGAAATGACAGTGAGCCACCAGCGTCGTATTGTTTTTGGCAATAGGACCAATAGGTGTCTCTGTTTTGTGAAAGGCGGAATCGCTCCCGCAACTCACGCTCCTCTTTAGTCCTGCAGCCTTGCTCTGTCATTCCACTGTGCTCAACAGCTTGTGATAATTTAGATTTGACTCGTATTGTTGTGCGGTGACTCCCTCCTTTCTTTTCCCTCTCTCCTCGCCTTCAAAGCTCAGCCATTAATTTCCAGCCTCTGCAATTTTCCTCTCCAAAAGCAGAAAAGAGCCAAAGAAAGGGGAAAGAAAGATGACAAAGACAACATAAGACTCGTGTCTTTTCCCGCTCCTGTTATTGTACAAAATAGCCAAGCAATAATTTTTTGCCAATGGTTTAGCCCTAAAAGCCCATTTGACGTCCCGTCTAAAAAGAAAGCAATAAAGGAACCTTTTCAGCGGTGTTGAATGAGAGGGAGAAGGAGGAATGAATCCCTTTGGAACGCTGTGACCAGAGAGGCCTTTTTATTTTCTTTGCTCTGGTAATCAAATGGAGCTGAAATGAAAATGGAGTTTTCTATGAAAATAGGGCCCTTTGTTGGCTTTGGAAGGCTGGTAATTCATAAACAATAAGCCGGCTCTTTTGTTTGGGTTATAATATATTCCTGCTGCTCTGAAAGAGGTCTCTTTGCACACACACACACACACACACACACACACACACACACACACACACACACACACACACACACACACACACACTGAAGCCAGGGTAAAAGCCAAAGCGTGGCAGCAAGGGAAGAGAGGGACAGAATATAAAAGGAAGCGGAGAGGCAGGCTTTTCATTCATTCCTCCTGACTGAGAGACGGCAGGATGCTCCTAACATCTCTTTCATCACCATGTCCTTCCCTGTCAGCCTCTTCTGTTCTATTAGCACTTTCCCTTTTTGGTTTTAAACGCAGGAAGTCGAACTCGCAGTCTCAACGGACCAACAGGTGTGTATAGCGGTTCCAGTTGTCAAGCGATGTCAATGTGCGTGTGTATGGGGTGATTTCCAAGGATGCTGCACTCTTTCCATTCAAATGATAGTTTTTTCACCCTTCACTCAGGAAATACTGGAATTATTGACATGAACAAGTCATTTTTTTATGAATTTTTTTTTTTTTTTGGCAGTGTCAGTGATGTAGATTGCCAAGTGATAACAAACCCCCAAAATCAGCAACAGGATGGAGAGCTGGCAGCCACTTTGCCGTCAGTTTCATGGAATATGTGACTGTTTTCCACTCAGTTTCTCAAGTTATGCAGAGTCGAACCGGATAAGTGGAACCAGAGCGCAGGGCAGTGGACGTGTCCTTCTGGCTGGGTTAGTTTTTCAGGACCGGACGTGATGGACATCAGTGTTTACATCCGCTCAAAACTTCATGAGAAATGGAATACTGAGACCGGAATGATGTCCATTTGACAAGTGAAGTACACACTATCAGTCTCTTGGATCTGCAGGCCAACTTGTTCAATCTGCTAAAAAAAGAAACAAAACCTTTGAAGAATTGTGAACAATTTCCCTCAGTTTTATGTTCAGATAAGGGATGTGCAGGAGAATGTGGATGTGGACTGAGCTGACATGACGTAAGTGCTACTTTTGGCGTTTACTGTGTACTTTTCATGTCCCTAAGCCACTGATGGGGAAGTAAAAGTGAAAGAATGAGTACTATATAAAGTAGATGAGGTATATTTGCAGGCTGACACCACTACTAATCATAAGGGAAAAAAAAAAATCCTGCTTTTAAGCAATTTATTAAATGCTTACTCGTGATAAAAGCCAGTTATAGGTCTTTAAATTGGACATTCCTTGTACTGAAAGGCAAGGCAGTGAAATACATTGTGTATGTTCAAGTATGTTTTGGCCATTATATGACAGCTCGATAGATATTGTCAGAAAATATGAAATACGTCAGTAACCCTTCGTCAGGTATGTCTGAACCTATTTCATTTACAATAAACTTCAGTGTTTGAAATTCTTGGTTGATCTCTAGGCGAGGGGCTGCTTCCTGTAAAGCTGCCCTCCATCCTGTTGTCACTCCTCTTGCATGTGGCCGTGCTGTGTGCACTGTCACTGACGCTGCGCGTGGGCGTGTCCCTCGGTGATGTTGCACTCGGCACTTTGATGTATTTGTTCTCATCGCCCCATTTAGAAAAAAATTGTTTTTTTTCACTTAGTGAAAAAAATTGTGAAAAAAATCACTGTGAATTGCAATACTTATTTACAGAATGGTAACAGGAAAAAAATGGGATTTACGATTTACGCCGACGACAGTTTGAGTTTAACTGCTTCTGCTCATGTCGGCGGGGACTGTTTTAGAAGTGAAGCAACTTTAGAAGTAAGAGAGAAAAGAAAAGAACTGCAACAGGTTGGTGGATGGCACCGGCTTTCTTACATCTCTCCGTTCTGCCAAATTGTGAGCTCAAAACTGAAGTAACTACTGAATAGAGGTTATAAATTTTCAGGTTCTCGTCGCTTTCTGTAGTAAAGTTATTTCTCTTTGCAGTGTTACTGCTTTTTACAATTGCTTGTGGAATAACCATCAACATAAAAGTTAAATTAAACTACAGGATCACTTTTTATACGAAAGTTGCACCTCATCGTATTCATCCATTCTACAACCTCAGTAAAAGCCCAGTTCATCTCACCAGATTCTACTTATATTAGTTTGTTCACTAAAAAACAGTCCGAAAATAGCAACGAAACACAAAAGTATAGTAGTATAGTATAGTAAACACTTGAGATGTTTAGAGATGCATTTTGGATTTGATCTGCAGCATATTTCCACAAAAAGCATGATGGTATCAACCTTAAATCTAAATCCGGAAAACATATTCTTCTGTAACATAAAGTCAATTGTGACGTCCTCAGAGGAACTCAGCAGAGAGCGGATTGATGAGACCGTTGGTGAAACACTGAATAAGTATAATTCAGAAAGAAATAAAGGCTTAGGGATGAAGCCTTCTCTCCGAAGAGCCGAACATCTGAGAATTAGAAGAACACGCACCAGGATGGACTTCTGAGACAACAGTGATGAGAGACGTGAGGTCTCAATGGTAGTGTGACAGGATATATTTATTATCCTGTACGTACTCCGAGTCGGGAGCTCTCACTGCAAAATTTCACTGTGCCTGCACAAGGATAATTAAAAATCTCGATTCTTGATTAAGTGCTGAGCAGGTGAAACTGCAGGAGATGCAACAGAGCATTGTAATATATCTTCTTTGTTTTTCCCATTTCTTATGCGAACTAGTTCAATTTATAAGCTCTTGACTTAATATTACATTGTTTTAATTAAATAGCAACACATCTCTTGAGTTGCTTACAGTTTATATGTGTAGTATTGTGCTGCGTTGCTTTAAAAAAGTGACAGTTTTTGTGAGTTTTTGCTCTGGGCATCTAAACTTGGCTGGTAATAATAATCTCAAATTGAGTTTTGATGGATCAGTCGCCATAGCAGGGAGAAGTGAGGTTGGAGCGGGATAGTATTGGAATACTTCATCTGTATAACTTGTACAAGTCAGACTCAAGATTGGTGGTGTTTTTTGTAACAATGTAGAACACAGTTTATAAAAAAAACAACCAATACCATCAGAAAAACAAGCTAATAACTTAACTTATTAGGACTTGACAAAGTTTTGGTTATAAACTCAAAAAGTTATGTATAAGTACATATTTCATATCACAATGTACAGAAAATTTCAATTTTAGCAGTAGATGTGATTTTGTACTTTGATGCTTCCGATTCCAGACCCAGATTTTCATGAGGGGACATTAAAAAATCAATATATTTTTTCTCCATGATTTGAGGAGAACAATTGAACTTGGTTCTTTTCTGGTCTCCTACCACATGCAAGCACACAGACACAACCACACATACTCACACACACACACATTACATTCCCACACTGATGTTAGTACAGTTGTCAATACAACCCAAGTGCAGTCAAGGATGCAGCCATCAAACAGCCATGTGATGGGCAAACGTCACATCAGGAAAAGATAAATAATAGAACAACATGAGAGCCGGCCTTGTCACTGTCACTGAGTGATACCTCACTCATATTCAATTGAAAAATAAAATGACTTTGTGGACTAGGATTTGACATTTGATTGTTTTTTTTTTTTTTTTTTTATATATTTAGCTGAACATTTCATTGTTAGAATAAAAACACGAGAAAGTCGCCAAAGAAATCGCCAAAGTCGAAAATGCCAACGAAAGTTTTACAGGAGAAACTGGATTTATATTTTTCTGATATAATTTCCCACAAGACAAATATACTAAAAAAAAAATGAACTAAAAATGGAATTTAGGCATGAAAAACTGAAAGTTGAAGCAAAAAGTCTGGAGCCAAAAGTTCACTCCTGGTAAAGTTCAGATATCTAAACCTCCCATATCAGTAAGTTATCAGTGAATCTCTGGCGGCATCAGTAGAAAGAAAGAACTTATTCACGTACTTAAATATCAGACCATGCACCCAAAGACAGATAATTGCAGGATTTTAAACATGTAATAAGTAATGATTTCGGCAACGGCTCTTGAACAAACTCCGTCAGGTAAGCGTTGAAAAGTGACACGTGGATGTGATATAAGTCACCTGACCTCGATAACAAAGGCTGGCCTGACGCCGGACCCGTGGAACGGTTTAATATCTGAGACATCCTGGACCCTGAGATAAATACAAACATATTATTATTTATTCCTGGCAAGTGATGGATTAGATTATTAATATGTTTTGTCATTTTGTCAGCAGGCGAAGTCAGAGGATTCAGCTGACAGATTTATTATTATTATTAGGTATTTGCTTTTATTGTGGATGGCGAACATGATAAATTTAATGGTATTTTTTCATTAAATGGTTAACAATAAATGTTTAAATGAAGACGGCCTCTTTGAAATTTTCATATTTAGTGGAACTAAGTGTCAGCCCGAGAAACAAAGTCATTTTTATGGTTTAAAGCTTTATGTTGATCTGAAATCCCAAAGATTCTAGGTTTCTCCTGCTGTTGCACTTTTAATAACAAACAAAAAACAAACAAACAAACAAGCAAGCAAAGAAACAGACAGACTAACAGACACATGCCAAAAAAAAAAGAAAAAGAAAGAAATATAAGCTGTGAGTCTTAAATTGTCCACTAGATGGCAAGACAGTGTAAGAAACAGAGAGCTGGGCTTTTTGAAAGGTCTCCCCCTTTCAACTTAATCCATAAATAAATACAGTATAACAAACTAAAACAAGCACACAAACAATCCAGGGGAATAGCTCAGGTTGACCTGATCTTCGAATGGTCACCTGCTGTTTGCCTGGTTCCTCCAGATGCTGTGCCGAGATGCCCTTGAGCAATACATGCAATACATAGGGATCCTTTCTTGCCCCAGCAACCCCGCCTTATGTGACTAGTAGTAAATATTTGGATTTGTGTGTTGATGTGTTTACTGGTCGGAAGCATCATTTCATGAATGTATGTGAATGGGTGAATGTGACACTCTTCAGTTAGTATTTGTATCAGAAAAGTGTCCTTTGGATGCAATGTATTTGTTTCATGTTTTTCTCATGAAAGTGTGAGCTAACAACTCTGTGGTTTATTTTTTTTAAATGTGTTTGAACATTCAGCATTTTCAAAAGTCTCTATAATGCAGGTTTAAAATATTGTAGTGTTTTAGTCAGGGAAACGGTAAATAAGTCACAGTAAAACGTTTGTTTAATGAGCAATAGCTGTTGTTGGCCACAGCCACGCCACACAAGCCTGAATACAACTAATTGTTCCCGCTAAAATCCAGGTAAAAAACCCCGGAATTCATTGCACCCCAAACCACTCCCACTAAATTCCCAGCAACCCCCAAAATCACACAAAAAACAAGCATCAACATAAACCCCAACATTCGTGACTCGCTACAATATATAAGCTGCATTTGAATTTTCCTTACATTTGACAGGAACTTTACAACTAATCATACGGGTGTGTTGAGGAGTGCAAATATGTAAGAGTTGGTTGACAGAGGGGTCTTTTAAATATACCATTTGGTAATTTTCATCTTCATGGCAGTTTGTTTTATAACAATCATGGACTGGTCTAACAACAGATATCCCAACTCCTAGTTGGTAAAACAGGAATGTCATTACGAAAATCTGCCACGAGAGGGAGCTTAATATCCACCTTAAATGATCAGTTCAACTTTAAGAGAAATGCCTGGCAGCTCCAAGTGTAGGGCTGAAAAGCCCCCCAAACAGTTGTGTTTCACCCCCCCCCCGTGTCTCCCCAACCTAACCCCACCCAACCGTGGCCCGTGCCCCATTGCCCCGGCACCGAGCCATCACGGTCGGACGACTCAAACCCTCTCAGTTTTTTTCACTGGCCTTTTCATTTTCCCCACTTATTGTATCAGTTTACAGGTTGTTGCACCTTTAACTGGCAGCGAGCTGGAAAGCTGGAGGACACTTCGAAAAAGGCCTCGTTTTCCGAGACGTCTCGACAAATGAGCGTCTAAGCTTTCTGTTTAGATGTCGACGACTTTGAAATTAGGATTAAAAATAAAAACGGAGCGATCATAATGAAATCCCGCCTGGATGGTATTATTCTTGCATTATTGATGGATTTTCTGTGTGTAAATAAGAACTCAGGGAAAATAAGTGCAAAAAGATAAATTTATTTTCCAGAGGCCGTAAGACCGAGATATTAAAGGATATCAATTATATGAACTTCTAGCCCTGACCTGTTGATTTACCATCAGCCTTGGCTCTCAAATGCAAGTATTTATTTTTCAACCCCTTCAGACTTCAGGGAGTTAACTAGGTGTTCAGACAGGAAGGGGAAAAATAAGACGGCATCTTGTGATATCATGTGAAGAATAGCTACAGGAAAAGTGCGACTTGTGACTTGTTGAAAAGAGACAATATTTTTTCACTCTCTTAATAATTCACTTTATTTTAGTAATGGTCATTGGTTTATTAGGGATCAGGAACAGGAGAAAAGAAAGGCAAAAATGTTTGAGATAACTCCCAGAATATGACAATATTTAAGAACCCTTTTAATAAAGAAGCAGAATGCAGTAAGGCAGGAATCAGAAAACTGTGAGTATCAACAGAAAAGTAACAAAAGCTTCATCATCAGACAATTAGTAAATACTCTTGAAGCAAAGGACATTATTTACAAAATATATTGATTTTGCTAGTTGCATAATAATTTTTAAGTACAATTTTAAGCACTGCTTGTGATGCTGATGCAGTAACTTTGTGTGCATATTGAATACATTACATACAACACACTGTGTGATGTATGTTTTGTTATTTTTTTTTACTTTTCAAGACAATTCATGTGTTCCATGCAATCTTGCTTCTTGAGACTATGACATTCAACAACTGAAACCTGAAATATATTAAGTTGTTTCTTTTAATGTCATAATAATTCTGTTTTATGGTTCAGATTTAGATTTTTATTTTACTGGAAAAGGACTGAAGTATTTTGTATAGAACTATGTTACAACAGTAGCTTTTAATAATGAATTAGTAATTATGTCATTTCAGCCCAGTTTTTATAAAGTATAAATCATAATACTAAAGTGTGAATTGGCTTATTGTTGGCTTTTTATGCCCATGTTAAAAATGCTTTCTGCCCCAAAGGTGATATTTGACTAAACATGGCAAAAATCAAAGCAAACAGCTGCGCTGTAAAATTCAATAAGACAGGAAATCCGCCACCAACACGACTACACTAATTTTGTCCCCAAAAAGATGCAAACATAAGTGGCATGCAGTGTTTCAAACCATTTGCAGAAAAAAGCAAGGACCAGTGGGATACGAGAGCCTTCCTGTGGACTGAATTGCCTTAAAGTGCCAGGCTGCTATCAAACCGCGTTAATGTGATGGATATCTGGCATTTTGCATTCATTCGCCATGCTGTAAACATGGGAACTGACAAACACATCCCGGTGAGAGGGCCTCCAGCTCAGAGCAGCTGCTCAGCTGCTATCTGGCTTTAATGCACTCATAATATAGCCTGGGTTCAAGTATATTTTATGCAAAACACACACACACACACACACAGAACACACTTTTCTTAACTCACATTATGCCAGTTTCAAAGTGTTGCTCACCCCTGTTCTGCTCCAGGGATTCTGTTTAAAAGTATAAAATTTCACTATTGCTTATTTTCAGCCACTGTGTAATACCCGGGCTCACGAAGAGGTGGTTTATTGGAAACACAGCAGCGTTTATTGCTTGTCTGTGCGCTGATGAGGATATCTGGTACATGATCAGCCCTTTCTGCTCTGTGGATGAGTCAAGAGTGTCACAGATATCCAGGTTAAGCGAGCCGTATCTTCGTTTTTAAATGGCATGGGGTGTGTTTCTAAGGCAGGACGGCAGGAATTGTGACAAGGATTTCAGGATGGTGGAAAATAAGCTCCATCCTGATACAAGCTGTGAACCTGTGCATGCCCAGCCACACTCACAACTACATACATTCGATATTGGCTCTGCTCTTATTGCCTGATTCATGTTTTTTTGTGTATTAGTTGTGTCGCGGATCCCGAATGACATTCGGCAATTGCTTTTCGCTTTCCAGCTTGGAGTGAACCCACAATCTTATTATCGTCACGCCGTCCGCTAATTACAAAATGCCTCACTTATGATATGTAATAATTAGCAAACACCGAATGCTTGGATGCTGATAGAAAACCGATCGTTAATTGAAAAGCTTTGCACAAGTCAATAATTATCTGACGAGTCCATCAACGACAATTTAGTAGCTTTTTTGCTTCCCGGATGAAATGGTTTTCAATATTTTTCTTGAATGGAAAGTGGGAAAATGGGTTTCGAAATATGGTTTAGGAAAAAAAAAAAGATATTTGGATAATCTTTTTGTTCAACAAATATGTACTTACTTTTGGGATATTAGGTATTCAGTCTGTAACCCACATTTTTATGTAAGTCTGCTTTTAGGTCGGAGCAAGCTCTGTGGCTCAATTACAGAAAGTAAAAGATTATGAAAGTATGAAATTGTCTTTAATTATTTGCAATATTAAACTCCCCAAGGTTGTGTCAGCTGAAACAGCAAAGGGCCGTCACGTAACGGTAAAATTACTCAGTGAGAAAGAAAACAATTTCCAAGGTAACTAAATGATTCGAGTAAATCAAATATGAATAGTTGGGCAGTTTTTTCATTTGCTACGAAAGGCATAAAGCCTAAAACTTACCAATAACAACATTAAGGAGTCATAACAAATGACCGTATGGACATGTTTATAGAAATTTTAGTAAAGAAATTAGGTGAAATTCAGACTCTGTGGTCGGTCGCTGGTAGCAGAGGCGAACAGCGTCCCCAAATGCAAATCTACCCCAGCACTTTATGTGTTTTTAGGATTTAAGTAGATGAACCCGTCGCGTTGAAACGCATCTCCCATTACCTGGCCCCCCTCGCTCAGAGGGAACTACGCTGCCATCATCATGCCACTGCCAGCATTACACAAGATACTCCGTCAGACTAAATGGTCATGCCAATTACATTGATTTTAGAGTCTCTATGTTTGCATTAGTGGTGGAAAATGGACTCTCATTTTTCATGCATTTTGTGGAAATGAGGACGTGAGCTCTCCTCACTGTCCATAATGGATAGAATACCAACCACGAGGATGCTGTGACTGTACACACTCATTTTGGACCATAAACCACATCACACACTTACTGAAATCAAGTTTTTTTTCCCAATACATTTCTTATTACTGGAGTAGTAGGGTCCCTCTGTTTCCTGCCCAGGGTTCTATCTAATGGCATTGGTTAATTTGAGCTATTTGAATCACATTGTTCATGTTGAAAAGTTTCATGATATCTAGATTAATTCAACCACTGTTCTGAATTAATGCCCTGACTGCAGTAGGATACAAACAATGGTCAAACAGGTTTGTAAGGGTATTGCCATATTATTCCTAAAATAATTGCCACAGTAAGTTTTTGTCAAACATAATTTTTTTTTGCCTGAATCCAATCCTTTTTCCACATATGGCCCAGTTTTTTGGGTTTTCTAAAAAAAGAAGGAAATAGTGACTTGGGTGATCATATTTAGAAGGTGACAATACCTGACATATTCACTGAGCAGTAATTATTTAGGCGATAAAGGCATTTCTAGTTTAAATCAAAATAATATGCAGATCAAAAATGCAAATAAGCAATCTTTCGACCCTTTAAGGAAATTTTAATTTTGCATCAAGTGGCATACTGGCCATGCATCGTATTGATAATGTACATCTCACTCAATATTTTACTACCTTTACGACTAGCTACTACTACCTTTATCTACAGAAGTTTAACTGTGAAAAAAAAAAAGATAATTATTAAAAAAAACAAAAACTGAGGCTCCTCCTCCCTGTGATTATTTACTGGTTTGTGCTTTATAAAAAATGTTGTTATTTTGATTTTTATTCCTACCACTGGTTTGACAAAATCAGAATAGCACAAAAAGACATGGTTGCCCCGCCAAGCCCTCCCTGCCTGTGGGTCTTTTACTTATAAAAATTAAAGATGCATTACAGTATCTACCAACAATGAATATTTTGTACTTCTAGACTGATCATAAGTACATTTTCAACATTTTCAACCACACACACACACACACACACACACACACACACACACACATGCACACACACAAGCACAAAAACCCGCACGGACGGCGTACCTAAGCGCACTAAGTAAGAAATCAAATGTCACTCTCAGAGCTAAATCGATTTCAATCTGTATTTTCAGCTTTTCCCAAAATCTATAAATGGAGCTTTTAACACAGGAGTGAGAGCGGTGAGAGCAGAGGGTAAAAGGAGGTCTAGGGCTCTGTCAGGATTGGGTTAACCGCCGTGTCAAAGTGGCTATTGTCCTCCAAACAGGGCTTGGATAAATGCTCATGGCACAGCGCACTGCTCGTGGGGAACTGGAAGGTTGCCGGTTGGGGTCCGGTTCGGCCACCAGAAGGTGTTTAATGCCACAAAGGACAACCTTTTGAGAGGAGCTGTTTTTTCATTGCCTTGAACGACATGAGATGGGATTACTGGCCTCACAGCTCAGTTAAGACAAGCACCAGGTTGTGAACGTTGCCGTTGCATGATCGAAATGCACGCCGGCCTTATAGCTGGCAAGAACCGCAGCAGAAATGCCTCTCCAGCCATGTATCATAGCTGTCTCACCACAAGCCTTGCTTCAAAATAATTTCTTAATCCATTAATTGCCGTGGAGCAGCATTCGGGGCAGGGCTTTTTGTTCAATATGTTTTTCAGAGATGCATACTAATCATATAAAGTGATCCTTTGTACTCTGGTTGACAGCAGCAGTGAGGGCTTTTAGATGCACGCGCACACACACACACACGCACGCACACACATACAAACACACACACACACACGCCGAGGCATGTGTCTCGGAGCGCCAACGGCAGAACGAGTGTATTATTTTCCCTGAAGAGTGTTATTTTCCTGTCAAGGCTTGATGGCAACGTGCCAACAGATGTGACAGGGACCGATCATCCCTCCTTCATACAGTACGGTGGGGGGGGGGCGGCGACAGACACACAGACACACTAGCTGTGTTTCAAACTGTGCCTTTTCATGCAAATTACAATACTATCAAATTTGAAAAGCGTCACGGAAATTGGTATTTCTAATGAAATTTTGCCTGCAAAAAAAGTTGTTTTTTTTTTTCCCCACCCAACTCTCGGTTGGAAGTTTGATTTGAGAAAGTGTGATTGAAATCCGTTCTCCAAATACGTGCTGGTGCCCCCCATCTATCCTCGCCTGTCAGAAGTGATGGATTGATGTTGCATCCAGAGTGGCGCTAAATCTACACGCCTGTTAGTTTGTTCGTTAAAATCTTGTCAAGTGACTTCACCTGCGTTAGAAATTATGTTCATTTTTTGTTGATTCGTTATCAACGCCTGTGGGAAAACAGGGGACTTTAAGAACCTCATATGTTAATGTTATTTCCAAAAAATACATGAATGGCACTGTGGTGGAGAATCCCCCTCTGAATTGAGCACCACCAAGGTTGTGTATGGATCAGTATGGCCTTGTCCTGGGGGTTTCCTCCCCGCTTTTTTCATGGCGCGTGCCGCCCGAAGTAGGCCATGTGCCGACTTACTGGGTCCAAAGACGATCTGTGACCTGGGCAAACATTATCAAAGATCTTGAATTGTTCCTCATCACGCGGCTTTGCTTTGTAGCCCGTCGAAAAAGCCGAGTGAAGCCCCGATCAGAAGCCGCCAAACAAACAAACAAAAAATGGATGATGTTAATTGATGGTGTTTGGCAGGATTGTAGCTTGTAATTCAGACACTGACGACATCTACGGCCTTCACTCATCAAATGGGACTCCGCGCATAAGTAGCCTATTGTGCGAATTATAAATAAAAAACAAGCTAACAAATAACCAAACACTGGATAATTCTTATTGATTGGTTTTGATCGAGTATTATGTTTGGACAGGAGGAATCCAGTGAGACCTGATAGAGGGTAACAGCTGGTGGTTTTATCTTTTGTCTGAAGTTTGTCTGTGTTAACATCTTGGTTATGTTATGGATAGAAACTCCTTCCTCTCAGTTCCCTATGCGCCAATGCTATCTTATCCTTTTCCCCTTTTTTCCCCTGCATTTAATAGAAAGCTTGTAACACCTAGCGCACAACATAACTGCAAAGTAGCAGTTCTTTCTCAATGCTCTTCACAAAGAATTGATTGTTCATACGGTATATAGCCTCAGACCTGACCTGTGGAATTCTCTCAAGACGGCAGGAATCTTCTACTCTAAGCACGATATATTAGAAGTGACAGACCGACCGAACCGGCGCGGCTTTGAAAAACGTTGCATTACCGCATAAGAAAATATGGCGATTAAATAAATTGTAACGTTGGACGCATCAGATTTTTAACAGTATTTTCATTAAACATGCAAAGGAATGGAAAACTTTCAAGTACATCGATTTCAATCTGCCTGGAACGTTAGTCCCGCAGATTTCATTTGGATTTCCACTCCAGATCTAGTAATCTGATCTCCTGAATCAGCTTTCCCTCAGAGGAAAATCGGTAACTGACAGATCAGCTCCGCTATTCAGAGCCACCTGATAAATAACAGCAGCGGCGGAGGAGATTGCGGTACGTGTTAACGGCACCGTTCTCTTTTGTCGTCTGGTAAAGTCTGGAGGTAAACCGATTCTCTTGGCTATCTCTCCCGCTCTTTCTGTATCCCCACCCACCCCGGCATCCCTCTCTTTCTGTTCCTTTACCCTCTTCATTTACTACTTCTCTGACTAACAAACAAAGACGAGCCAAAACAAAAGCAGCCATAACAAAAGGGGAGACAGAGGAACGTGTCATTACTGGTTTTGTTTCTATAGCCGCACAATAAGCTGACCACCCTCATCCAGTGCTAGAGAGAGATTGCGTACATGTGGGAGAGTAAGAGAGAGAGACAGAGCAAGGGATGGGGCCCCACGTGACGAAAGGCAGTTTAATTTAGATAATTATCTCACAAATTAACCACAAACTCCTTCCCTTTTAATTACCTGTCTTGGGGAGCGGCGCGGAAAAACAAAAAGCGGAGCCAAGGAGGTCTTTGTTCGGATCTTTTTGAGGGGGTGGCGTTGGCCCGTAAATTGGTGACACCCCTGCTGAAAGGCCAGATAACCCTTTGAGGGAACAACCACTAAAGCATTTGATAGGCTAATGGAGAATACTGTTAGCATCCACGTTTGTAATTGGATGTCATAAATCTGGAACAGGTGACGGGGCGAACAAAAGATGGCTTTTGTCTGGGTATCGAGGCCACCAGGCAACTTGTAAATCCTTTCCCCCGTTGAAAGGGCGCTATCTGACGTCGCCCTATACGGCTACGACAGGAGATGGGAGATGCAGCCAATGGATCTCCCCCATCAATCCTCTCACTGTGCGGACTATTTATGTGTGAAAGAGTACACATACAACCATTTATATATATATATATATATATATATATATATATATATATATGCATGTGTGTGTGTAGCCCAATGGATCTGATGAAAAGCACCTTTTTTTTAATCTTTGTGTTTGTTAGAGGTGATGGTGTCAGCAGCTATTAACCTTGCCTTCCTAATGACAGCTCCCCTGATTAGCTTCAACGCTTAAATCCCTGACATTTTGAATTTGTAGCTTTTTTCCTCTCCTACGGGTCTTTATTACGGCAGAAAACACATCTTGTCAACGTTTATCTCTCAAAGGCACAGCTTCTTCACGTTTCTCTCTTCTACCTCATTGAAAGACGATATAATAGCATTTTTTTCAATACCTTTTTGGTCTAGCCAGGAGCAGTAAAGACGTGTAAACTTAAAAACTGCTTCAACACCATCGAAAAACCAATGAGCAAAGTTAAACTTTATTTTTTCATTATTTTTTTCATCGTATGCCTTTTTCCTGAGGACAGCCAAAGAAGACCTCAGTGGGTGGTGGGACCACTTAACAGAGCTTGGAAATGATTATATTTGAGCATGTGTGAAGAATTTGACAAGGTTAGGGGTTGGACAAAAACTTAATATCGCTTCATGTCTTCTTAAGTGCTGATAAAATAATGGTCTTTATCATTGGAAAGAGTCAAGGAAGTTTTTTTTTCCGGGGATTTTATAGAGCTCTTGTACGCCTTACACTACATTACCTATTAGAAATTGGAATGCCTAAAAATTGGTTTCTTTTTTAGCTGGAAAATACCATTTATTATCTTCTTACAGCTGTACAAGGTTGTTTCCTGTATTGGCTAAAATGTCTTAAATTTCTATTTTAAACATTTATTATTGATTGGGATTCATGAAAATCTTCAAAAGCTCCTCAAAAAAATGCAAAAAAGAAAAAGAAAAGAAAAGATATTGCTGGTAAGTTAAGATGAAGGCTGTGTGTTTTAGAAAAGGAAAGATTTCACAGAAATGGGTTCAGACATAACTCTAAACAGAAACAATTTACTGGATGAGAACATGCATTAGGTAACTACATTTTTTGGTACAAGATCTAGAGTGCTTCCAGATTGACATGTGAAAATAACCATCAAGATGAGTATTATCACATGGATGTAAAGTATTATAAGAGGGAATTACCCAATTTTTGAATCTAGAGTGACCTTCCTGTTGACCCCAACACTGTTCATCTGTATTTACACCTTATCCATGTACCCACTGGACCTTTATGCAACTTCAATGTATAGTTGTAGCTAATATCGTAGGTAAGATATTCAAAAATAAAATGAAGTCATTGGGGTTGACGTATTAGCTTTTTCAAAACATTTACCGTGTTCACCTTGGTTTTTTTTTTTGCAGACTTTAAAAACTGTGTAGCCATCCATCGTTTGCCGCATATCCTGCACTCAGGGTCGCAGGGGATGCTGGAGCCGATGGAGCCGACTGTTATCAGGCAAGAGGCAGGGTTCACCCTGGACTGGTCGCCAGTCAATTGCAGGGCCACATTTACGATTCACTCACTCACTCATTCGGGGCAATTTTCCCAATTAACCTGTTGCACATTTTTTTGTGTTGCGGGAGGAAACCCAGAAAACCCAAAGGAAACTCACGCGGACACCGGGAGAACATGCAAACTCCACACAGAAAGGTCCCCTCGTCGGAATCGGACCGGAGTCTTTCGTGCAGTGAGGCCGAAGCGCTAACCACTGCACCACCGCACCACTGTGCCGCAAAAAAAAAAAATCTCCACTTTGATAGGGCTTTCAACCCTCAAGGTTTCAAAATGCTTTACAATGGATCGCACTTGCCCATTCACACACACACTCACTGCAGCAGAGCATGGCGCTCAACAGGACACTTGGGTTTCAGCATTAGTACATTTCAACATGCACGCAGGAGGAGCCGGGAAAACGACAGCCTTAGGAGCGGAGTGATGCTGACTCTACCGACTCACACTACAGGATATTTGGGCAGATTCGACGTACCCTCCCACAAAAGCGGCCGCATCTGTACCCTCAGCTTTATATTTGCAGTCTAAAACATTTTTGAGTGTCTTGTGAACTCATTTGGGCCGCCCTGGTGATTTCAAATGAATTATTACATTTGCAAGGATGATTACTGCTGTGCCACGGCATGGAAGGTCCATCCATCCATCCATCCAGGTGGCAGCAGGCCGACAAGGTCAGTCTCACTGCTTTTGTCTGCAACAGCACATTCCATTGCTGCTTTTTTCGCCAGTTGAACACACCTTGCGCGCATCTGAAGGGAGGTGTCAAGGAGGCGATGATGGAGCGCCGGCACCACACAGAACTGTCTGCGGCCGTCTGAACTCCTCACCTGAGTCTAAGTGCAGCCAACCCGCCGAGGAGACTAATTTCACACGCTTGTATCCGAGCTCTTCACACCCAGGTGAGGGTTTGAACTTTGGAGAAAAAAAAAGGCAGAGCTCTGCATTCGATTTCTGGAGCTCACATCACTGCAGAGCCTGCACCCATCATTTCTTTATCACACGAAGATTTGATATATGATAATGGTGTGATGCCACCTTATTTATCTATCAATAAGGATCTTAGATCTTAGATAAGGCTGGACTGGCTGGAGTGATGGAGAAAATGAAATGTTGAAATTTAGAGGGAGGATCAGTCCCCGAAATGTTTCTGCCTTTGTGAGGACATTTGAACACACATCACGGGATGGATCTACCCCGTACCCGCTCTTTACCTCTCTCTCTCTCACACACACACACACACGCACGCATGCACGCAAACACACACACACACACACGCACACACACACACACACATACATACACATACACATATACATACAAATATACACTCACACACACACACACACACACCCACACCCACACACATACATACACATAAACACGTACACATATACATACAAATATACACTCACACACACACACACACACACACACACACACACACACACACAGCTACTCATAATTAACAACCAAACAACCACTGCAAGGGGGAATATCTGACCTGCACCAATATTTGTGTTTTGTGGCTCTCATGCATGTTTTATCAGGCTCTTGTCCCTACTCTCCCTGTGTACTGGCAGCAGGTGTGAACAACTCGTGTTCTGAGAGGAACACACTCCACTGTCACCCTGTCAAGAGAGAGAGATAGACACGCTCTCAGGTTGGGGGTGGAGGAAGAGGGAGAGATCAATAGTAGTGAGTGTGGAGTTTGGATAATTACAGCTGTTAGCAGGGAGAGGAGAGCAGCTATAGTGGCCTCTCCACTCAGAGTCTCTTATCACTCTCTGCCCTGTCATTACAGCTTTAAATGGTGCTGTGGCAAAGTGGAAACTGTGTGTAAGTGTGTGTGTTTTTGTGTGTGTGTGTGTGTGTGTCTGTCCTTTCTCCTTTCATTCTCCTCTATCCTTCTCTTGTTCTTCATCACCTGTTTCTCTCTATTCATCATATTTCTTTGCATAGTCTTCACTCCTGCCGTCTTGATTTGTTACTATCCGCTTTTTTTCTTTTTAAATCTTCACATCCCCTTTGATTCTTTCCAACCTTGCAGTGTAAAGAATCACGTTACATCCAATAAATTGGTGATTCCCCCAAGTCAGGTGGATTCTTTCATCTCATATCTGTGGAGGTTCTCAGTCATCCGGGTCATGGTGAATTTTTGTCAAGAGGCTTAATGAATCCTCCCGGATGAAGGGTAAAACATCTTCAAGTGAAGAAAGTCAACTCCAGTTGCCACGACAAGAAGATTTCGACAAAAATTCCTTCATTTCTTTTCCTCTTTGGAAGGCACATTTCTTCTGGTATTTTCCATTCATAACCTCAGCTTCACTGAGGCTCCATTCAAGAATTATTTGCCCAACCAAATAAATTGACTTAATTTTTTTTTTTTTTTGATGTACACTATGTCATACTTTTTCAGCAAAAGCAATGCAACAAAACAAAGCTCAATTATTAATTATTTCCCCCCCAATAGAGCATATTAATGTTACGGTGTCATCAAAATCATTGCTATGATCTGAGTCATCCATCACGGGAGCTTTTGCTCCACGCAGATGTCCGCTTTCAATATCATCTGATTTTTATTCATTTTTATCTCTGGACATTATTACCACGGTCACTAGAGGGCATCTTTTACTTAAACTACACCGGGGTAGGGTTAGGCTGAACTATCCTCAGATTACAACTGGTAATAACCACATAATGGACTGATAATATCCTAATCCGTAGAAATCCCAAACCCTGTTTCTACAACATTACAGAAAACTTGAGACTTGAGCCTTTGAGTGTTCAGAAGTTTGGTTGGCTTTCTTGATACCGTGTTGCGTGAAAGGTGTGTCCACCCTGTTTCCAGGCTGGGGGGTGGAGGTGGAGGTGAAGGCGCGGTGGGTTGGGTGCCACGAAACGACTCCAAACATTGTTTGTGATATTTTATATTTAGTGAGATGCACTGTACTCGATTTCCGTCGTATCCCCTCTTCTTTCATTAAGTAATCTCCCTCCATTTATTCACTCTCCTCTTTTTCTATCCCCACTATTCCGTCTTTTTTTACATTTTTTTTTTTGCTCTTTCGACATGCATTTTCATCCACCCTGATCCAATAATCTCTCCTCATCTATATCCTTTTTCTGCTCTCTTTGTCTTCACAATTCTCTCTCTCCCCCCTCTAAATAATTTTCCCTCACAGTGCCAGGAAGGGGAATTTATTGTGGAAATCCACACTCTTAAATTTCTCAGAGGGGAGATCCAGAGATGTTTCGACTGTCCAGACAGGCAGGAGGTTTTTTTTTAGTCTTGGAGTCTCGACATGCGACTTTGAATGAAAAAGGCCTGAATAAAAGGGTCCAGTCTCTGGGACCGCTGTAGCTGTTTCGATCCAAACGGATCTCCGCTGATTCTGAGGCTCCTTGTCAGATGCAAGGAGGAGATGAGAATGATGGAGAGAAGGATTAGATGGGCACAAAACAACAGCAGTTTGTCTCCTCCGGGCTGTTTGCTCTGATTTAGATGGAGTGGGATTAGCTGGGGATGAGGAGATCAGAGTTGTGTGTGTCAGTGTTTATGCCTGAGTGTGTGTGTGTGTGTGTTGAGGAGAAGTGGGCTGGTAGATGCTTGAGGCAAAGCTGTCAGATACTTCCTTTTTTTTTTTCCTCATTTTGGTCTGTAGGTGGTACATCGTATACATTAAACAGGTACACGAACAGCTAACAGCATGGTGAATGGAAAGCATAAAGTTTGAACTGTGAAATTTCGATAAGTAATCTGTAAATCCCTATTTTTATCGCTGATGTTCAGTGATGACCATAAAATTGCAGGACTTGTAAAGTCTGCACGGTAAACAATGCAGTTTTGGACCTGGTAGTGGTGGATCTACAGGATTGTGAGCTTGTTTATCAGGGGGAGTGCGAACACAGCGACTCAGTCAAGTCAGCTGTCTCTCACTCCACTGTGCACGCGTATGTGTCTGTGTGTGTGCGTGCTCACTGAGCAGAACATCACAATGAAACAGGAAATCAATGCGAGGTTAGAATTCTCACTTCCTCTAATACCCGTTCTCTAAACATTCACAAATAACCCACTAATCTCCACCCCAGCCTGCGTGCCATTCAAGGCTTCTTCCAATTAAAAATCATCAGGGAGTCCAACCCGCCATCTTATTTATCATATTAATTAGAATGTCCCGTAACAACAAAGAGAGGCCTACAGCTGTGCTGCAGAGGGGAGAGCTGGGAACCAGAGGACGGTTTGATTTGTTGTGTTGCTAATGTGACACCTATTATGCAGGTTAGCCCCGTGATGGAAAGAAACAGTGACGGCATATGGTAATTGTGAGCGCGCATGTGCGTCTGCGCTAAAGGTACGAGCATCAAAGGATCTACGTTGACTGAGTGCTCTGCACATTTAACCATATTAAGAAATAGGGAGTCATACTTTATGAGGGCAAACAGATAATTTGAAATGCCTCATTGTTTGCATTGTTTGCGTACACCTTCTATGAGGCACCAGCCGGTGAACTAATAGCCGCTGAAAGTGTTAAAATTATTTGCATTCATGTTTCAATCGTAGCTGATTTCTGTATATTTGTTGTCATTTTCGAAAAAAACTTCTAAAGAAACGGGTTCAAATACATCAGAGAGACAAAAAAAAGCTGCTACTTGTTCCCTTTTCAAGACACATCACCTAAAATTACATGTTTGTATCACTGCACTTCAGAATACACTGAAGCCGGGTATTCTTATTTGAATTTTGATGAAAAAAACAAGGAAAAAAACCCAACTTAAATTTATTGAAATATAGTATGATAGAGAAGGAAACATGTTCCAGCTCTAATCCTGTAATAGGAGGTCATTTCTCTAAAATTTCATGGCAAAGATACATAAAGAAAAAAATGTTTCTAGCACAATGTCCATCAGTTACTTCTCGCAGAATGGTTTAAAATGGGCAATGATTCATCCTGCACTCAGGAGCATTTTCCCAAAGTTGGGTCCTATTAAATAATTTCACCCCCATGACTATAAATACTGCCAGCATCTGCTACTGTGTGGTGCAGATAAAGCTGAAAGCACTTATGGGTCACCAGTATATATCCAATTTTGCGACTGCAAATAGTTTCTTCACTGTTCCAACGACACGCTGGGTTTAAGGGGACGCGGTCAGCTGACTCAACTTCACCGCTTGGTTTCCATTGATAACACGGACCATTTAGAACTGGATCGCCTGATTAGAGATTGAGATTATAATTTAAATATTTTAAAAATCCAAACAAATATGTCTACGAATGTGTATTACATGCATTTACATCCATGAAAAGATACTGGCATAATTTTGCCTTGGTGCACTGCTATCAGCCTGCCAGCGAATAAGATGTATTGATATTCAATGCTGTTTTCAGAGCAAGGATTACTTACAGGATAACAACAGAAACAAAGTAAACCATCGCAATGAGCATCGGCATGGTATGGAAACACCAATATCAATACCAAGAAAACGTCCTGATTTGGGCCAAAATAGCATTCATATGACAGTCCAATATGTCAAATATGAGACAGGTAAAGGTTTATTTTTTGTGAAAAAAGAAATGAAAAAGGGTTTGCACATATTCCTGGACAATGGTTATAGGGTTGCAGTCCTGTATAGCATTGTAAACTCCTTTAAATTGCTCTGGTTAACATCAACCTCCTCTTTTCCGAGGTTGCCAGGGTTGAGAAATTCCTGCTCCTGCCGTGGCTCAAGTTCCCCTCCAGGGAATAAATGTCCTTCTGACCAGATGTTAATACTTTGAAATTAGCTATTTTAATTGGACTGGTATTCAGAGTCATGAGTAGGAAAGAATATTCTCAGAGATTATTATCTCATTACCAGCCATTTGCAATTCATGTCATTAAATGATGAAGGCTAATCTGGAGCAAAGCAAGATGAATGAAACCAGCGCTTGTGAAAGAAGCCAAAAGTGGCTGAGGTTTTTTTTCAGTGCTAACTAGCTCTGTCAGAGAAACATACTGCAGGTTGTGAAGAGGGCAAGAGGGAAACATACACCAGCATTTATCTGTGGTACATCCTTAATGGCGAGACAACAGGGAACGCCTCTGTCACCTTTAAAAACCCCTGGAGGAGTCAGAGAAATAACAATGAAAGAAGTGAAATTACAGTTCAGACGCTTTGGCTGATGTCTGGCCTTTTACTTGAAATCATATATCTGCCAGTAATTGACAGAGAAAAAAAGGTAGTGACTCCGGTGCTTTCAATTTGTGTTGTTTCTATTCATAAGCTCAGACCCTCTTGCCGTGTGGAGCCATTGCAGAGAGGAACTGTCTGCTGTACTTGATAAATATGCACACATGAATGCGTTTAGCATTTACTTATTTTTGAAAAATTAAACCATAATCCTTTTGTCAAAGGACATGCGATCCCATGAAAGTGTTACACATTTTGTCTAAAGTCTTTCTTAATGTTTTAAAGCCGTTTGCCAAGGTCACACATGAGACGATATTCACGGCTGGGAGATTTTGTGGCATTTGGGGAAAAGTTGAAGGAATCAAATGGATCCGGTGAACGTGAAACTTAGATTTATCCATTAATTCTCCGGACAAGGTCTCCCATAAACACAGGTCCAAATCGAGCAGGTTGTTTTGTAGTAGAATTTCTTGGCAAATTCATTTCCGGATGAAGAAGTGGGCAAAATATTTGACCGCAAACTTGATGGCTCCAGTTGAAAGTATCAGTATAGAACCTATACTGACATCTGCCCGGTTCCTAGTGAAGATGTAGAGAGGGGGATGTTGAGGACTTTAAAAGAGCATCCGGGAGGGGTGGGGGATGTAATAATGGGGCCTTGCAGCTGACAGGTGTGTTTGGGAGTGGGTTATTATGGGTTGTTTGTTTGTAGATTCATCCAAGAGTTATAAATGGGAACTTTTTTTTCCAATTAAGTTCTCAGAGGCCATATCATACAAAGTCAATAATAGGGGGTTGGCAAGGTAATGGGGGTTGGCAAAAGAAAGGTTCAGGGCTCGGTGGAGAGGAGCTGGAGGGTTTGGGATCAAAATGAAACCTTTAGATCCTCCAAGGAACAACGTAAAATGGGGTGGGATAAAAGGGACAAGCAGAGACATTAGGTGGATAAAGAGTGGCTGTGGGTTCTTGGGGTTGTCGCTGTCCATGGTGCTGAATCCAAGACAGGCGGTGGAGAGGGAACTGGTACTCAGCCTATGGATTGACTCCATCCACTCCATCCGGTATAGAATAAGTGTTTGAATGACAAATTATGGTCTTAGGGTTTGTGATTTTATCGAGTGGGAGCAGTGAGCACAGGTGAACGGGTGATTGAGGGTTCTTTATAAAGAAGTGTTCAGCTAAGGAAAGTATACAGAGATACTGGCACATCCAACCACGTAGTTACGCTGGGAATTGATTTCGCTTTCACCACTTAATATTTGCCCACCCATGTCTCATCACACTGGAATCCCAGGCTTCATGTATGTGCTTATTTATACCTAAAAATTGTTTTAGGCCTGTGTTGAATGTTGGTGTGTGAATCAATTGCATTTAAATAAAAAAAAAGGATTATATCACTCTGGCAGTACTAAACTCTTTTTAGGATTCTCCTCTTGACAAATCAGTCAATGAAAAAGATGCAGCTGCCATGAAATCATTCAAAAACCCTTATTTGTCCTAGGAATATAGACCTCAACTTCTAAATCTGGTTTCATTTTATTATCTGGACACTATTCGCCAATTTCACTCCTGTTTATGATTGGCACTATCTTATATTTATTTGCTTATTTGCCAGAACAATGGTGGATAAAAAGAGGGGAGGTAGTTAAAATAAAAACAGGAAGAAAGATATGAATACAGTGCACTACAGTTAGAACAGTGATATGCAGTTAATACAGTTATATTCAAAACCCAGCCTCAGGGTGGCACAGGCCAGTGTCTTCCTGAGCCGGTCCTGAGCCCGAGTCAGGAAGGGCATCTGGTGTAAAACTTTTGCCAAACCAAACATGCAAATCAAACCTAATAAACAGATCAATGGCCGAGGCCCGGGTTAACAATGACCGTCATTGGTACCGATTACCTACAGGGTACCAATGAAAACTGGGCTACTGTGAGTTCGAGTTCGGAAGCAGAGTGAGAAGAGGAAAGAGTCTGGGTCTGAGAGTAATAGTGCAAGATGGTGTTAAAAGCAGATGTGTAAATGGTGGTGTCATCCACATAGAGATGGATATGGGAATCACTTCAGGCAAGGGCAATGTTATTTTTATAAATGTTGACCTGTATTGACCTGAAGTGTTGGACCTTCTCCCTTATGGGGCACCGTTAAATAGGGTCAGGGGATCTGCGAGAAGGCCCTCCACAATAACACTCAACTAATGCATACCTAAATCTAGGTACAATGTCCTGTCAGTGCTATTAAAGACATACACACAGCTTACAGTCTAAATCCAGACAAAGGATCAGTGCTTAATTTCCATCATTGCGCTTTCCATATTGTGCCTTGCACATGATGAGTCAACCTCAAATGTGTAACCTAATGTTGTCTGCTAATTGCTCAGCTTTCGTTGCAAACAGTGGATTTGTTCTGAAAGTAACACAGTAACAGTTTCAATGGCATACGCATTAGATATTGTGCAACACAATTACAAGTTAAATCTGCTTGTTTTTCTGCTAAGTCTGCTATTAATTGATTCAACTTGTAATGTTTACTCTGGTATCGAGCCTGAAGCAGCAGAGGATGTTACCCTCTGCTGCAACAGTTATTATGGAAAAAACGGTGTATAATTGATCAATAGATAATACAGTTACTGGTGTAACAAGCTAACATTATAGTTTTAATTTTACAATATCTCTTGATTAAATTTTGTTGGCAATTCCACTGAGCAAGAAATTGACATTTTAGAGATCACATTGGTGCTTTTCTGGATAAATAGCAGTTAAATCTTTGCGAATAAGTGGCACAAAATGATTGTTCCTCCGAGACTATCAAGCTATCAAGCAAACGCAATTGACTATTCAAAAAATATACAAACAGCGAATTTTAAAAAATTAGAAAAATATCTGATGGAAAATGAGGAGATTATGCCGGCTTTAATATGTACTTGTGAAGAACACAATCTCATCTGCACATGTCCTCACTATTAAGTAGCTTTTATATGTTTGTGAAAGCATGGGGCAGCAGCATGAATGAAATGCTTTGAAATACACTATATGGCCAAAAGTATTTGCTCACCTGCCTTGACTCGCATATGAACTTAAGTGACATCCCATTCCTAATCCATAGGGCTCAATATGATGTCGGCCGACCTATTGCAGTTATAACAGCTTCAAATCTTCTGGGATGGCTGTCCACAAGGTTCAGGAGTGTGTTTGTGGGCATTTTTGACAATTTTTCCAGAAGTGCGTTTGTGAAGTCACACTCCGATGTTGGACGAGAAGGCCTGGCTCTTTGTCTCCACTCTAATTCATCCCAAAGGTGTTCTATCAGGTTGAGGTCAGGATCTGTGCCGGCCAGTCAAGTTCAACCACACCAGACTCCCCCATCCATGTCTTTATGGATCTTGCTTTGTGCACTGGTGCACAGTCATGTTGGAAAAGGAAGGGGCCAGCTCCAAACTGTTCCCACAACATTGGGAGCATAGAATTGCCCAAAATGCCCAAAATGCTGAAGCTTTCAGAGTTCCTTTCATTGGAACTAAGGGGCCAAGCCCAGCTCCTGAAAAGCAACCTCACACCATAATCCCCCTTCCACCAAACTTCACACTTGGCTCAATGAAGTCAGACAAGTACCGCCAGGCTTGTTCATCAGATTGCCAGATGGAGAAGCATGATTCGTCACTCCAGTGTGCTTTCCACCTGCATTCGACGCTTTGCATTGCACTTGATGATATGTGACTTGGATGCCGCTGCTCAGCCATGTAAACCCATTCTTTGAAGCTCTCTGCACACTGTCCTTGGGCTAATCTGAAGGCCACATGAAGTTTGGAGGTCTGTAGCGATTGACTCTGCAGTTGGTGACCTCTTCCCGTTATGCGCCTCAGCATCTGCGGACCTTGCTTGGCTGAGTTGCTGTTGTTCCCAAATACTTCCATGTTCTTATAATACAGCTATATGACATATACAGCAGGAATATTTAGGAGCGAGGAAATGTGTTGGATTTGTTGCACAGGTGGCATCCCATCACAATTCTATGCTAGAATTCACTGAGCTCCTGAGAGCGACCCATTCTTTCACAAATGTTTGTACCAACAGTCTGCATGCTTAGGTGCTTGATTTTATACACCTATGGCCATGGAAGTGATTGGAACACCTGATTCTGGTTATTTGGATGGGTGAGTGAATACTTTCAGCCATACAGTGTATCTCAATAGCAGTGCACTTAACACAAGAAGGGAGAAATATCTCTGACATTTATGTTACAGCTCTGCTGAATCTCTATTTCCATCTTCTGCTGTGGCACTCACTCTGATCATTCCTTCTGTTTCTATTTTCCTCCCACTTCTCTCTTTGCAATATAGTGTTACTTTTTTCTATGTCTCCATCACCGTCCACCAGCTCTCCTGCTCCTGATCTTCTGCTGCCGTCTGAGCATCAAAGGTGTTGAAGAGGCTCTGACCTTCCTTCTCAGAGATATTTTCATTTTCTTCAAAAAAGGGAAAAAGGGCAAAGGCTACATGTGGATTTCAAATGTACTTGTTCAGATTTGCTCAATCTGTCTCACTTGCGTTTTTACCCTGGCTTTGCTATTATCAAGAAATCTCAAATGACATTCTTCAGCGTTGTAGCTTTCAATGTCTGATCCTCAGATTATCACCAATACGACTTAAAATCTCAAAGTCTTGAATTTTGTTTGCAAGTGTGAGATGAATTAGGTTGTGAGAGCCAAAGGGGAGGAGTTCAGCTCCTTACAGCTGTCGTGTTTAATTCAAAACGGAAAAAAAAGAAAACAGCCTTGTTTAAGATCCATGCCTCATTTTCACTGGACCAGAACAAGGAACAGTCAAATTGCTGTACATGCGGATTACATTCATTTCAGTGAAGAGATGTGACATATGATCTTCTGTCATGTTTTGCCTTGAAAACCGGGCTGATGCTACCCCGTCTTTCTGTCTGACCTCTTGCCTCACATGCCTTACTCTGACTGAGATACAAGCAGATTCTGTAAAAAAGAAAAAGAAAAAACAAAAACAAAGAAAAAAGAAAACTTTTTGCTCATCTGATGACAAGGCAAATAGTTTTTGTGCAACTCTGCTGAAACACTCTGGTCTTGGTGATTCTGGTGGGATCATGACCCCTGACTAGAGCCGCCATATCTGCCCCGGCAACCCTATTGGAGGTGAATGAAAGCAGGGTCACATTTTAATACAAACAAGGGGTTCAACCTTTCAGTATTAGCAAATAAGGTTGCAAATAACCTGCTGCCTGCAACAGGCTTATGACAGACCACCACTGTGGACCATCGATCCTGAGATCATCCACTCATAGTGGCGCAAATAACAGGGTTCAGTCATGCTAACACTCTATGTAAAGGGTTAACATTAAATCTGCTTAACTTTCACACTGGCTTGACAGGAGCTGAATGTGATCCCAGCTGAACAAAAAGCGGGATGAACCACTGCCCGTTCCAGGCCCATTACAGACTCTGTAGTGGACCGTGGCAGAGATCCAGGCTCAGGCTTGTCGATCCCTGCTTAGGCCGCTGTCTAATTCGGCCCTTGAGGGGGGTGGATTAGTTGTGGTTCAACTTGAGTTAATTAGTTGAGAGTGAATTTCTGCACCAATTTATCTTGTGAAAAAAGGGCTTATTTCAATATTGATTTGTATCACATTATCTGCTTAGTTATGGAAATCCTCTACTAGATACTACGAAATACAAATGACACAATAGGACAGCTGACGGTGTTGCTGGCATCATGCACTGTAGCTCTGTTCAGTCTTTGCATTTCAAGCTGATTATTGATACATTTCTGAGAGATTTCTTAAGTATCTTTCAATGCAATTGTAACCCCCCCCAAAAAAAAAACAAAAAAAAAAAAAACAAAAACAAATCAGGACTTACTATGGTCTAGGTATAGACATAAAAGGCACAATAGTCATTTTCGGGATTTTTTTTTTCCCCCCAAATCAACTCCTTATTCAACATTTGGGTCAGTTTTTTGCGTTTTCTGAAAAACGTACAATTATTTTAAGGAGGTGGTACGATATCACATTATAGATGCTATTCGATTCATCGAACACCCTTGTTTCAAACTACATCACTGCCAAGTTTAATAATACGTTTTATGAATTCTAACCAGCAACAAATATCCTTACATTCAAATATATATTCTTATGACAACATATATATGTATTTATAAAATATCATATTATATTAGATGTTTCACTACCCTGATCTCACCTGTCCAAAGGTCTAGACCTTACAAACATCAACAAATCCTCACGCATACAGACACACACACTCTAACCTTTACCCTGAACCCATTCCTCATTTCTGAGGAAGCAGACTGAGTGAATGGCCTTGATAAAGGCTTTTTAATAGACTGCTTTGTGTGTGTGTATATGTGTGGGTGTGTGTGTGTGTGTGTGGGGGGGGGGGGGGTCCCCCTGAGGGGGGGTCCCCAGGGAGATGTGGACACTTGGGAGAGGGAGGTGAGTGAGGGAGGAGTAAGAATGCCTCATTGAAAACTGAGTTACAGAATTGGTATTTGCTGTGTTCCTCGCAGATATTTTGCAGATTTAAAAAAAAGATCTTATCCACAAACAAATCTTTCCACATTGCCTTCACCCAAAAAATGACCTGCACCTTTTTATTACCTTCAGAACATTTACGTAAATATATTTATGCCATGTTAGCGACCATATTTAAAACAGATATGCTATTCTGACAGAAATACATCGAACAACAGTAGACTGTCATTATACAGTAATTATTGATAATTCATTTTTAGTTAGATGCCCTTCATTTCAGATTCAATTTGATATCAAATAGTCTTTTGACTATCTGTTCACATCTGTGGGGATCCTACGTGAAAAATATTCAAACCAAACTTACTTGAAATAAATATCTCAGTATTCAGAAGACAGTGTTGATATTGTATCTATTCAAGTGCCCATGTTTACTAGAAAATACTGGAAAATATGGTCAGACTCTGCAATCATACCTCTCAAATTGCAGCATCAAACATAGGCATTTTTCGTCTGGAAGGTCAAATTATAACGAGAGCAAATGCACACTTTATTCATGTGGTGTATTACTTTAGTTTTTTAGGGCCTTCCAAAAAAACATATGTGTCTGATTTTGCTACAAAGATGTTGGGTATCCGCGATCCATAAAAGATTCCTTGCAGCACAATGATCGTCCCAATTTCCACTCCTCTAAACAGTCCTCTTCTATATATATGTATATATATATATATATATATATGTATACACATACAAAAACACATGTGCATGTAAATATAAAAGTATATCGCTGGAGAGATCTCTGTGGATAAGCCATGCCAAGAAGTCCCAGCCTCCTCAACCTTCTGTGTATTACTGCCATCTGTTGTAAATGAATGGAGCTAGCCCCTAAAAGTTGGCCTCATTCTGCAGTCACGGAGCATCTCAGGCCAAGTTAAGGTAGTTCGGCTTTTAAGATGGATCTGATACAAACATACATGAATGCAATGTGATGTTTTACCACTGTAGAGCCCCATCTGTGATTTTGAATTCAGCTCAAAATGTAGTTTGGGAAAGTACAAACCAAAGATTGATCAGTGTGTCAAAAAAAGAAATCTATTTTGCTAAAACATATATGCATACCTGTGCCATTACTATTCTTGTGAAACTATTAGTTGATTGATTCGAGGTAGATGCTAGAACTTTCAGTCAGAGTAAGATGACATGTTGAACTGCGTCATCCGTTGAAGGTGATACGCTTGCCGTTGCCATGTATTCCTGTCTCCTCTCCGCAGCGGAGTGTGTAAATGAAGACATTTATTACAACAGAGACAGAGAGGATTAGCAGAGGGCTTAAACCATTCTCATGGTAATGCACCGAGCTGGGAACGCACCGATAAACACAAACACTCACCTTATCAAAACACCCAGACCTGAAGGACTAGTCCTTAACTGCACTGACAGGCTGGGTGAGAGACACTGATGGAGACCAGCAAACAGCCAGACAGGGAGGACGTAGTCAGTTTGCTGTGGCTGATAATTTCCTTATTCCAAAACATTGTTTGGACAAAGAATTCCTTCAATGTTACATCCGCTGCCTTTTTTATCGCACTTTAACGCAAAAAAAAGTGTCATATTTGTCCATGGTAGTGCAAAAAAAAAAAAAAGAAATTCATATACTTTGTTGGGTTTGGTAGCAACACAGATTTCAAGCTACTGGAGAACTTAACCTATGAAGAATTTAAAAAACTAAAACTTTATTCATAATTTTATTCAAATATAGATTTCAAACACCCTTCTACTTTTATTAGCAACTCTGAATGTCACAGTCTCCATTATTTATATTATTTTATACCTAATTATTTGATTAATCCTTGTTGGAAACAGTAGCCGAGTTCTTCGGAACATCCTGAACACTCAGTTGTGAAAAGGCAAATAAAAATGTAATATTCTCAAATATAATATACAATTATTCAGAAATACTTATTTCATAATTAGACTGCAGGGTTACTTTTTCTTTTTAAATACCAGCAAATAATTTAAGGATACAAGACAGTTGGCAGCCGTGTGCACTATTAAACCTCAATACCTAAGAGGTTTGCTCGATTAATACTAAAATGGTTGTCCCTCCGTCCATTCATCATCCCTCTAACCATCCAAACCCGTTTCCTTGTGAAAGACAAAGCACGGAGGACTGAGAGCTCTTTGCCAGTGTAATCCACATTATCCTCTCTGCTCCAGGCAATCCACTCGGTTCACTTGTACCTCCTTGACAATGTAGTCCAACATCTCAGCGACCAAATCCATTTCTTTTCGAAATCTTCTCTCCTGGCATCATTTTTTTTTGGTTTGTTTGTTCTTTTTTTTTTTTTTTTTTAGCTCCTCAAAGATGAGACGGGGTCGGGTTTCCGTATCCATCTTTTCATCGTTCTCTGGAAAGCGTGATGAAAAAGGGTCATAGATTGTATATTTTGTCCCATTTTTTCGTCGCCATCTCATACTGATTTTAACAACCACAACAAAGACCGACATTTAGGTGAACAAATGAATGCTTAATTATCTCACATCCGGTCGGACAGCAGGTGGGTCAGCAGGGCTAAAGGTTAGCAAAGACTGCTGTTTTTGACACGAGAGATGGTTTCCTGGTGGTTATCTCTTGCATTCATTTAGTACTTTATTTTCCGTAGTATAAGGCGCACCTAAAAGCCTTTAATCTTCTCAAAAACCGACAGTGCGCCTTATAATGCAGTGCGCCTTATATATGGATCAATAATGAGCTGCAAGTGGTCTCGCAACTATGAAGCAGCCGCCAACTCCATTCAGTGCATGCTGGGATACATGACTGCGCAAAGCGTGCAGGAAACAAAGCGAGATGGCTACAGTTAAAGGACAAACTTGAGGAGTGGGTTGTTGAACAGAGAGCAGCAGGCAGAAACGTCTCTACAGTCACTGTTTGAATGAAGGCAACATCAATGAATTTAGAGGCGGCCCTTCTTGGTGCTTTCGTTTTATGAAAAGCTTTGAATTGTGACAAATTGAGTTGGACATACATTGTTTTCAACAAAGGCGGCGCAAATACCGGTAAGAGCTACCGGTACGTACGGTACCTTATTGTGAAATGCACTAACGTGTTTTGAGAGTGAACGGAGTTGTCAGAGCGTTGGTTTGTATTCTATTAATAAAGTTTGAATGACTTATCTGACTGTTTTGTTGACATTCCCTTTAGCGCAGCTCCATTTAGTGGATGCATAACGCAAACCCAGCCACTCCTGCAGCTTCTATTCTATGCACCTTATATTGCGGTGCGCCTTCAATATGAATATCACAGCAACAAGATCCGTGACTCGATTCTGCATTTATGTGCAGAGTTTGCATGTCGCTGCGTTGGTTTCCTCTTGCAGGGGCTTCATTTGAGACCCCACAAATTGCCCACATGCTTGAATGAGAGTGAATGGTTGTTTGCACTGGTGGCTCCTGATGATATTATCGGGGCGCTGGGAACTTTGACAATGATGACTAAGGTGGCCCATTACATCACTAGAAGTTCTTTGTTTATCGGGGAGGGGTTATGTTCCAGAACCAGCCGCAATTAACAAAATCCATAAAGAAGCGACAATAGTTTTATTTCTATGATTTATATATATTTAACAGCTTTACAACCCTCCCAATGCTCTTATTAACCTTTCCAAAACTATTATTAACCTTTCTCATCGTATTATAAACACTTCCTACATAATGCACACAAACATAACACTGTAGAGTGACACTGTGCAGTGATTGCACATTGATGAGAAATGAACAAGGCATGCTGCAGAGAATGATGCTACCATCGCTGAGCCAATGAGAGTCCAGGTTATAGAACACCATGCTCTGGTTAGTCGCCACCCTGAGAAATACTTATGAAGATAATTGAAACAATAAATATGTAAAAAGACATTTATACGACATAGATGTGACATTATCCGCGATATATCATTGCGGTGAACCACGATATGATGAAGACTGCTGTGGATTGAAGTGATGCCCTTCCTTGGCCTGAGCAGGTTACATAGTGACAATGGCATGTATGTGCAAGTCTGAGCAAGTTATGTAATACCGAAAGCACATATGTGCTAGCCCTCACATGAGAGTCTATGGGAGAACTTGGGGCAGCTACAATTGTTAGAATTGCTGTAACGGTGCTGAAATGTTTCCATGCTTTGGTGGTGCGTCACTCAAACTGCCCCTGGTTGTTTGTCTCTGTATATGTGGCCCTGCAATCAACTGGCAACCAGTCTTGGGTGAACCTCATCTATTGCCCAGTGCCTGCTGGGATAAGCTCTACCGTCTCTGCAACCCCGAGTGCAGAATGAGCGGTATGGGTCATGAATGAATGAATATTTTGGTATAGTTCAAGGATCACTTTCCTGTAAAAATATACGATAATCACAGAATATCTGTTTTCTTTGTGCGCTGTGTTCGTCAGGAGTCAGGGTGACCCCTGTTCAAAGTCAGGCAAAAATAATCAAGTGTCTGACGCGACAGACGCCCTCTCTCCAAACGACCTTGGACACCGCCGGCGTTTTAGTCACATCTCATCTGCCAAAGAATATTTTCAAAACTTCTTACAGGGTCTGTACAACAAATGACTCCGCCGGGAGGAGTGTTAAGATTTGTTCGGCGACTGAACCTTTGCGGCATCCACACATCCTCACAAACACACAGCGGTCCACTGTGACAGAGATGTAGCTCTCAGATCTCTCCCCTGCCACCTCTGATTAAGGCCGCCATGGGTGAGACACACCTGTACAGCTGATTGGGGTACAATACGCCCGCTTCCTCTCAGAGATTGATTTTCTCCATTAAACGGGCCCTTTGTCTAAAAACCCTGCACCCTCTTTGTTATGCTAAAGAGAAGATGGAAGATTTCCAATTCAATTTGGGCTGAGTTGAGGGCCGGTCAGCTATATGAGTCTCCATTGTCCTGGGCCGAGCCCGCTGGGATGACGCTCGCGTCTCCCAAACGCCAATTAAGCCGGACAGAGAGACAGACGGGGATAATTGACAGGCGGGAAAAAAGCCGTTGTTCATCCGCGCCGTCTCATCAGAAAAGATAGAAAAGAAAGAGAGAAAGAGAGGAGGAGAAGCCAGGGATGAGAAGGGGAATGAGGAGGAGCACGGTAATAACCTGTAATATGTTTCCCAGAGCAAATTTAGATTACGCTATTTAGCTCATACAGAGGACTTTGGCCCCGGCAACGCCAATACGACCGACAAAGACAATGAGTCGCTGCGACTCACCGTGAAGAGGAGGTGCTGATGTTGCTTCGTATCAGCGGATGAAATATACGTGCAAAATAGGCCTTTTCCTCTTAAAATTGCGATACGCCTGAATGTTGTGAGCTGTGATTATTTATATTATATAGTTATCCTTAATATAATTATGATAGCATTACATAATTATCTTTAATATAGTCACGATGGGGGTATTGATCGTGCAGGTTTTGAATCAACGTTTCAAACGTCGTGAAAAGATGAAATGATAGGTCACAGCAGGATGCAGACACACTCTTCCCAGGTGTGAAGCCACTATTTGCTTCGTTGGCCAATATTTGGACATGGCAGATAAGAGACACGAGCAACTGCAGTATTTTGTTGCGTATAATAAAAAGTATGCACACTATTCAAAGATTTTTTTAATTACTACACTTTAAGCTTCGTACAGATGCAGGATTGTGAATGGGATCACATGATGCCGTAAAATGTGGGGGAGCTGTGTAAAAATGCACAACCATAGACGCATCTGATAAAGTTCTCAGTCCAAATGTGTTTACAACACTATATTTGACAATAAAAGTAGTGAAGCCTTGCATCCTTGAATTTGATTATGGAAAAGGATCTCAGGCTTTTTGCAGAGAAAACCTCTTCATGACCGATCATGATTCCTCAGGAATCAGACGGCGGGTCTCGATTTCCCCAAGAACCAATTTCATGTGAAAATCTAAGCGTGGAAGCTTCGTTTGAAATCCCAGACGATCCAACTCCAATTTGATTTCTGTGATACCAACGCAGACAAACACCACCTGCTCTTCCTCATTTCCCCCCAAATAAGAACTTTCTGAGTGCCCCCCCCCAAGAACTGGAAAACATTCAAGGAGACTTGAATAGCAGCTGCTTTTCACTCAGTAGCACAGTCAATGATTTGTTTCGTGTGATTGATCGGGAACCGGCTTGTGCATCATTTCATCTTCCCTGATTCGTTTCAAACTTTACGGGTGAAATATGAAAAGAGACACTCTCAGCAAATCACGTTGGGCTCTCTTATTTCCGGATCCGACTCGATCCACAGATATCCCTTCAAGTGAAATGAACCTAGTGACTCTTACTGTGTTCTTGATTTGTATTTACATGCACAGAAGATAATTGTGGAGACACGATGACGTGCAACTGCTCGAATAAAGCGTCTTTCCCGGGCCTCTCCGTCTTCTAAGCCTGTCTTTTATACCTCAGTTTTTCTGCCTCCCTCGAATCGTAATGTGACCCCCCCCCCCCCCCCGCTAGTCTCCCCCGCCCCCCCCACCCCCTTCCTCCCTCCTTTACTGGCTTGTGACAGACGGACTAATAGGATTTAATAAGCCCCATTTGCATGTCAGCCATTTAGATTTTCTGTAAGAAAGAAAGGCGATGGGAGGGATGGAGTGGGAAGGGGGGCATGGGGATGGGAGGGTGGGGGGTGCCGTGTAGAGGGAAAAGAATGGAGGGTGAGAAAGAGAGGCAGGGAAAAGGTGCAAGCGTGATGAACTGATTGGTTTAAGGACCCACTTTTATATGGCGGTAGACAAACATACCCAGCCGACTCAGAAACACTGAAGAGAACATTTCCTTCTAAGTAAAATCCCAAACATTTTTTTGATGAGAGTTCCATGCAAACTGTTATTAGTTAATATTCCTGCTTTAGGAAAAAGGACTAAATGGTTTCCAAGGGAGCGTCATGTGACACATGACACGTGACCCATGATATTCAAATCTAGCTGGAAATTCTACATTTTGGCCTTTCAGCTGTGGGAGGGGGTTGTTGTTTCTGATTCACTCTCTGCAAAAGGGTGAAATAAAATTCTCAAAAAGAAAGGATGACAAAGATGCATCATGAATGAACACTGTAACCAAATGTCATTGTGTCATTGTCACCCCTCTCAATGTGATGCCCGTTGTGCCTCATTCACTTACGCTGGCTTTGGAGCCAATTTTTTCAAAGACTTGGTTTTTGAAATGGGAAAAGTATCTTTATGGTGAACAACAGCCTCAGTAATTTGTCTCATCTTTTATTTACAAAGACGACGAAGAAAGTCGGTCCTGTACCAGGCCCTGGTGAAATATAAAAACCAGTTCCTTTCAAGTAATATTACCATTCTTTGGCTTCCTTGGATCCTGGAAATAATAACTGCTTTTTCATCGGAAACTGACCAGCTTCGCATAAGTAACCCTGAACCGCAGACATTGTGAATCATGAAATTATCACAACTTGGGTATATGTCCTTGCTGGAGCATTTATCTGTTAGCAACACTTTGTCAAAACTTTTCAGTGATCTAGTTTTTCACAGATCATGCTATAATAGACTTCAAAAAAGCACGGGGAGATACAAGGAGTCAAAAGCAAGCGTTTATAAAGTTGGTTGCTCGGAATGTCACGCTGGATAGCGTTCTGATAGATGCTTTGCTCCTGTTGTTTGAACCCAAATCTCCAGAATGATTCCATGCTGATGGCAAATACTCTATAAATGCTTCCTTTATAGAATTTTGGCATTTGTTTGGGAGTTTGTCAGTCTTTCCTGAAATGTTGATTTTTCAGTCAAAATCTGCGCCGAGCCCTTTCACGGATAGCTATACAAAACCAATTACTGTGTGTGTGTGTGTGTGTGTGTGCGCGTGTGTGTGTATGTTTGTGCGCCACAGAGAGGCTGTCGTTCTCCAAGGAGGATAAAAGGTCCAGCCAAAAACCACGAGCATAGCTTCCATCTCCGCACAGACAGACAGAGTGACAGACAGACAGATACACACACACACACACACACACACACACACACACACACACACACACACACACACACACAAACAAACACACACATGCGTGCACGCACACACGCACACACGCAAACACGCACACACGCTCAGTAATCCCCATGTTGGTAGCTGATGTTTATTGCCATGTAATAGGATCAGGATGAGGCAGCGTCAATATCAGAGCAAACATCTCACACTCTCCCTCTCTCTCTCTCTTTCTCTCTCTCTCTCTCACACACACGCACATGCGGAAACACACACACGCATTCGCTGATCAAACATAGCCCAGGAAACAGAGATGAGAGGACTAATCCTTTTAGCCTTCCAAGAAAACTCCTCCTCCTCCTCTCCCTTTCTCTTTTCTGTTTCCTCACTCATTCTTCTTTGCTGCTTCCTTATTTTCCTCCTCTTTTCCTTTTCTTTTGCTGACAATATTTTTCATTCTTCACTTCCGCCACTTTTTCTGACAAGGACAAGGCTGAGGGGAGAGGGATGGTGGGAGACACAGAGCTAAATATAAACACCTTGTGTTTGTGTACATCTATGTGTTAAGAGAAGATCTGCTTGGTTCACAGAGAGATTAGACCCCATAAATCCTCCCTCCTCAACCCAGTTCCACCTACACATCCGTATGTGAGCGTTCCTGCAGATTTACGTTTCACTTGTGAAGCTATTTAATCTCTGATGAGGCAAAGCAGTTTTGGAACTGTTTTCTAGTGAAACGTCGCTGTGAATTTGAGCGTTATTTGTTCGGCATGCGGCAAATGTCTCTGACCAGTATCACTGTGCAAAAGAACCAATGTTTTGTATTTGAATTATCCAATCAGTTTTTCATATACACTCCCAACTGTCCAACATTATTGATAGACATTGATATTTGGTTGGATCATCATATTTCTTATGCCCTGCTTAAATTTAGAGCCTGACTTAGCTCTAGCATTAAATGAACATCATTCAATCTTATTTCTGCAACTTCCAAATATTTGAATCAAGTCTGAAATGGCAGTGTTCTCACAGCTTGAAGGAGACTGTGCCGCTTTTAGTGCAATACAGAAAAAAAAAAGAAAAAAGGCTATTATCATTTTCTAAAGCAATTAATATCTGGATCTGGCAATTTTTTTAATAATACATTTTGCAGTAAAATAGCAATTTAAAGTAATAAATTGATAATTGCAGTAAGAAAAATCCCATTTAAATAAGAATGTCTGAGAAAATCTACAGAGGTGTTAATGGATCTAATGAAAAAGGGGGTTAATAAAGAGATGAGCAAAATTATATTCTGGTTTAATATAATATTTAGGTTTTGAGCCTACATTCTTGTAATGCCAATTGTGTTTTCGCAGATTTACAAGTTTATTTGATTATTTGTTTCATCTTCCGAGAGTCCATCCTGTAGTTAAATACAAACACAACCTTGATTTTCATTCATTGGAATAACAGACTAATGTACACATGCAGCATACAGTTGTATAGCTATTACATATCATATTCACAGGTTTGTTTTTTTTTAATGCCATGTACATGCCTGTGCGTGTGTGTTTGTGTGTCTTCAAACAGAACTATGAGTGCTTAATGAATTTACTTTGCCCTGATAGGAAATTAATTAAACCAGCCTCAAACAGACAGCCGCCCACAGGGAGCTACTGGCAGAACTCTGACAGACAGATTACGGTTGAAGGGGAAGACGGGGGGTGCACTCACTGCAACCCTGCGCGTCACCGATTATTGGAACCTTGTTCTCATTTGTTGTGATTTCTGTATTGGGATTTTAAAAGGTGCGCAGGCTTCATTCCCCTCAGCGTCTGGAGTCTGTGAAATATGCTCAAGCAGTCACAGAGAGGTGTTAGATGATTGTTTTCAATAGTTATTCAGGTGAGGGATGATTCCCATAGATCTCACAAACACTCGCTGCACATTCATTCAGTAGTTCATCTTTTACAATTTGTGAGTAAAGCTAATTATTAAACCACTGTGATCGAAACTATTATTCTTCAGACGGCACGATAAGTCAACTCATCACATGTTGGCGAGAGGAACTGCTGGGACCTTGGAAAGTTATCATGTTTCAGGGTTGTTTGACCTTTGACCTTATCAAACAATGACAGACAGTGAGGTAAGGCCACTGAGAGAACAACAAAACAAAAAAACTCTCACAGACATCGCCATCGTGGAAACACGATCGCGCTGGCTGACATTACCTTTACACAGAGAAAAATATGTTCTCTGAATATGCTCTGTGAATATACACATATTACACATATACACATATTCATATTACACTTATATATTTTACATATGACACAATTTTCTGCAGCAGATGCAATGTGTGCTCTGTATGAAATAGACTGGACCGCAGGCCTTGGAGCCCCTGTGCTTTCGCCTTGGCTTCAGGAAGTGTTAACCCGTCCAGCTCTCCCAGGCAAACAATAATGTTAAAAGACTAATTGATGAGCACTTTAAATAAGTCCTAATTAGTGCACGACTGGTAATAATTGGGCCGGCAGTCTGAACACTAATTAGCATGAAAAATAACCGTGTGCATGTGTGTGTGTGCATGTGTGTGTGTGTGTGTGTGTGTGTGTGTGTGTGTGTGTGTGTGTGTGTGTGTGTATGTATGAATGATCTCCGCAGGGGAGCTGATGAAGCCTACACTTTCAAGGAAACCGACAGAGCAGGAAAGGCAGAGGGATAGTGCAGCTGAGAGAAAGAAGGGGAGATAAACCACCACCCCTTCACACTCCTTTGTGTTGGCGTATGGTCCGAGGGTGGCCCTCTGCAGGGGAGGGAGGGGGCGGACTGCATGTCTGATGTGAGTGTGCATGTGTGTGTGTGAGAGAGAGACCGCGAGAGGGAGAGGGAAAGAGAGGGAGACGAACTTATTCCTAACATCCTAACAAGACTAATTGATTCTGTACACTCTCTTCATGCCTCCCCATCTTCCTCTCAAACAGGTTTCTCTTTTTTTCTCCTTTTCCTCTCTCCTCCTAATTGTTTGTGCAAAGAGGAGTCTCAAAAACATCAGTAATAGATTTCCCACCTGCTGCAGAGGCACATTAGTAACACACTTAAACGACTTGTTTGCCTCTCTTGTGCTCCCTCCCCTGCTGCCCTGCATCCATTGTTTAGAGCCTGTCCTTTCAGCACAGTCGCCCAGATGTACAGATCCCAGTTCTTCCAAGGCAGGCAGCATTTTCAAGAACGAAACTAGTTGTCAATATTTTTTTTTTTGCATATCGAATGGATACCACGTAGTATAAGATTAGTTAATGTCTGATTAGAAATTCAATTTCCTGTGTACAGTAAATTGTAAACTATACAAAGATCTTTGTGACACAAATGTGTCACAGTTACAGTGTTTTCTTTGGTGGTTTAAATTTCCTGGACTGACACTGGAGCTGAGGATGAGATACCAACGTTTGACAAATCTACATTCTGACCACAACCAATCTTTTTGTACTCAGCGTGTAATGAAGTACTTTGAACAAAGTAAAAAAAAAAAATCTACTCAAGTTTGGTCTTACCTTCATGTGATGTGTTGCAAACCTGATTCAAAACAAACGAATGGCAGGATTTCCAGTGAGGAGGATCAAGGCTGAGAGAAGTGACCAAGTACAGGTTAAGCCGCACATTGTCAAGCAATGACATGGTCAGGCAATATAGATAAACCGATAGTATTTCAGTATTCCATCCATCCATCTATCCATCCGCTTACCCGAAATCGGGTCGCAGGGGGCAGCAGTCGGAGCAGAGAGGCCCAGACTTCCCTTCCCTCCCCAGACACATGGTTAAGCTCTTCTGAAGGGGATCCCAAGGCGTTCCCAGACCAGCCTAGAGACATGATCTCACCAACGGGTCCTGGGTTATCCCCGTAGCCTCCTCCAAGATGGACATGTTCGGAGTACGTCCAGGAGGCATCCTGACCAGATGCCTGTGCAAACTCAGGAGGACCAGCAATTCTACTTTGAGCTCCTCCCGGATGGCCGAACATCTGACTCTATCTTTAAGGGAGACTCCTGCGGCAAAAGCTCATTTCGGCCGCTTCTATCCGCGATCTCGTTCTGTCAGTCACTACCCACAGCTTGTGACCATAGGTGAGAGTAGGAATCTAGATCGACTGGTAAATTAAGAGCTTCGCCTTCTGGCTCAGCTCCTTCTTTACCACAACAGACCGGCACAGAGCCCACATTACTGCAGACGCTGCACCGATCCACCCGTCGATCACCCGCTCCATCCTTCCCTCACTCGAGAACACAAGACCCCGAGATACTTGAACTCCTCCACTTGGGGCAGGGCCTCTTCCACCTGTTTCTGGCTAAGTACCATGGTCTCGGATTTGGAGATGCTGATCCTCATCCCGGCCGCTTCACATTTGGCGGCGAACCATTCCAGTATTTCTGTATTATTTTTTTGGATTGAGAGCAAAACCCTTTAGTAGGTCTTAGATCCCAGTTCTACGCTGATGTTTTTTAATATGTATTTCACATGTTGCAGGGTTTTAATTGACGATGTAAAGCAAGAACAGGAACTAACCATTATTTCCCCCTCACGTTTCCTATGTTCTTATGTTATTAAAATTATTCTGACAAACGTAAAAAAAGCTCTTTTCAGTCGCTTTCACAGCAAGAGGGAAGCTGAGGCTCCGCCGTTGCCGGGAGATGCTGCTGATCGAGCTCTCGAATTCAAAACGCGGTGTGCTTCTGGACTCGGCCACAGCGGGATTCATCGCTCACTCAAATGCGTGATTAAAATTACCTCAAATACTAATTAATGTCGCAGTGGAGCTAGTCTAAAATTGGCCGGTTATAAAAAAAAAAAAAAAAATGCAAGCTGTACAGTTGCTGCTCTCTAATTGCTGGTTAATTAATTAAATATATGGCAGATTAGAGGAATTAAGGGCAATTGTTCCTTAACAACCCTTAACAAAGTCTTGATTAGTGTCTTCAGCCATATCCTGTGGCTCCAATGATCCTTCAATTAGTGAGGAGAGAGCATTGGAGAATGACAAGTCACGTGATGTACAACAACGTGGATACCTCTGGCAAATGCAGGGATGGAGAAAAAAAAATTTCAAGGATTGCTTTAATTAAAGTTCTGTCATTTTACATCCATCATTGAAATGTTTCTATTTCGGCAAAGTCTGAGGGTTCTTTTTTTTTTTTTTTTAACATAGCCTTTATTTCAAAACACAGACAAAACTACTAAATATAAAAAACAATAATTATCTAGTGTGATGGAAAAAAAAAAATCACAGGAATCTGTTCAATTTTTTAACTGATTATTTCTTAATGTTTGTCACTGCTATATTATTTCCCGCACACCGGAACATTCATATACAGTATACAATGTTGGCAGAGACTAAAAAACAAAATTTACATTGCATAATATAATAATGGTTGAAAAGGATGATATAGTGAAGCCTTAAAAAAATTGTTTTTCCAGCTTATGAGTTTGTTTGTTTTTTTTGATAAATGAAGAAAATGTTTCTAAAATATATGCACTTTGGTTTTAATCCCAGCTGGTCAAATGAATGTAAACAGCTGGATGTGTGTGTATAAAAACTTGTGTAAGCATGGGTGTGAGAACTCCTATGGTCGTGTGTGTGTATACGTGTGTGTGTGCGCGGGTCCTCATATTTCATGACTGACACGGTGACAAGAAGATTTCCCCGGTCTCTGGAGCCTTGTCAGACAGCTAAATGGTCTAGATCTCCCATCACGCACGCCCACACCCACACACACACACCAGCTCGGAGGAGATAGGGAAGGTGGCTGACATTTGTGGTGTCTCGGGTGAGGACATGGCCTTTTCTCCTCATTTCTCCTGGTCAGACTGAAAGGGGAATGGAAGATAAGGCTTTTTGTTTGGCTTGACAATGTCCCACTGATACTGCCACGAGGGACCATTCAGTGTGTGAAACAGTGTGTATGCAGGCGTGTGGTGAGTCTACCCCACCATTTAAGACAGGGAACCCCTCAGAGAAGGCATAATTAGAGGACGCTAAGTCGCCTTGGGACCACACATGAATGCACAAGCCCACATATAGTGTCTGAGAATATTCCTTAAACTGCAACATCTCTGTCCCTCCAGGATTCTGCAATCTTGTCATTTTTAGAATGTGCAAGCCCTGCACGGAGGGATGCACATTTTTTTTGTCAAAAAATAGTACAAATGGTAACACCAAGACCTAATTTCTTCAAAATTTGGAATTTTTGTTAATACATACTTGGGAACATCACTTCACTTGGGATGCTGACAGACATAGTGTGATAGAAATAGAAACGTTAGCCATTGCTAGAGGTCTTTGCAGCTGATCTGTGGTCAGGCGGCACGATGGTGCAGTGGTCAGTGCTGCAGCCTCGTGCCAACCAGTTCCCTGGTTCGATTGGAGGCCTCTCTGTGTGGAGGTTGCGTTGCCCCTTCCCTGTTTATTGGACTCGACCAAATGGTCCGGATGTGTGAATGATGTATATATTTTTTGTTTCATATTCTTTTCAGACACTGCTATTGTTGTATTGTTGTGCTGTGTCCTGCTTTTTAAGGTTGTTTGTGTCTGTTTTTGATTCCACTGAACCTGAGAGCTGCTATCTCTAAATTTTGTTGCGCTCTGTGTAATGACAATGAAAGTCTTGAATCTTGAATCTTGGAAGAGTGAATGTTTGTATGTCTCTTGTGATCAAACCGTGGTGGTTCCAGGATGTTACCCAACTTTCACCCAATGGCCACTAGTGTGATCACCCAATCGCCCAATGACCAGAAGTGCGAATGAGAGCATGAATGGTCATATATCTCAACATGTGGCCCTGTGGTTGCATGGCAACCAGCCCCCAATAATAACAATTGAATGAATGATAGTGGTCACTCTTACTGTACCAATAAGCTCTTACAATATAGGTCTTATGATATAGTCAGTTTTACTTTACTTGAAACGGTAGGGGACGTTTACAGAGTTGGCAGATCTTTTGGTTAACGGTTAGCCCTGTTTCTTTTTCCACGAATATATTCAAAAAAATATAAATAAAAAAATCTAGAAAACCAAAGTTTTATTCCCAAATGTGACGCCACATTATCAACTGTACATTCAATCAAGCACTATGTTAGATTCAACCAGGTGTGGAAATATACCAGTGCGAAGACTTGGCATCAACCACATGCAGAAAACTGAATATGCTTCAGGTCGAAGAGTTGAGATGAAGAACGGCAGCTGATGCCCTGGAGATTTCAGCTTGAATTTGAATCCTCAGTTACACTCAAGAAATCGCTGGGATCAGTTTTATGCCACAGAATGAGATAAGAAGGAATGGTTTACTTTACAAACACTAAAAGCCTATTGGAGCTGAATTGATGTATTGCTATTATAATGGTCTACACAAGTTTTCATATCCTATTTTCCAGCAAAGTCTCATATAAGAACAAATGAGTGCCTTCTACTTTCCTTCTGATTACTTTTTTGTATGATCAGTAATTTTGCCTCTGCAAACTTCAGTGCTTTTCAGTAACTTTAATAGAGGAAATTATTGGGCACCCCACCCTCCATCCCCCACCTCTGGTAATAACACTTCATTCTCCTGTAGGCTAATTGTGGTTGTCAAAAGCTTTTAGGGGTATGATCCCTGTCTTCTGCAAGCAGCACCACATTACTTCATGGCGCCTGCACGAGGTTAAAATATATTTCCAAATCAAGATTACAGTCACACGTCCTCGTTTCTTGAATACATTTTGAATGACTAATATGATAGTCCTTTCCATTATAACACTCTCAGTTAAGTAACAAGTAAAGCTGGTTTGAAGCTAGTCGTTGGCTCGGGTGAGTACTCTTCTCACCATGCTGCTGCAGGAGGGACAATGACAGCGGGGATGGAAAGGGTTATGTTGGTGGATCACGCAACTATAATATGTTTCACATGATTTCTTTGAAAGTTGGCATGGACTGCTTCTGGCAACTTAGAGAATTAAAAGGTGAAATCGCTGATAACCATAATCTCTCATAATCCTCCGACAGTTAATTTCCAAAGCCAACATATCATTTTTATGACTCACATTCATTGAACCTTATATACATTTCGGTGCTCAATTCATAGATGCTATGTTGCTATGTTATAGATATCATGGAACACATAAATACAGATACAGTATATGCATGACAATTTGGCGAGCATTGGTCAATTGAGAATGATCACGTTCTTTGATTTTACACCCCTTGACGTGGTTTGGTGTTCATTGTTCACTCTCATTCCCCTGATTGTCATCCATTTATTTATCCATTGATTATCTATCCTGCACTCGGGGTCACTGGGCGCTATCACAGTTTTGGAACTCTAATGAACCTACTGGAAAACCAGGGAACCGGATGGGGAGAACATGCAATCTCCAGATGGAAAGGCCACCTGTCGGAGTCAAAACTGATTCCCTCTTGCTGTGAGGTGGTACCAATGATTATCACAAATGAACATCACCAGTATTTAGTCCCAGTCACTGGGTAACCGTGTTATTTCAATAGTAAAGTTGGGTAACTGGGTGAATTTTGGGGGTTTGATTTGATGTACGCCGGGCCCGCATTCTACATCGTGTTAACCAAGCATTGCTCCAAAACACTTTCTATGGTTAAATATTAAAATTTTACAAATAAATGGTGTTAGGATCATTTCAGGTGGGAAGGAGAAATGTACTCATTTAAGATATTATCACTGACGGAAAGATGGGCAGCAGCCAGTTGCAGGAGGATTGATAATTTTGTCAAATTGCTCATAGCAATTTGAGGCCTTGCCTTTAGCTGCTGAACATCTTTAAGAAGATCCCGGTATAATATATGAAGCCATCTTCATAATGTATCAAAATTGAACGGCTGGAATGCCACTTAAGGTAGTGGTGGTGTAATTGGTACTCAAAAAAATCTTAATAGTATCTTATATCTTGAGTTGGGCTTTTAAAAGAATCTCTTGTGAGATCTCGCCTTGATCTCCCTCTCTTTTCCATCTTTTTCTCTCACTCTGTCACTCATACATAGACACACGCATACACGCACACACGCACACACACACACTAGCACAGGAATACATTCAAGCCTTTATTTCATCTTGGAATTCCCAAGACTATTGGGACACCACATGCTATAATGATCCTCCTGTAAATGGCTTGGTTGGACTGCTAACTTGTGTAAATAGTGCAGGCAGAGACTAATGTGCTGTCTTGTAATAGGGTGAAATTACCCATCTATTATGGCTAGACCTTCTGAGAGGGGAGGAGAGGAATACGAAGGGGAGGAAGAAAGAGGTCGGAGGAGGAGAAAAGGGAAATGGAAGGAGACAGGGGGGTGGAACTGATGACAAAGATGAAAAGATGGGTGAGAATGAGCTGAGGCACCTGTGTGTATGTGTAAAATGTATCCATATGATTTTTATGAGGAGCTGTTGACTTGTTGGAGCATGTGGTCATCCTGTTGTGCTGACAACCTATTACTTATTCAAAATTACTATTACTTAATTTTTTTTGTTTTTTTTTTAATCTTAAAATGTTCCGGATACAAATGCCAACTGTAATGAGTTTATTGTCTGCGTGTTGGTAGGTGTTTATGTATGTATATGAGTATGTGTGTCTGTGTGGCGCATGCACGTATGTCTTCAAGACAAGACAAGTCTCAATTCCTTCCCAGGTGATCAAGGCTCAAATAAGGCTTCCTCCCACCGATTCTTCTCCTCGGCTTCGTGTTGCATCGTTCCCAATAGCCATGTGACCATGGTTATTGACCGCGGATCGCCATTACCGTCTACTTTAAGTTGATCAAACCGCTGCAAAGGGCCATTCACGATGCGTCATATAAGTGAACTTGAGCTTTTCGGACCCCTCCCCCCCTTTCTTAATTCTAACTGACTGTGCTTTAAAAAGACTAACACCATGTTTTGTCATGCCTGTTTCAAGAAATTAATTGAAAATCCCTTCAGAGCGGCCTGTAATGCACACTAATTTCCCCCCGCTATTGGTGAAGCGTAAAGTCGCAAACAGTGGCTTAATGTGCTGATGTGAATATGTGGCTTGTATCGCTGTTTGTTAACAATATTTGTTTGTGCGGTTATTGTGAAAGCAGAGACAAATATGAGACCCATCTTTTTATGCAGCCTCATTTCTTGTTAGTTGTTTGCTATTATGATAACAAGGATCCATTTGATGTCAGGTCTTTTATCTTCAAATGAGCCATTTAAATGTCATTACAGGGCCTGTGTGTGTGTGTGTGTGTGTGTGTGTGTGTGTGTGTGTGTGTGTCTGTGTCTGTGTATGTGTGTGTGTGAGAGAGAGACAGAGAGAGACAGAGAGAGAGAGAGAAAGAGATTGCATTACATTTACGAGGCCTATTCATGTCCCGTCATCTTTCTTACAATGAGAAATTACCAGCATTCGCACACTGATGCTGCAACGGGAACAATATTCAGGTTTTAATAGTTATTGTTCGCTGACATAAATTCAGGCTTTTGTCCATTTCACCCTTCTCAGCGGTTTACTCGTCAAGCAACAGACCATCATCGAGTAATACAGGAAATTAGAGACATTGTGCTTGTGGGCTTGTAATAGTACATGCATTCATTCCCAAATTGTTGGTGAATTATTGGATTTCTTCAGTGTTTACCAAACCAATGAAGAGTTGTTTTAATCACTTTGCGTTCGAAACTTTGGCGTGCGCGGAGCCAGACTCAAATACTGTGATCGCCAGCATCCCATAGGGAAACATATTTTGTCTATATAGTTACACAATTATGCAGCTGTCATTTGCGATCTCATATCGATTGGGGCACTTGAATAGAAACAACCTGTGATGATGAATCCAGCATGAAAGAAGAGGATATTTTCTTTACACTATTACTTAAACATGTTCCAATTATTTACTATTTTATTCTAATGTATTAAAAATATAAATCAGCTCATTATTAAGTTGTTTTGAAAATGACAGAGTTGCCGTTCGCTCATTAAAACCACTGTGTAACCAGGGCAGAGGGAAAATTTTATATTTTTGATTTGATTGTGCTGAACCATGACTTTGAAACACTGGTTTTGCGGCAAAACGGGATATCTGTGTCCTGAATAATTATTCACTCATTCCATCCTTAGTTTTCAAACCAAAACCAAGCTTCAACTGCAGGGAAAGTATGAAACATATTTGCCATTTTGGACCATATAGATTTACCCCTTTCAACATGGATTTGAAAAGGAATAAGTCGGAAAATAAGTGTTTCTGTGTGTCACCATTACTGATGAAAATTGCATCAAGAATGCCAGTGACTTCTGGAAAGGGTAAGCTATTAATGTAAGTTAAAATGATTTAATTGTTATATGAAATGTAGGAGGTCGCAGGTATCGCTGCATGAAACCACAATACGGAAAATTACCACATTTGAAAAACAGTATTTCAACCGCCGCATGAGCTGTTACGATGCAAGTACTCAAGATACCGCCATCATTCGATCCTGACTGGATGACGTGCTTTTTCCTAGTGCAAACTTGATACTGGCTTTGTGTCCTGAAGAAAATATTTTAGACAATAATATATAAATGCACCGACGGTCCGTATAATTTCCTCTGATATATACATATTTGCTATTTTGGACCTTATAGATTTATCCCTGTCAACATTAACTCATTGGATTTGAAAGGAATAAGTTGGAAAATTAGTGTTTCTGTGTATCAATATTACTGATGAAACTCGCACCGTGAACTTCAAAAATGCTAGTGAGTTTTAGAAAGGGCAAGCTATGACTGTAACATGTTCTGTAAGTAGTGAAGTTAAAATTAAAAATCATCTAACTCCTTTTTATATGAAATGTAGGAGGTTGCATGTATTGCTGCATTAAACCAAAACACTTGAGTAAAGTACAACACTTGAGAAATAGTCTTTCCGCCGCCACATGAGCTGCTCCGATGCATGTACTCGAAATACCGCCATCTTCGGCCCTGACTGGATGACAGGTGCTTTTTCTTAAAGCAAACTTGATACTTCGTGTCCTGTCACAATCCAATCTTCATAGAGAGAGCACTGTTTCCACCTTATTGCTGGAGTGGCAGATTAGCTATAGGGCACCCCTCTCACTGCTCTCCTGGTAATTTGGGAAATCCTCACCGGCAGGGCGAGATGACAAGGCCACTGTCTTTGTGGCAGTACTCTGTAATTTGCTTGTTTTCCACTCCACTATAGAGCAAAGGCACCGTAGGAGCATCTCTCTCTCCCTCTCGCTCCCTCTCTCTCACTTTCTCTCTTGTCCTGTAGTTGCCTTTGTGCCGTTGTACTCACCTCCATGGCCTCCAAAATCAAATGACTAATTAATGCTGGTCCTCAACATTTTTGAACCTTATTTTCTGAATGTGACATACATATATAAATAAATCGTAACAGAACAGAACATTTTCTCAGTATGTGTCATTTTGTTGTAAATATTTCCCTTTGATTCTACATGATCTATAAATAAAAGTATTCAGCCAATATACAATTGTTTTTTGAGGGAACAGACGCGCGTGTATAAACTGCATTGTGTGTGCATGTGCCTGTGCGTGTGTGTCAATAGAACTTTGACAAACAGCAACCCTGTTTACCATGGCGACGCCAAACCTGTGTTCTCTTGTCTCTACGGTAACAAGGGCCCTGAGCTATGTCTTATTGGCTCAGCAATTGAACTCCCAGCTATAGACAAAAGAAAAGGGACCCCGCACTGGTAATTTCTTATCGCCAAATCCCATTAGGCTCAGGGTTTTTCAGTCTTTTTTTCATGAACCCACACAGAAGTGGAAATCACCAGACATAGTCGGCTCAGCCCCGACTGTGAGCCTGACGAGGCCCCCTAATAATAATGTCGCTCGGCTTCACCTTGTGCAGCATTATTAAAGCAGACTTTTGCAAAAAAACTGCATCAATAGAGTGTTCTAGAACAGCAATCTTTCAGTAACAAATCACCGGCGACATCGATTGTGTGCCTCTATCATGACCAAATGTGAGTGAAATTCCTCCACTATCAGATTAGATCGAGAGGAAGCTTTGTTGATTCCACATTCTGGGAAATGTGAGATCTCAATAGCTGCACCTAACAAAAAAGGAGTATAGGTTTTAAACCATAAAACTGATTGGGGTGTTCACAACAGCAGATCGAAGCCGTCCTAAACCCTCCTTATTCTCAGTGGAGTTAATGTTGTTTTGCATCCTTTCTGAAGAGGATAACAGCTACCAAGGTTAAATGGACATTCAGGTTAAAACCCAGCCTTTGCATTACTCTTGCATGCCTCATTAGCCACTGAAAAAATAAAGAATCATACAATAAACCGGCGTTCTTATTCCTTTGCTGAAATATCCTGTCAAAAACAAATCGAACAAGATCTCACAATAAACAGATGATTACATTTAGCCTTTTGAAAATTATTTTTCTCATAGTCCTTTTTTTGTATTCAGACGGATGGTTCGTGTATTTGTGTGTGTGCATGGTGTCTGTGTGTGTGTGTGTGTGTGTGTGCGCGTGTGCTTCACCAGCTCTGACACCTCTCATAAAAGGGCCTGATACACCCAAGTCCGTAATCAGTGAGGGTCTCCGCACAAGCGTGTGCAGCAGTAAGTAGTGGTTATGTGTGTATCTGCCAGCGTGTCTCTGTGATTCTGTGTATGTGTGTAAATGTGTGTGTGATAACTACCTCTATGAAGTCGGATTGACAGACAAAGGCCTAATCGCTCCTCAGCTCAAGCAGCCAAATAGCTCAGAGGAAGTATTGACCCAAAAGCACCATATTCCCCTTCACCTAACACGGGCAATTTCATATAATTCCTCCAATAACACACATTCACCTAAAAGTGGTCATCGAAAGAGCTTTGTGTATTTGATTTTGAGTAGTGAGCTGTCTGAATAAAGGGGAGATGAGAACTATATCAGCCTATAATAACCAGGTCATGGCTTGGATTCTCTTTTCAACCTGCCTCATCAAAACACAATTTTTTGGCTCCTTCTGCCTAAATAATTGGCTTGTATATACCATTTCAGTGATTGTATTACTTTGACTTTAAAGAGACATATGAAAAAAAAAGAATTATAATAAACCTGATTATGTTTAAGCAAATATGGAATGATATTAGGTGCATTTCAGTGTTAAATACACCATTTGACTCATCAAAAACGGTACTTCTTGTTACGGTAACACATACCGTTCACATACCAAACAACATTAAATTAATTATGTTTATACAGCTTTTAAAAAATAATATACTTTATAAGGAAGCAAGGCTTGCTGGACTTCACCTTGTGTTTAATATTTGACATCAATGTTCACACTGAGATGAGCCTAACAGAAACAGTGGACAACTAAGATACCGATTCTGCAATGTTTGCTTCTGCAGACCAGCTGATTTTTCTCATAAATTTACTCTGAAATTATATCCAGGGACTAAAATTACAACAGGCAGAAGATGGATTGAGATCAGGGGTTCCAGAGAGTGATTGTTGGTTACGTATCAAACGTTGGCCTCTAGGATTGTACTTATATACATGCAGCTCTCTGCCGAGGCCACAAGTCCCTCTCATCGGTGGTTTTACAAGAGAAAGTCTCCCATAAAGCTAATTTAATCATATTATTCAAATGCATTGCAGACTTTGGTACAATCTATGTAAACATTAATGTCCTACGGTCGGCATCAAGACGACTGCATGACAAAAAAACAGTTTTTCAGTCAGTTAAGAGTTTATTTACTTTTTGTGCTGCACAAGACAAAATTACTGCTGCTGTTTAAAAATGAGTCAAAATACTTTTAGCTGCAATTATCACCATGCTGTGTTTATTAAGGCAAAGGGATGGAATAACATTTTAATGGCTGGCACATCACAAATGAGACATTATAAATTGCTGAGTGAATGATGAGAGAGAACTGTTTCATTTGAAAATATGCGAAGCGCACAATTTTGTCTAGATATCTAAAAATAATTAAATATGACAGCTAAGATTCTTATCAAGTTATCTAGTCAGTACCTGCCTTCTGGTGCCATGTTTTCTTGCTGCACTTTGTGCGTATGTAATGTGAGGCTTAGCCAGAAGTAGTGATGCACACAATGGAACGTGTGGTATTTTCTGTTTGTGTTGGGTTACACACACACACACACACACATGCACGCACACGTGCACGCACACGCACGCGCACACACGCACACACACACACAGGCACCCAGGCACGCAGATCTGAGAGCAGACAACAAGAAATGAATTAAGGGAATGCTTTGGGAAAAAAGAAACATGTAAAAATCCATGGAAGGCCTATTTTGAAACCATATTGTAGAGCTTGTAATTTTAGAGAGCTCCTCTGGTTTCCATGTTTTTGTCAAAATAATTAAATGGCAGATTTCAGTTTGGAAATGCAGCTTATTTAACATTTCATGTTATACGTTTATCTCCTGCCATAATTTTGTAGTCTTTTTGCACACAGGTGCGCGCACACACACACACACACACACACACACACACACACACACACACACACACACACAGATCTACACATTTGAATGTGGATAAGCATGGCTTGACAGTGAGCAAGGACTTTATCATCAATCTGCATATCTGCATATTAGTATTGGACCATCCCTTTAATTTCCTATAGCGTTTGATAACCATCATCTCCTCCAGGCATCTTTTTTTTTGCAAGTTGTTTGTCAGCTGTCATATGAGTGTCTATTTCTTTTTGTGTGAAAGGCAAAAGGTTACTGGCTGACAGAGATTGTCTGTTCTTTGTGTTGCCAAACTAAGCGAAATCACAAGTCAGGAATTAAGTGTGTAAGTGTGTCTATAGTACCAAGAAGTACTTTCATTTCACTTTAATTTAAATGCAAGTGTAAGGCTTTTTTTTTTTTAATATTACCATATTTTCTGGTTATTGTCATACGTGTTCCTTTAAATCTGTCTCAACCAGTATCAATAACAAAAACTTTGTTGTAAATTATGTTAACGTTAGTCTCAACGGTGACAATATATAACTTTTTATCTTCTTTCAGCTCTCATGTTTGCTGATTGTTTTGGTTATGCAGCGTTTAAAAGATGAATATTTCCCATTATGTACACCCTTGGATATTTTTTTTATGGGTTTGAAAATGGCCATTTTTCAAATGATCTTTTCTGGATGTTTTAAAAAAAAATGTTAAAAAGAGCTGGATTTAAATTATCTCACAGGCAACGACCACTGACAAACGGCAACATATTACTCGTGCGTTTTTGAAACAGCGAGATGCTTGAATGGCGGAGGGGCGGATAGGGCAAAAACCTGGGGTTTGAGATATCCGCATCCAAATGAGTGTGAAAATGACACCATTATTCCTCTCAAGCTTAGAAAGCGTCCTCAAATTCAAACAAACACAAATCGGTGCCCGAGGTCACCGACGTTTGGGCCGCAGATCCATGCGCTACACGCATTGTACAAGCGTGAACCAGCTTTTGCCTTTGCAGAAGACTCAAAGAGAAAAACGCTAACACTGAAATCATATGGAAAAGTAATTTTACGATCAGAGAAAATAACATACGGAATCAGGGGTCAACAGGTATATCGGGAACAAAAGCATAAAATGAATAAAGCAGTCAATTGAAATAAAACTGTATCAAAAGATTTAATCCTAAAAGAGTTCATTTTTTTCTTTCATGTATCTTTTTTGAAAGGTATGTATACGTATACCTGCACAGGTGATGTCTGTCTGAGAGCGTGTATCTTTCTGTATACACCATACTATCACCTCATTTTTCTGATTCTTAGTTGGATGTAAGCAAATGCAGACGTAGGATAACTCTTGTACAGTTTCTCTGCACTGAGGATTTTTAGTTGTGAATTTGAAAAAGGTTTAAGACATCGGACGTCTGATCCGCCTCTCTGTGGATCTCAATTGACCTGAAAGACCCTGATTTTTTTTTTCCGTATAAACATCTTACATCTATTATGAACCAGCGTCTCGCCAAAGTGGGATTTTGAAATGATCTATTTTACTTAAGGTTCAGCCCGAAGCAAACAGAGGCCATGCAAGACGCACTCAGACTTGGATACACTTTCGAGATGTGCAGGGATCATTTTGTGGGGTTTTGTTTCTGCGTTATGTCTCACTTGGCGAGGAGTTTGTTGATCGGACTGATAAATAGATAACCTGACATCACTTGGTGATGTAACTCCCGGTTTGTATGTTTTTGGTACGAATGCTTTAAACCTCCGGGGGAACATGGCACTTGTGTTTTGGCAGGAGCTTTTATTTTGAATTATTCACATGGAAATGTATGAATGCAAACTCTGAATGCAAAGAGTGATTGGATAGATGACCTTAATTAACTCTGCGAGGTCTTTGCAAGTGGCCTTGTTGCAACCTGTGTGTTGTATGTACTTAGGCGCACAGAGGGGAGGCGAATGTTAATCTGCTATTTTCTATTATTCTGCGAGACCTTGGGTGAGACATGAGGCTGGAGGTAGACACAGGCAGAGCAAGACAAGCAGGAGAGAGGGAGAAGAAGCAGATAGCAAGGTTATAAATGAAGCCTTTGTGTGTGTGTTTGTGTGTCTAGTGGTCGTTCAAAACCAGCAGCACAAGTGAGAGGTATGAGTGAGAGACTGCCAGCATGAGCGAAAGAGAAAGACAGACAAGTAAGGCTGAACGCTGTCTGGCTCCCATTATGTACATCTGCATCTCACCAAGGTCTCTGAGATAGAGGAAGTCATTGAACGTTCATCCTCGTGACAATCATCTTGTTCAGGAGTTTCACACTCACATTTGTTTTCCTGCAGGAAAATAATTAGACTCTGGGATAAACTTGGGATTTTGAGACAAATTTATGAGAATATACAAAATTACAAAAAAAAATATGCTAAACATTGATGAGGCAGGATAGCACAAATGAAATGTTCTACTTTCAAGGAGCTGCAATATGGCACAATTTACTGCTCTGTAAGAAGTATTCCAAAAATGTGACTCACAAAGTATAGATGGATTTTTGAAATACATTTTGCAAAACTGTAGACAAGGGAAATCTTCCTCATTTACCCATCAAATGATTTGTTGTGCTACCATTCCGATCAAATATAACTTGAAGGTCATAGCTGTCAACGTGTTTTCTGAATATTTTAGCCAGTTCCTCTATAGCTCAAGTTACACCATAGTTTGTTTGTTTTTAAACTTCTCTTCTTTCTTGTACAGCCCATCAGCTGTTATGGTCTTCGGGTTGAAACTCATTCTTCTCAATATATGCAAAGATAGAACAGCAAAAGAAGCAAGCAGTGCTGCTCGCTCGTGATTTCGGAAAAATTAAAAAGCAACGATGAGTCTTTGAAAGCTTCACACACATGAACCATGTTCTCCCACCACCAATGCATGTGAAGAAGCATTGAGCAGAAGACCTCCACTCCAGATTGGAGATATAGCTTGAAGGAGAGCCGACACAAATCCTGCCCACCCATGTAATAAATCCAAGAGATAAAACACTTCCCTTTGTGCCTGTTGATCAGAGCTTTACGTAAAAAGCCAGGTCCTGTTCACTTGTGATGATTTCTAAAGTGTTCTTTTTTTCTTCAACCTTGTACAAAAGCAAGTCTCCGCATTTCTTGGAGATGAGAATCATTATTATTATTATTCTTTACTCGACAGTTTAGTAATTGCAGAGATGAACCCAGGACCTTTATAACCCTAGGAAAGGCTTGAAAATCTCTGAGAGTTTATCTTATCATTCAATTTGGACATGGCAGGAACCATCTTTGTCACACACGTGTGTTTCGACAGAAAACCTTTACATCCCCAGAGTCAATGGAAATGAGGAAATTTGGAAGGAGTAAGGAGCCCTTCGGTCAAGGGTCAAATGCTGTTGCTTCCTCACAACTGTACTACATACACGCAGAGGAGGCAGAGGTCATACCTTCTCCAAAAGTGGTTCTAAGAACAAACACCAGTGAAAGGCAGGCGGGTCGTGAAGCCTGGCCTGGTCAAGTTGCTGAACGGTCGCGCCACAAAAGTGTCAAAACATACACACTCCTTTGATTGCAAACTTCTACCTCAGTGTGACCGATTCATCCTGGCTCTGACCAAGGCCAGTCCGAGGGACAAACTGTAAGCTGCCTTCCCTTCATCTGTTTTTCTGTACAGAAGCTGGGCTTTCGCAGAAAATAATGGAGACACAATACCTATAAGAGCCTGAGGACAGTCTTGCGCACCACGTTGCAGTCAAGAAAGCCAAAGGTCAGGTGTGAATTGGCGCGCTGTAAAGGCAAACATAACAAAGCACCTGCAACGAATTTCGGTTTCGTCTAAAGAACTCGGAGACCTGCGTAACTCTCCTAAAGGGAAAAAGTTCATATGGGTCATATGGCCATTTGCTTGGGGTGAGAAAAATAAGACTACCCACATCAGGTCCAAACCGAAAGTTGTGGCATATTTAGCGCACTCCTTTACACATGTTTAATAGCACCTGTTTCAGGTCATGTAGAGTATGTGTTGCAGAGAGTAGATAGAAGTAAATTGTTTTTATATGAATGTGAGGTTCAGTGGAAAGTTTGTCATAAAAATAAGTTGTGTTAATAGCTTGAATTCAACATTAGAATTTGAAGAGATAGTAATCATACAAAAAAAATCATTAATATAAAAACCTTTAAATTTATCTGAGGTCATTTGGATTCTTTCCTCTACCAAAAGTTGTTTTTTTTCATCTCCTTCAATCTCCTCAAGGATAAATCACTGTGTGTGTTTGTCTTTGTAAGTGTGTGTGTGTGTGTGTGTATGTGTGTGTGTGTGTCTCGGGAGCTTTCACTGAGGTAAACACTTCAGCTACAATTTCTTTAAAAAAGGAAATCTATAATGTTCAATACCAAGGTCAGAGTTATTGTTTCTGTCTCCCTCTCTGTACATGCTGCCACAATAGCAGAATTTTTTCCCCTCGTTGAAGAAAAAATTTCCAATCAAACCCTGCAGCTGAATGTGTGCCGGCAGCCTGGATGAGGTGAAGTGTCAATACCTCTCTCTGCACCTTGAATCAGATAATAACTATAGATCCTTTGAATTACAAACATTTTTACTAGTATTAGGATGGGGCTGAAAATTCACCATGTTTTTCTTTGGCCAACAAAATAGTTAAACTTTGTACTGCACAAACTGGAAAAAAGTAAGGTTATGTGATATTTCATATTTCCACTGGCGGGATTTGGGGTAAATCTGGAAAGTCTACAATCATTTGTCAATACTATTAACAGCTGCATACCTGAATTCTAAATCTGAATATTGTCATTAGATTACCCCTCATCTGACTGAGTAATCAATAAAAACAAAAAATTGGAAGTGTGAAAAGAATGATATTTATCAGTTTGTTTTTCTCCACTGATTAGTCTGTTGTGCTTGAAATGGTGACACTCTAAAAACCTTTCATACAAAATATGTTGAACAGTTATTTTTCTTTTTTCTTCTTTTCCTGCCTCATTGCATGTTGGGGTACATATTCAAGTCAAATATATTGTGAAACCTTTCTGTCACAGTGTAGATGATACATATGTACATATTGTCTTAAGAGACAAATTTGTTATATTTTCTGAATCGAATGGGCTATTTAGAAGAAGAATGACTGATGCATATGAGAAATGTAATCTGCCAGTGGAGGGACACCGGGGCACCGAAATGCCGTCATTGTTAGAGTTTCTATTTTCCAAAAAAGTAGCTCAATGTTCCTTGTCAAACTCAGAGGAAGATCACAGAAGGAAGATCATTTTATCAGCGCAGACTGACAGGATATAGAATGCTGTGAGTGTGTGTGTGTGTGTGTGTGTGTGTGTGTGTGTGTGTGTGTGTGTTTGTGTGTTTGTGTGTGCACATGCTTGCTGGCACCCCAGAGGGAATAGTCTGCTGTCAGTAACATGATGAGATGATAATGTATGTGCTCCAGACTGGAGAAAGGACAGAATGATGGACATGGATGTTTCTTACTGTTATCCTGATCATCCGTCCAGTCGGGCTCTGCGGCCGTCACCCTCCAGACACCTGGGCCACCTAAAATAAATAAAAACATGTCTTTAATTTTCTTTTTTTTTTCAAAGAATGAGATGATGGGCTGGAGCTCTTGTGCTTAGGAAATACTGCGTAAATGAAAAATATTATCAAATAGATAAAAAATGCAGGGATCTGCTTGTTGATTGTTGGTAATGCACCATATTTACAGAGAAAGAGTGAGGGATGTACAATGTTGCATATACATAACCGGAAAAAGTTAAAAACTTTTTGTCCCACATTTGTGGGACAAGGGTGTATTCTGCTGGTAAAGTTATTAATTGATTATATACCAGATATTCAGGCAAATTGCAATTTGAAAAGCTTCACAAATGAGAGACAGTGAAAGGTTTCAAGAGGTGTGAGTCAAAACAGCAACTTGAAAATGCAGTAGTGCAGAGGATTGCTTCAATAAGACCTTAGGAGAGATTTGGAGCAAAGTTTCACGGCAAAGTGTCTAATGGAGCATGGGGGTGGGAGGAGGCAGCTTAAAATACATTTCTTCCTCTTCTTCTTTTCGGCTTTTCCCTTCAGGGGTCACCAGAGCAAAACAGCTTTCTCCATCTCACCCTATTCTCTCTATCCTATTCTCTCACACCAACTAACTTCATATCATCTCTCACTACGTACATATATCGTCTCCTTGGTCTTCCTCTACACCTCCTGCCTGGCAGCTCCAATTCCAGCATACGTCTACCAATATATTCAATATCCCTCCTCTGTACATGACTGAACCATTTCACTCTGGCTTCTCTCCAAAACTTTTTACCAGTACTGTCCCTCTGATGGACTCATTCCTGATCCTCGTCACCCCCAAAGAAAATATCAACATCTTCATCTCTGTGACCTCTACCTCTGCCTCCTCTCTTTCCATCATTGTAACTGTTTCTAGGCCATACAGCATCGCTGGTCTCTCCACTATCTTGTACAACTTTCCTTTCATTGTGGCTGATAGTCTTCTATCACATGGTACCCCTGACTCTAAACTTCTTGATCTTACCTCCCTGTAGCCTCACAGTTCCACCTGGATTTGTCTCATTCACACACATATTTTCTGTTTTACTGTGACACACCTTCCTGTCCTTTCCAGAGCATACTGCCACTTCTCTAGATTTTCTTCAACCTGTTCCCTGCTCTCACTGCAATACCATCTTCAAACGTCATGGTCCATGGAGATTCCTGTCTAACATCATCTGTCGGCTTGTCCATCACCACTGCAAATCAGAAGGAGCTGAGAAGGGGCGAGCTGATCCATGATGAAGTCCCGTCTCCACCTTGATCTTTTCTGTTACACCTACACTACACCTTACCACTGTCTCACAGCTAGCATACATGTCCTGCACCAGTCTAACATACTTCTGTGCTATCCCAGACTTTCTTAAACGAAACCAGAGTTCCTCTTTCTATACCGTGTCATATACTTTTTCTTGGTCGACAAAATGGGAATGCAGCTTCCTCTGACCTTCTCTGTACTTCTCTATTGGCATTCTCAAAGCAAATACTGCATCTGTTGTACTCTTTCTAGGCATGAAGCCATACTGCTGCTCACAAATGTTGACTTCTCCTCTCAGTATAGTTTCTACTATTCTTTCCCATAACTTTATTGTATGGCTCATCAAATTTATCCCTCTCTAGTTCCTGCAGTTCTGCACATCGCCCTCATTCTTAAAAATGGGCACTGTCAAACTTCATCTCCATAACTCGGGCATCTTCTCACTGTCTAAGATCCTGTTGAATAATCTAGCCAGAAGCTCTACCGCTGCCTCTCCTAGACACTTCCACACCTCCATGGGAATAGCATTAGGACCGACTGGCTTTCCACTCTTCATCCTCTTCAATGCCTTCTTTACCTTACTTACTAATCTCTGCTACTTTGTGGTCTAGAATAGTCACCTCTTCTACCCTTCCCTCTCTTTCATTTCCTCATTCATCAGCTCTTCAAAGTACTCTTTCCATCTTCCCATCACTCTTCTAGCATCTGTCAATACATTTTCCTCTATGATTTATCACCCAGACCTACTGTACACCCTTCCCATCTCTATGCCTCTGTTTTGCAAATCTGTATAAATCATTCTCTCCCTCCTTACCTTTCAACCAAGCATACAAGTCATCGTACAGCCTTTGTTTTGGCTTTGCTACCTCTATTTGTACCTTATGCTGTATCTCCCTGTACTCCTGTCTGTACTCCTCAAGTACCCTCAGTGTGCCACTTCATCTTTGCTAACCGTTTTCTCTGTATATACTCCTGCACTTCCTCATTCCACCACCAAGTCTCCTTATCTACATTCCTTTCAGTCGACCCACCAAGTACTCTTCTACCTGTCTCCCTGATCAGATTAGCTGTAGTTGTCTCGTCATCTGGGAGCTCTCCCTGACCACCCAGAGCCTTTTTCAACTCCTCCCTGAAAACCATACAACCATTCAGCTTCCATCACATTGTCCTCTGCTCTGCCTCCATTCTTATAAGTTACCCTGTTCTTGTCTTTTATGGAAAAAAGTATTCACTACAACCATTTCCATCTTTTTGCAAAGTCTACCACCATCTGTCCCTCTGTGTTCCTATCCTGGATATCACACCTGCCAATCACTTCTTTATCACCTCCTCTTGCCTGTACCAATATGTCCATTTAAGTCTGCACCAGTTACCACTCTCATATTTGTAGATATTCTGAATCACTTCATCTAACTCATTCCAGATCCTCTCCTCCTCTAACTCACATCCAACCTGCGGGCCATGGCCACCAACAACATTGAGCATCACACCTTCAATTTCCAATTTCAGACTCATTGTCTATGTGATGTTCTTTTCACCTCCAGAACGTTCCTCACAAACTCCTCCTTCAAGAGAACTCCTATGCCATTTGTCTTCCTGTCAGTATCATGATAGTACAACTTAAAACCTGCTCTTTGCAGGGCCTTCGACCGATCCGGTATGAGATTCTTAGGTTTGCTTTGCATATTTGGTTTAGGTACAAGTTTTTACCCCGGATGTCCTTCCTGACGAAACCCTCTGCATTTATCTGTGCTTGTGACGGGCTCAGAGAGACACTGGCCTGTGCCCCCCTTTGAGGCTGCATTAGCTTAAAATACAATCCTAATGGTTTCTATTCAAAATCAACAGGCTTTTTTTTTCATATGAAAATGAATTTTGTCATGTGAGACGCCCTCCAGCATCACTCCATGTTCTTCTTGAAGGTAAGTGGCTGCTTTTCTGACTATTCTCCAGCTGACTTCCTGCCCCTCCTTGTCTACTTTGAGGAGATGGATGCCACTTAAGTCGACAGTTTCCTGGGCTGGCGGGAGAGTCTGAGAGAAGAGCTATTTCCAGTTCCTTTGTGCTTACATGTAGATATATAGATACTTCTGTGCAATGCAACATTTTCTTAAAATTTTCTCTATTGTCTCTATTGCCATTATTCAAGACCCAATACAACTCAAAGGAACACACGTACAATCAGTCTGGTATTCTTTATCTATACCGCCTATCCCAGCTGTTAGTGGGTGAGATGCGGGGTTCACCCTGGACTGGTCGCAGGCCAATCACAGGGCCACATATAGAAACATACAACCATTCTCCAATAAACGTCCTGTATGTTCATTGGAGAATAGGGGGGGCAGGAAGAAAGACACTCAGACATAGGGGAGAACACGCAAACTCTATGTCGAACCCAACCCGTCGGAATCGACGAATCAGCCTTTGGATTTGATATTCAGAGAATATGTAGAATTTTGTGATATACATCGCTACTTAGATATGAGACTGAGTCTCCGCTGAAAATGATTTTGTCTGAAATTTTAAATAAGGCACTCGTGACTTGCTTGGTCAGCCCCATCTGAGGCAGAAAAAGAAGTTAGACGGAAGCAGAACCTGAGTTACCCTGCTGTGCCCTCATGTTAAATTGAACTAGTCTTCACGTCTCACTGTCCCCCGACCATTCCTTGCAGAGTTTGGCTCATCCACTCCGGCCCTCCTCCTTCCCTCATTGCGCTTTTCGATACTTCTGTCTCTACCTCGTCAGTGCTTTTATCTCATCACCCCAAGCAACCTCTCCATCTTATTGTCCTGCAGCAGCAATCTGTCTCTTTGTTGCTCTGATAAGGGTCAGCAGGTCAGCACATGTCATTAGCTGGGAGAAAGAGAGAGATAGAGAGATGTACTCACTCTACACATGTGGAGTGAGTACATGGTAATGAGGCTCTTTAATAATCACCGTGAGGAAATCGTAACAGAAAAGGTAAAGTGGGAGAAAAAAAATCAATCAGGGTTAGAAAAACAAAAGGAAAAAAAACAGAATAAATGTAGGCTTAGTTAATTACAGTAAAATTATGCAGACACACACATACGTTCCAACAGCAGTTTCTTTTTTCATTTACATGGAATTCTGATATCCATACTCACATTTTTTTTTATTGATACTAAGAGACGATCGGATACATGAAGTACAAAAAAAGTTAATTTTAGATGGGCGTAATTTTTCAATTAGGGTCAGCTGATCGTCAGATCATCACGCGAGGATAGACTCAGGTCAGTAAGAGTAACGTCATATTAAGTTTGATGTATTTTTTATAATACTCATAAATGTTTGGTTGAACTTGACTACCACATCAATACAACTATTTTCCAAGTAATCACTGTAGCAGAAAAAACAAAAATGGAAAGTTGATCAGACTCGAGGAACTTAAAGGATGCTTTTAATTAAACTCTGATTTAGTTATCAAAATATTAATTACTTATTTGAAACATTCATCTTTTGTGAACATATATCCAGTGTGCTCTGCACGCTCACAGGGAACTAAAAAAATTTCACCAACATTCAATCCATTTATCATCTCTGGAACTGGAGGGATTTATGGACAACTATAATGTAAAGCTGGTTTTCTTTTTTTTTTTATCCGTGTTAGGGTCCCTATTCTGTCAACATTGTTGTCCCTTTCCAACCCCCAGTCCCCCACCCCACTCTCTCTCTTTTCCATCTCTCCCTCTATCTGTCTGTCATTCAGCAAACAATGGGAAAGTGCTGATGCTGCTCTGGTTGCAGTAAACAAACAGTATCTAGAGCTGTCCACCACCATCCCGTTTCATTCTTCTTCTCTTCCCTTCTACATTTGCATGCAATTTTTTTTTTAAAAAGGGCAGTTAAAAGTGAAAGTTTGAGGATGATCTGAAAATGTATTTGTATTTTGATATATGGGTGCTAAATGGCTTGTCTGTCCTTCCTGTTCAATGAAGGATGAAATTATAATTGAGTATTGACCGTGTTGTTTCTGTGTGTGTGTGTGTGTGTGTGTGTGTGTGTGTGTGTGTGTGTGTGTGTGTGTGCTCAAGTGTGGACATCAGCTTGTTGTGTGGGCTGGACACGCTTGTTCTTACTTGTGCTTCAGGCATCGCTGGGACTGTTTATTTAGGTGCAAGTGTGCCCTAGGCATGTGTATTTACTAACACGTGTGCGTCGTGCATGTGTGTGTGTGTGTGTGTGTGTGTATGTGTGACTATTTGTTCAGCTTTGCCAGCTTTCTCAAGGTTGCCTCATTGCAGCCGGGGGACCAGTATAATAGTTTGTGTGTGTGTGTGTGTGTGTGTGTGTGTGTGTGTGTGTCTGTTTGCCGTGGGGAATAGAATCAAGAGTAAACACATGTCTGTCTCTTTCCCAGGTGGAGCTGGATGAATGAATGGACTGACAGTGATATTGACAACCCACTCCGTGGGTGTGTGTGTGTGTGCATGTGTGTTTGCGTGCGTGACTGTGTATGTACGTACTGTGTATGTACTATGTACTGTGTGTTTCTGCCTGTTTACAATGACGAGCGTGAAGAGTGATCTGAAGGGATGCTTTAGGTTGACCACACTTCTTCAGCAACAGTTGGCAGTCGCAATTCAGGTGCTGAGAGCAATTTTAATGAAACCACAGTTTCCTGGTTCAATTCCCCAGTTCCTCCTCGCCTGCTGAAGTGTTGTTGAGCCGAACCCCCAACTGCACCCCAGGCCCCGCTAAGTGGCTGCCCGCTGCTCGTGTTTCATCCATGATAGGTTAAGTGCAGTTGTAAAATTTTCGCTGATGTTGTGCTGCATATATAACTGGCCTTTGAAAATCACTCACAGCACTGGCAAACCTTCTCTATACCTAATAACCTAAATAATCTGAGCATATGTGTGAAAAAAGCATCACTAATAAAAGTGCAGAAACTGCTATTACTGGTTTTACATATCAAACTATATGTTTCCAACAAAAGGCAGGCCAAAGCAGGGAAAAAGGCATTCTTCCCTCATTTTCAAATTTTTCTGTTGATGCAACAGACAGATATTGACTTTTTCTCTTCACAATGTTTTCTGAATGTAATTGCTGTCTGTAGTAATGCTTTATGTGAGTCTTTCTTCATATAAGTACGATTATATTTTTATACCTCTATGTGTACTTTAAATATAATATTTTTGTTCCAACTTTCATTGAATTTATCCTAGCATGAAAGTCTGGACGTTCACTGGATGTGTAATCAAGTTTCTTTACAATAGCTTTATTCTACCAGTTTTGTGTACGTATGTGATATTTCCGCAAAAAAATGATAAAAATTTTTAAAAAATGACAAATCAAATTAAACACCTCTGATGCTCTGATACGGTACAGAAATACTCAACAGTTATAGACCAAGGTTGAAGAGACGGACATGGGTAGCATGCATTTATACGTCCCAATGGCCCCAATGAATTTAAGTAGTACCAAAGTGAACCTTTCATCGTCTGCGCATTTTGATCTCTTTTCACACTCTCCCAAAACTCTCATCAGGATAAATGAGAGGGAGATGCTGCATGAATCTGCTGTGATAATGTCTCTCTGCCTCAGTCTCACTTTCACTATCCCTCTTTCATTCTGAAAGGGAAGGGATAAAAGGCCTTTTCTCCGCTCCCCATGCCAGGCAACTCCCAGTGGCCTCTCTGTTGATACAGCCACCACAATGGCAACTAAAGGCTTCCCAATGCCTCCCATTATGAGCCTAACCCCTGGCCTAGCCACTGCGCTGCAGGGTTATCCAGTGCAGGCCAGCCAGTATTGGCCAAAGCCCCCTTGAAAATTTGCCTGCATATATAAGACTATACCCCCGCCCCCTGCTGCATTGTTCTTCGTTATTCTTCCCCCACAATGGGACATCACACTTTGGAAGTAATTTTCAAAAAGGGGAAGCCAATCAAAAATAATGGCACTTATTGTTTCTCTTTTGACACACATTGCTGAGCGGCCTGCCCCTCCCCTCCTCTGTCGCTTTCTCTGCCGGTGTAGCCCTAAACCCTGGGGTTCATTCACGTCTATTATACGGACAAATTAAATAAAACCCAGTATGGGTTGGAGGGGAGCAGAGAGCCACACTGACCATCGACGGTGGTGTCGGAGAGTTGGGGTTGGGAGGAACAACATGCAGGGAAGGGGGGGGGCGTCTGGGATACGAGAGGTGAGGTCTCGCCAGAGAAGGCTTGAGGAGGGTGGGAAGGAGTGTAGACAGGCCTGGGTAGAGCGAAGGCAAGAAAGGAAGCAAGTAAAAAGAAGCCAGAGGATGAAAACTTGTGGATTCAGGTTGGTCTCCAGTTTGTGCTTTGAATAGACAAGCAGAGTTCTTTAAGAACTGCAGAAAAGATGTAAGGCTTTGAGACTCTTTCATCGTGGAGCAATGAGACGTTAATAAGCTTGGATTTTACACCCGTCGGCTTTCATTTTCCCGCCGTGCTCCAGCAAATCGTGATAAAAGCAGTGTAGAACTGGTTAAGTTAGCCTCATCCCGGATTGTTTGATGGGAAAAAAGTGCCCTTTAACCTGCCCATCTACTTCTGTCACCCATGGAAAGATGGAGGCCTTGTAAACAGAGTGAAGGTATGTTGCTACTTCTGACAGAGGGAGGGCCTAATTCAGGCATGGAGGTATGTGTCTATGTGTGTGTATGTGTGTGTGTGTCTATGTGTGTGTGTGTGTGTGTGTGTGTTACACAGCAATGGAAGTTCAGGTTTAGGTAATGATCAGCCAATGCCACTGTAGCTTTGGTTATAGACGAAGTCATATCATCACCCTGTTATCTTTTGACTGTGATTGAGATCTAAACAGACATCAGAACACAAGACGAGAAAAATCATTGCCCCCCCAACCGCCCCAAACGCCACAGGTTGCCTGCCAAGAGTTCTCAGACTACTTTATTTGTCATTACCGGGCGCCTGACCAGAGTTTTGATGTTGACATTCAGTGCCTTCACGTTCAACAAAAACTAAATATCCCCATGATGTAAAGCCGCTGCTTTTCTTTTTTCTTTCACCATCCTACTGAACAAAATCTAGCTTCCCTGGACTATCACGGTCACACAAAACTTATTTTGCATTAGCAGTATTTAGAGCTTTATTCCTTCCTAATAAGATGTTACGCCCCTATTTTTGCAATCGAGAGGGAACTAGTCTCTTGTAGGAATGTATGACTGTGTCATTACCATCTTATGCCAAATTATTGGGATTATCTCTGACCACTCTGTAATTGGACTAATTCTGTGATTATCTAAGATGTTTTATCTGTAGGTTTGGAATCATCCAGACAAGAACAGGCTGTCTTAGAAAAGGAAACCACTGTACTTTGTGTTGAAATATTATCTCTATGTGAGGTCAGTTTCTATACTTGCTTCCTCCATCCTCCCCTGCTTCATTACCTCTAAGCCACTGATGTTGTAGAATGATGACAATGATTATTTATCCCTTGGAAACTACATGAATGCATAAAAAGGTTAAAGGGTCTGCCTTGCTCTGAACTATAGTTACTCAATAAATTGCTGTGTCTTTAATTTAAAAATTCCTTATTGTAGAATAGATGACCCTCTTTCGTTTGAATATGAATGACTAGCCTTTATGTCATTGACATTCCAAATGGATAATCAACACTTTTCTAATGACGAGTCAGACACATCAGAACTTATCCAATATATTTTCACTGGTTGTCAAGGCTGATATTATTTAATCATGACATCTAAGCACCTGGAAATCACCTTGTGGTTTAGTGTCAATCATCCAGCAAAAAACTAATGATATCAATATTACTGGTGATACGAGATGGACATTTGCAGCGAATGCTTGCTGGGCTCTTCATACCATCAAACAAAAACACATAAATCACATATCTCCTAAGATGTAAGGATGCAGAAGAAAAAAACGATGGGGGAAAGGAATGGAGCTGAAAAGGTTGTTGATGGGGAGGAGGAAATGGCAGATGGAGGGGAGCTGCTCTTTGGGATCTTTGAAAACAGCAGGTCCTTGCTGGGAGCTTGACCCTATTTAGGGCGAGTGAGAGATTGAGAGGGTTTGTGTGTGTGTGAGAGAGAGAAAGAGAGGGAGAAAGAGCAACACACTCCTTAGGCCTGCACTTAAAGGCGCCCAACTGGAAACCCTCATTCTTCCGGGAGTCTGTTGTCCCCCCGCCAACAGCAAAAAAAAGAAAAAAAAAAAATGGGGAAAAAGCCCTCATTTAAGAGGAGTGGAATGGGATGAAGACAGGTAGAGAGAGAGAGAGAGAGCGAGAAGACCCCCATCTTGCTTTTAAGCAAGTGGGGGTCCTCACATCAAAACACACCTTCAGTGGAATGGAGAGAAATGTCAGCTAGAACGAAAGGGTTGCCATCTTTCATCCTTTCATTGTTGTATTAATTTGGATGTGAGGGAATTGTAATGTGTCCATTTGACCTTTCAAATTTTGACCCTTGAATTTGAAATTAAACTTCAACCTGGTCTAGCATTCATCTCTGACACACAACGGCCTCCGTGTCACTCAGGTTGATTTGATTTCCATAAGAGCCTAAGAACTCAGAGTTCTAGATCCACACAAACAAATAGAAACAGTCAAGAATGTAGTAGAAAAACATTCCTCCGTCTCGGGGGAAGAGGATCAAATCTGATGCCAGGACGACTGTCCTCGTAAAGAACTCCGGCGGCAGTCTTTGGTTTCGCTGTACTGGTCGATGGTGGACGAGCACAGTTGTTTGTGTGTGTCTGTGGGTGTGTATGTGTGTGTGGGTGTGTGTTTGTCAGCTTTTGTCTATTCACGGCGAGCCTCCATGTTTCCATGTTTTGATAAATCTTTGTCTCAGCTGACAGAACTTTCTGCCCACAGCCGTGTTTTCAGTTGTGTTGAAAAATCAGCAGCCGCGGCGGTCAGCTCGGATTAGCGTTCTGTGGCAAACAGACAGCGTCCGTGTCCGTGCACACACACGTCCCTGACAGTCAGCTGTTTTTGCTGCTGCGTGGTGCAAAAAGGCAGAAATGCAGGGCTGATTTGCATTTTCTCATTTGCCGCCGTGTCTGAAGCAGAATCTGATGAATTTCATGTTTCCAGTCACAATCCAAATATATTCCTGAATATAATAGATAAAATTTATGTAATTAACTTGATTTATATCAAAAAACTGAGAAGTGAAATTTAAGTGAAGAAGATATGAATAGAAAAAAAAACACAAAGGATTTAAAATCATGTCAGTTAAAAAATAATGCAGCTTTACTGTTGCAGATAGTCAACACACTGAAAATTGTTTTATTTTTCATGTGATTTCCTTCATTAGGATTTGATGAAATTTATTTAATTTTGATTTAGATAAACACTTCTTTATGTACATATACATGTTTGTTTCTCAAGGGAAGAAAAGCTACAATTAAAACCTAACAACTTTTCTTTGACTGTCAACAGGTGATAGAAGATTTCCATTGCAACAATCAAAAATCATGTGTTGGCCATGAGCAAAGGATTGAGCATTGCAATATTCTATATCCCTATTTCGATACCAAAATCAGATAATCAGACTCGTTTCAATTCCCAAACAGAAATTCTTGTAAGCATAAGCATGTTGTGGTTTAACCATAGCTTTTTATCTGGACAATAAATAATTAATTTGCATCTCATTTCAGTAGTTTTAAAGGTAAATAATTCAAATTGTAAGAGTTTTTCAGGATTAGTTACACTTTGAGAGCATTTGCTGGGAATTTACACTTAATAAACATTTTTCGTCATTATTTTTATTACTATTAAAGGGAATTTGCAGAAACAAAGATCATTTTGGTCAAACACAATGTGTGTCTGGATGTAGACCATTGATTGATAGTTAATTGAATATTAATGATATCATCGTTTGACGGTTTTCACGATAATCAAATTTACTTCACCACTCCAGTGTCTCAAAAGTGGCGATGAACTTCGAGAATAATATTCTGATACTATTCCCGTAGGTTTTAGTTATGTTAGCTGGTCTACCACCAGAGAAAAGTGGAAACAAACATTCTCTTCCTCACTCTTGTGTGAATGATGCGTCATTACATGTTCTCATTATTGGGTGATGTTGATTGAATGTAAACACTGCAGTGATGTGTGTGTGTGTGTGTGTGTGTGTGTGTGTGTGTGTGTGTGTGTGTGTGTGTGTGTGTGCGCACAACGGACGATTTCTAAGTTGAACGTTGTCTTGATAGCGTCTTTGTTCAGCACTCATCTACAAGGGCTATGCCTTGAACATCACTGGTTGACTGCAGACGTGTTGAGGGCGGGACACAGGGCTGATCCACGATAACATATTACCAGGTGAATTGTGAGTTCGAAAATGTGAAGTTGGCCTCAGACGATGGCGGGCAGGGTTTTATTAATGCACACGATTAACGGCTTTTGTGTGCACCTAAACTCTCAGTGTCTGGATCCTGAAGCCTTGTTTTATAAACGTGGCCCCAGGTCTGTGTATATGCTCTGCTATGTGTGTGTTTGCATTAGCCGACAGGATAGTCATTTCAAAGTGCTCATTGTGTGTGTGTGTGTGTGTGTGTGCATGCGTGCGTGCATGTGTGTCTGTGTATATTTGCATTGGCTTGCTCTGACTCTGCTTCCTCAGAGGGACTATCATTGCTGGTAATCCTCTTCATGGTCGACTAATCTGTTTTTGCCGGGGTCACTTCATCCCAGCCCAGCTCTCCCTCCCTCCCTCTCTCTCTCTTTTTATTTCTACCGGTGCTCGGCAGGATTCCTCCGTCTTTCCTTGCCCCTTTCCAACAAGGTTACAATTTCATTCTTACTCCTCTCTCTCTCTAATTGCACTTCTCCTTTTAACAAGACTAATCTTGTTACCCAGAATCAAAGACTTTGTGTTTACCTCCTCTCCATTTGGAAACAAAACTAATAATGATAGACGGGAGCTCTTCCTCAACCTTGCTCAACCTTCTTGTTTCTCCTCACTTCCCATCCTCTTTGCATCCGTGCTCCTCTGATTATTTGAACATGGATTCATAATCATTCAAACTAATCACCTCAGATGGATTTGAAATCGTTTGACAAGGCTTGTAACTAAAACACTGTTTTATTTTATCTGTCTGGTAACTGAACAAGGCTCTACCACATCAGGAAAATAATTTATTTTATTAATGTAACTTCACTTGTCAACATCCAATTCACTAAGGTTCCAACCCCGCCGGGTTAGAGATCAGTTTAAATCCAAAACTTGCAGAAAAAGCTCAGCAAAAATCATAAACATATTAAAAAATAAGTAAGTCGTCCTCAGTCCACAGACACACTGGTTACTTTTACCCTCCGCAGTTCTGATCTTGTGTCAAAACTTACATGAGTTCATCAAGAGAAACCAAGGATTCAATTTCAAATCATTTTTGAAATTTTTGAATATCAAAGGACAGAAACCTGTACTGACTGGCTCAAACACCCCTCACTTCACTCTATAACTGCACTGTTGTTGGCAGTGATTCCTTTTTGTCCCAGTGTTTTTCAAATGATCATTTTATCTCTAAACTTTCCTTTTTTCTAACAATACAAATATTTCAGCCACACAGACAAATCAGAAATTAATACCTGGCTTGAAAACACTACTTGAAAAATGTTTTCTTGTAAACCAACAGATCACAACCATTTTTGGAAAAAAAAAAATCATATTAACACGGATATATGTGATGTTAATATGATTATAATCTACTCCATCAACATTATTTCCACTTTCACCACTAACCCAACCACAATCAGATGTCATTCCTGTTCACACACACACACACACACACACACACACACACACACACACACACACACACACACACACACACACACACACACACACACACACACACACACACACACACACACACACACACACACACACACACACACACACACACACACACACACACACACCCAGAGAGAGAGAGACAGAGAACGAGACATGGGCTAATCATATTTCTTCCTATCTAGAAGTAATCAGTCATAGTGTTGGCTGCTCCCGAGCGCTTTGACAATACTGGCAGGGAGGGAGGCTGCACATGGTCTAATTAAATTAAAGGTGTGTGCAGAAGTGTGTGTGTGTGTGTGTGTGTGTGTGTGTGTGTGCAGAAGTGTGTGTGTGTGGGGGGGGGGGGGGGTGAAAGAGAGAGAGATAAGGAAGGAAGGAAAGGAAAGCAAAATAGGTAGCTACAGCATCAACACTGCTCGAACTGCCTTCTCCAGACTCACAAATGATGGAAAACTGGCACGATGTGAAGTTAAACTAAATCAACACTGTAGCCATTATCATTGAATTATAACCAAGTTATAGCTCTGTGTGTGTGTGTGTGTGTGTGTGTGTATATATATATATATAGCGTACACACCCTGCCTTCTATAAAAGTTCCTGCAGCTGCATTTTGGAATTATTTGACACAAGTCCATTTCATGTTATGGGGACGAATTGTCGAATTTGAAAATATAACTGAATGACTTAAATAGAAAAGAACTACTTTAGTGCCTACAATCAGGGAATATTTATATCAAAACATGGTAGGTTTTCTTGAAACATCAACGCATAAGACAATAATTTTCAATTACATTTGGACAAACCTTAGAGAAGAGGTGGATTTCTTGCTTTTTTTAGGCACACCACTCATGAACCATAATCTTCCGTAGTTTCCACAGAAAAGTTAATACATAAAAGACATGATTTCTCATTTTAGACTGAAAGAGTCAAAGAGGAGAAACAGTTTCCAAGCTGATCTTTCTTTTGTGAAGTCATTCTATTTCTGGTCTTAAACTGAAGCCTGATGCACCCAGTTGTCTGCTGTGACAACATTCAAATACTGGCCAAATGTCAATGAAGCCAGAATTTTGATCGATAATTGAGTTATTTAGTCATTTTGCATACTGAAACCTTGCTCTTGACTGTTTCTGCACATTTTCGACTATCTATAAATTTCTTTTACCATGTTCTGTAGTTGAATCGATATAGCAGTTGGACTGCTGTCCACAAAGGAAGAGTCAGAATGTGTGTTGCAGGGGCAGTTGTTTGTAATGGAGGTATGTGATAAATGGGATAATAAATACTCTTGAGGCCACAGTGGAGGTGCAGAGCCCTCTAGCAGACAGAAAAAAAAAATCAGAAAGCCTCTGCCACATGATCGTCTTGTAAACGGAGCCCATGGCGTTCATTCGGTGTCAATCAAAGGACATGGTGTGACGATTAAATGAGCGCCAATGCCAACAGTGTTGTGTTAGCAAGTCTATGTTACCCTGACACCAGAAGACGGGGAGGGGGGTGCATGAAGGGCCAATCATGCGAATGACTGCAACTGGTTAATTTATTCATGGAAGTTATGGGAGAAAGTGAATTTGAAAAAAACTTCAATGGAAGCAAAGGAAATTCAAATTTGCATTCAAAAAATGACAACTGAATGACAGTGCGGGGTGGATACAGAAAGATGTTTTATAAAAAAAAAATCACAATATGGCATCTTTGGAAATGTAGAATGAGGAACAATGCATAAAAAAACAATTCTTGATTCCACAGTAAGTCCAACAAAGCGAACTAACACTTAAATACTGCACGAATAAACATTGAACAGCACCATTAAACACACACCAAAAGCACTGGTAAACAATGAATTGCAGAACACAAAACGATGGCACTATGCATCACAAAGTTACGACGATAACCAGCTTTAAACCATCCCAGTTATGAACCCTAAACGATAGCACTGGGAAGATTGAATTATGGACAAATAAAGTCTTATTCAGCAGAACTTTTAAGTACTAAAATTTTTGCGGTGGCTGGCACTTGGCCAGTACTCAAAACATCAGGAAACTTTCCTGTCTGGTCCAATCAGATCAGTTCATAGTCAGTCAAGCCCACATAGATCAATATAATAAAGCCAACTTGATTTCTTTATCGGCATCATCAAATTCTGGTTTGGTCCTCTGCCACTGGAAAGTTCTGAGCTTTTATAAATGTCAGGCTGATTAACATGAAATTAGTCTTAAAACACTTTTTCAAACTGAGGTTTTGAAACTTTTGTTCACAATCTGTGGCCTTTTCCCTCTTTTTCTGGCCTCCACAGTCACACTTCGTGTACTGTGTGTTCAACACAAAAACAGAAAAACTGTTTTTGTGTTGAAGGCATGGACAGAATGAATAGAAGGAAAAATATGTCATGTAAACATGTGCAGTCTATGTTTGAAGCCACTGCATGTGAAATGGAGCTGTAGACCAACACTACAGCAGGGGACGTTTATCAAGCTAATAAGTCCGATAGATTGTCAAAGAAACACGTTTGATTGTATTAAGTTTCTGTGAAATATCGTTTTTACCATCACCTAGGTTAATCTTGCGGTCGTATTGTGTGATCACTTGTGATCATTTTCTCATGTGTTTGTGTGTGCTTGCGTGTCTGCGTGCATGTGCGCATACTCTGCTCTGTTAGTGCAGCTGAACTCCAGTAGAGTTGACAGCTTGCTATGACAGAGAGCCTTAAACAAACTCACTGGGTTGGCTGCTGCACAGAAGAAATGCCTTTGATTCTGTTAGGCCTCTGTCCCTGTATTGTGTGTGTGAGAGAGAGAGAAAGAGAGAGAGAGAAGGAGAGACCTAATAGCAGGGGAGAATATTTGAATTGCTGAGTGTTTTATCACCTGACTGTCTCTATCGCTGCATTGTCCAGGGGGATGCATTGAGAAAATCATTTTACTAACATTAGAGGCTGATTAGCATTGGTATTAGCAACGTGTGATTTGCTTAAATTACCAAGCATGTTCTTCCGTCATGTCTCTTTTTGTTGAATGAAAATTATTTTTGAGATTATGTTAATTATGTCTCAAAAGAAAATAATTGGTGTTTATGTTAATTATTTATAGCATTTCAAATTCAGTATTCTTCATCCTGTCACTTTACAGTATAGACAAATTTGGAATCTTGACGAGTAACTATGATGATTTTGATGAATCTGGGTGTCTTTTGGGTCAAGCAAGTTGAAAAGGTCACATTATACTGCTTTATGACTGCTCTAAACAGGGAAAGGCAAATGATGGAATCAAGTTTTACGACAAAAGCATGGCTGCGGTAGGTGTTCTGGCAAAAAGCCATTCGTGAGCTGGCCTCCCTCCTTCAAACAATTCTGGTTGGCGTGGGCTCTAGGCATTTCCAATTCAACCAGACAGGCTCCGGTTAAAATCCACAACTTTCGAAACCCAGAACCTTTAGGTCCAGTACAATCCAGCGCTAGTGTGTTTTTTTCCCACCACCGATGCAATACATTTGAGAAATAGTGAATACAGTTATAACTGCAGGAGTACATAGAAATGTGCTCAAGCCTTCAACACAAAAAAAGACCCTTCCTGTATTCAGTTCCTTTTATTTACATGGATTTTTTTTTTTTTTACAGTGGGGGCGTGAAAGAAAAATTGACTGATCCACACATATATTCTTTTCTAACACATCGACATCTGACTTAAGCTGCATGTGACATTTAAAAAAAAAAAAAAAAAAAAAAATGGTAAAAATACACAGACTTCCATGAGCTTTGAAATTTTGCACCAGGAATAGATCAGGTAGTGTACAAATTTTATTTCCTCAAGGCTGCGCTGAAGAACCATATTGGGACCCACAATAGTGTTTTGGATGCATTTCGGGTTTTGCAGTACAGTTGAACACCTGCTGCACCGCCATGATTAAACAATATTCACCCTGTGAGATTTATTGTTTATGCCTCCAACTGTTGAGTTGCATATACTGAATGGATGGGGTAATGCTTAAGAGGAAACCCTGTGAGTGCACTCACAGCACATCTCCATAACAAACTCGTTGGTCCATTTTTTTCAATTGACCCAGACTTGTTCATAGAACATCAGGAAATATCTCAGCCATGTTCTAATGTCTGTACTCGAGTACCAAGTACCTCCTTATTTCATGAATGAATTGGCACTTTGGTTGAAGCAGTTGTGGCATTCGTGCTCGACTCGAGTCTTTCGTTCATGAGACGTTCACAGCCTTTTAAAAGGTACAATAGATGGAACGGAATCTTTAGAAAAAAATAAGGAATAGTATCATTTATTTTCAGGATTAATATATGACGGTGGTTATACTTCTTCCATTGCTTAAACCCGGTCATATGCCAAAACATGGATATCATACAAACAAAAACTTGATTATTCATCACAGATCTCGTTAGAATTTATCTGTGTTAGCATTTCTATCCCCCTGCCACATGAGTGTAAAGATAAAACCCCACTAATTCCTCTGGATTTACTAACAAATGTGTGTGGTTACGGTCACCTGTGTTATCAGCCTCTTTGGATAGAGAAGATTCGAAGCCCGACTGAAAACACTGGGGGCTGAAGACGGTGGTCGACTGATAACAGACAAGCAAATGGGTACGTCTAATGTGCTGTTTTTACATCGACTGAACCCCATGTGGATAAACCCAAGCAGGGCTGCAGATGAACCGACTTCATCCCAGCGTAATTTTCACTGCTCCTCTGAGGTTGGATAGCTCAAATTGCAAAAACGTGCTTCACCTTGTGTGTAGTTCCCACACAAGATGATGCATTGATAAATGACTTAAAGGCACAACCACTCACAATGGTGTGCCTTATTTTCTTTTAAAAGTGCTTTTTTTGTTGCTTAATTTTAAAGTCTAGCTACTATTTTTACACCCATACTTATTTTTTTAATGTAAAAAAAAAAAAGGTATAAAAACTGACTAGTCAATACGTATGTCATTTCTACAGACTTCAACCGATAAGTCTGAGTTTTTGGATAGTATCCAGTGAACCAGTTCAAGTGAGATAAAAATCTCTTTTAAAACCCATGGACTCAAAAAATTAAATTGTCCAGAGATTCAGGGTAATGGGTTTCTACCCAGTTAAAACATTCAATTTTTCATTTATTCCTATTGCAGCTGTAACATCACCTTCTATTATTAGAAGAAAAAAAAATAAGAGGCCACTGTCAAATCTGCTTTTTTGCTCAGGTCTCATCATTATTTGTCATTTAAACATCTTGTCTCACATCTTGTGTCACACTTAGCTTGTTGATCATGCATCAAAACACCCATTTGGTAAAAGTGCAAGGCTAAAATCGATAAAGTTTTTGGGGGACACAGAATCAGTCAGCAGATCCTTCTGGTTAAACAGACAGGGAGATGAATCTCATTTTGGGAAAATGTTGAAACAGTTGAAAAGGAAAGAAATCTCGGTTTCTGCCACATACCATTGAATGAAGAATAATAATCAGAACTACAGAACTACTAACTTCTCCTGCCATGAAAATGGGAATTTTATATTAATATTTATAGTTATATTTTTCATCACATTATGTAGGGTTAGGCTACGGAGAATGGAGTTTATTCCCAGCTCACCCCTCCACAAGCATTTCAATTCAACCCCCCAACATCAGCATTGTGAAATGCATATGCAGTCCAGTCATGGTTAGGCTTTGATTTTTTTTGTTTCACAGATAGAGAGAATATTTGCCAGAACTTCCTTGGATGTCAAAATCCTTGGAATCATTTATCTTCTGAACTGGTGAGAAGCATCTTGAATTCTACCACAGATTTCAAAATTAGCGAATGTATATATACACACACACACAACCCTGCTATGACGTGTAGTTGTCTTACCGTACATTTGAACTTTTGATTTACAAAAGTGATTCAAAAATAGAGGGACAATTGGACAAAGGAGACAAAGAGCTAAAGACTGATCTTGAGACATCAGTAGAAAACAAATGCGTAGTGTTATCATCCCCTTCCCGTATCACACCAACAGGACAAAGCAGAGACTCACAATGTCAATATTTTCTCAATTTCACGAAATTAAACCATGTAAATGCTTGTGAAGAGCTATTGGTTACTTGGAAGCTGTCAATGGACTTCTTTGAGAAACATTACACAAAGCAAACACTTATATAACTAGATAGTGGAAAGTGCAATAGTCCAGAGTATAATGTGACAAGGAGCAGTAACATGGTAAATTCTAAAATGATGTAGACTATGTGGACTCTTTGACACAGTTTCCACCCGGGAGAAGGACCGCCGATGATGCCAGCTGATTATTCTGCGTTCCACTGAATCTATGTGTTCTGTGCTGGAATCAGATACAAAACAAACCGTACAAGCCACTTAACAGCACTACAGCTGACTAGTATAAGTGAGCCACACACGTACCACCGTGCCAACATTTAACCAGCTTGCTGAGAGGCAGGCAGCACCTGACAGATGCCACTTGGGAAGGTTAATCCCAAAGGGCCGACGAGATCCTCCACATGACAGGAAGCCACTGGAGCAGGTGACTCAACCACCAGGCGACAAGTGTTTAAGAATATGCAGCTGTATCTCTCTCTCTTCCTCCTCAGACAGTGGGGGAAAACACACATGGAAAAGATGGACTATATAATAAATGTCACGATCACTCCCCCTGTATTATCTTATCGATGTCTTCTGTTCCATTAAAGAAGAGGGCAAATAAATATTTTTACCTCCCTGGTTTAAAGTGCTTCTTACATCGTTGTTTTTTGTTTTTTCGGCCTCCACTGTATTGACTATTTGACAGGAGAAAGTGATGAACTGGGGGGGGGTAAAAGGAACCGGGACAACCGTTCATGATAGATATTGCACACATATATATGATGTAACATTTTAATGTGGCCTTGTTGTTTTTTGGGGTGTTCATGGGGTCTCCTGATTGTGTAAATGCTGTTTGGAAAAAATATCATTGCCACAGATGCAGTGTGCTGTTTTAATGGTTTGGTAAATGAATAAAAAACGAAACAAAACACAACTTTCTCTAAAAACGAAATCATGTCACTTTAACCGCCAGCAGCCAGATGAACACCGACTGCTGTATCTTTTGCAGCCGCAACGTGGAAGCCAATTAGCGGCTGGCGCTTTTTGGGACAGTGTGACGTCTGGACGTGGACGCGCGCACGCACGCACGTCAGGATAGTATGCTGACTGGCATCAGTTTATTCCAGCAGCGTTCGTCGGAACAATCGTGCGCAAACTTCACTGGATTAAATTATGCAACGAGTGCGAGCCGGTATTTGTATTTAGAAAGAAAAGGGACCTACGGATTAGAAAGCAAATAACAACCAGAGACAAAAATGGGGGAAATCCAGTATTATTGTAACGTGTATGATTGTCATTTAAATGTGTAAAAATAACAGAATGACGGTTAATAATAAATTACAATATAATTCACTCAATAGAATCGTTTTGCTGAATTCTTGATTTGAATTCGATTTTTTTTTTGTTATCATCACACGCTGGGCCTTTACGCGGCCTACAAGCTTGCGGTGCTTTTGTTTTGTATTACCTATTTTTTAAGAATATTTCCACCGTGCCTCCCTTTTTGTTGTTGTTGTTGGTTTTTTTTTGTTTGTTTGTTTTTTTGTCTGCGGGGTTAAATCTCTCCCCCTGCAAGCCGCACCGCGCCCCCGGAACAAACAAAGGGGGTGCTTTGAATGGCACGTGTTCCGGGCGTCAGTCACCTGTTTCCTAGCAACGGGGACAACAGAAAAGCACCTGTGGCTCTGAATCGGGGAGAAAATACGGTCTATACGTCGGTAAAGAAGAAAGGGGGGGGCGTTTGAAATATTCTTTCAAGCGTCGACATAAGTGTTTGAAATTAGGGCTTCTAGCTGAAACTTGAAATTAAAATCCATTAAAATAATGAATTGGATATTTACACGTTTTTTTATTGTTTTGTTTTTTTGTGTGTTGTTTTTTATTTTTTTGCCAAAAGAGCTTTTTCGATTTCATTTTCGATGTTCTTCACATCTACCATTTGTTCGTTTGTGCTGTTATTTCGAAGATTCGTCGCACGAACTTTGTAGTTTCCAAAAAGTTCCATCCGGGTACCTGGGACAGGACGGATGATTTTTTTTTTTTTCTTATTAATTTTCCGGAGAGCTCGGGCCTCCGGACCGGCGCTGCGGGCGCGTGCGCAGACGCGCTTGATTGAAATGGCTAGGGGGGACGCGCGCGCGGGCGGGCGGGCGGACGGGCAGGGGAACACGCGCGCAGAACAGATGACAGTGGGAGTAAATTGGAGGTCTCACGCTCCGACGTCACCAGAAGCTCGAGCCCCCCCTGCATGCAAATCACGTCTGCGCTCGCGCCTCTCCATTGGCCGCCCCCTTCTCATTTAGCAGCTGTCAGAGCGCGCGGCCCCGGGCACGCTCCGCTAACTTTTCCCAGCACGGCTCCCGCCGAAGTCCCGCTCCAGAAGAACCGGCTCCCGGTCCGCTCGGCGGCGTACCCCCCCTCCCTCCTTCCCCTCCCTCCTTCTCCCCCTCGGCGAATGACAGGAGCCAAAAGGACGAGCAGGGGGAAGTGAGGAGCGAGTTTCCTCCCGGCAGACTTCGACCCCGAGAGCGCGCGGCTCTCGTCGCCCAGTTCGTCCTCCCGCGGGCCGGCCTGAATGCCTCTGAGTGTCCGCTGAGCAACGGCCGGTCTTCCCCCCCCCTCACCCCACCCCCGAGACAAGGTGAATGTATAGCATCATGATGGAGACGGATTTACATTCCCCCGTAGTGCCCCAGACCAACCCCGCCAACCCGGGGGGACACGCGGGAGGAGGCGGGGGCACCGGCGGCAAAGTCCCCCAGGAGAGAATCAAGAGACCCATGAACGCCTTCATGGTGTGGTCCCGGGGTCAGCGGCGGAAAATGGCCCAGGAGAACCCCAAGATGCACAACTCGGAGATCAGCAAGCGGCTGGGCGCCGAGTGGAAGGTGATGACTGAGGCGGAGAAGCGGCCGTTCATCGACGAGGCGAAGCGGCTCCGGGCCATGCACATGAAGGAGCACCCGGACTACAAGTACCGTCCGCGGCGGAAGACCAAGACGCTGCTGAAGAAGGACAAGTACTCGCTGGCCGGGGGGCTCCTCGGCTCCCCCGCCGGCGTGGGCATGGGCGGTGGCCCGCGGCTGGAGAGCCCCGGCGGGGCCCACGCCGGCGCCAACCCGGGCTACGCCGCGCACGTCAACGGCTGGGCGAACGGCGCCTACTCGGGACAGGTGGCGGCCGCCGCGGCGGCGGCTCACGCCATGATGCAGGAGGCTCAGCTGGCGTACACTCAGCACCCGGGCGGCGGCGCGCACCCGCACCACGCGCATCACCCGCACCACCACCCGCACCACCACCCGCACAATCCGCAGCCCGTGCACAGGTACGACATGAGCGCTTTATCTTACAGCCCCATCTCGAACTCGCAGAGCTACATGAGCGCGTCCCCGCCGGGCTACGGGGGCATCACCGGCTACACCCACCAGCACCAGAGCTCCGGGGTGTCACCGGTGTCCGGGACGATCGGAGGGACTCTGGGGTCCCTCGTGAAATCGGAGCCGAGCGTGAGTCCACCGGTATCCGCGGCCCGCGCACCGCCTCCGTGCCCGACGGGGGACCTGCGGGACATGATCAGCATGTACCTGCCAGCCGGAGAGACGGCGGCGGGGGAAGCCTCCGTTCAGAGCAGACTGCATGTGTTGCACCCGCAGCACTACCAGAGCAGCGGGTCCGCTCCGGTAAACGGGACGGTTCCTCTGACTCATATCTGAATCTCATAAATGCTAAAGCACTAACAAAACCACTACCAAATATTTAAGATGTGGGCGCAGGCTGCTGCTGCTGCTGCTGCTGATGGTGATGAAGATGAAGATGATGAAATGTAAATTATAGGCGGTTACAGCCATACAAAAAAATGCAATTACTTTGAACAAACTTTTTTTTTTAATTAAAATATTCCTTTTTATTTCCTTCTAGTGGTGAATTTCTGTCTGTCCGAACTGAAGGGAGCGCAGCTGCTTTATTTCCGTTTCCAGGATTTAGAGCATGCCAAGTTTCGACACCATTTAAATTATAATCCGCGAATGGCTGGTGCGTTTTAAGGTTATTTTTCTTAATTTCTGACTTTTTGTTTTTATTTATTTTTATTTTATTCTTTTTACTGTGGAATTGAAACAACCCCCCAAACCCGTTCAAATGCGCGGAAACGGAAGAATAACGGCGGGAGGAGTCGGAGATGTATTTCCAAGAAAGAAAAAGGAAAAAAAAAAAGTTTTCAGGCTGCATTTTTAAAAACTGATTTCCAGTTTTCATGCTTGTAAAACTCGTGAGTCAGTTGGTGTAATATCCATTTGTTTTCGTTGTTGTAAAATCTTGTAAATTGTGAATAAATAGGTCTACTGAAAACGCTTTTATGCAAGTGTATATAAATTTAAAAAAATATCAAGCCCCTTTTTTGGGTTGAAAGGGGAGGGTTTTTTTGCTGAGTTGAAATAAAAAAAAATCCACCTATTTTTTGGAGGGTGTAATGGGATATTATTGTCATTATTAATATCATTTCCATTTTTGGGGGGGGCAGAGCAGATCCTGACTGAAACATAAAAAGTAAAACGTAAATAGACAAAAATTTCGCACCAGGATGCCCTGTATACGGGATTTTGTGTCTTTTTTTCCTCTCTTTCTCGCTGTCATTCTCGGGTCAAGCAGCTCTTCTCCTCCTCCTGTTTCCATCCGTCTTTCTTCAAAAAAAAAAGCTGAAATAATGATCCACCGCCCGTGTTGAAGTATAAAGTCAATGAGTGAAATGTCATATTGAGATGGTGACATGTTTTGTGACAAACGCATCTTTAATGAGAGTTTTGTTTTCATTAAATTACATTTTTATTGTTTTACATTTGAGCCCCCCTGTCCTGACTTTAATTACCTTGCCAATCGCGATTTAGCCCTTCATCGGTACCAGTGTCTGCATTACACAAAAAAAAAAAACATACACGTTGTTATAAACTATTTAGTGATACACTTTATAATCTTTTCAGCTAAAATTTATTTCAACAAAGGGCTATCCTTTTCACCACTCTCAGGATTTGTCACGTTTCACAAAGATCTACTTGTGACGCTTGAATTCAATTCCATGAGATGCATTTAAAATAAATCTGACCAAATGCAGGATAAATTACATCTTCGTGTATTACTGCTGTTTTAATAAAGTAAAAATGGTATCTTTTTTTTTTTTATTTTTACATTTTATGGTGGGCCCTTAAACATCACCATCTTACCAGTACTGTTAGTTTTTCTATTAATTTTGCCCACGAAATCACCATTAATCTGATCATTGAGATTCACTTAGTTTGTTGGGACTTTTCCTGATAGATCTACTATAATCACAGTATAAGCTGTTAATCAGCCCAATAAAATGTCCATTATTTCAAACTCTCTGTCAGGGTCATGATCCTGGTCATTGAGATCTCAAGAAAATGTAAATCCGACAACAAGAGTATCTGGCGGTCAGTGAATTTCTAATTCTTTAACTGGTTTCAGATGAGGCCCCACTCTCCCCCAACCCCCTAGCCCCTGCCTCCACCTGGCTCCCTCCACAGCCACTCCAGGCGTTCAATCCCCCTGCCCGCTCTTTATCAAACGGTCGCATTTGTGCGTGTAACTTGTTTAATTATTTCCTTCTTTAAAAATTTGATGGCTGAATCGCCAGAGGCCCCCCGGGACGGGGAGCTGGGCATGAATGAGCGGAGAGTGGAGTAGGTGCAGGGAGGAGGTGAGGAGGAGTTTTTTTTTTTCTTTTTTGTGTAGGAGAAGAATGGGAATTAGTCGTGGTGTACGCCGGGGGCAGTGCGGGGGTCACCCTTAACTGAGGCCCGGCAAACAACACCCGTGGTTTTATTGGACTAATTCCCACTTGGCCTTAAAAGGAGGGGGAGGCAAAGAGAAACATGGCACAGGCTGTAAATAAAGCAGTTTGCAGGGATGTCAGTTCAGGTGCTTTAACTGAAGGTATTTTGTCTCAGACGTCTGCGTTTAGAAAAACTTCAACCATTAATCGGAGTTTCATATTTCAATAAAATACATGACTCAATTCTCTGATTTCATCTTGTAATCCTACTTTAATGCAACTGTGGGTCGGGGACGTTTGAGGACATCATCCTACTGGGTTTGGGGAACACCGACAATCTCCATCATTTTTCTCAATGGGATAAATCAATCAACTATTCCATTCATCAGGAAACTCACCAACAGGTGAACTAATAAAAAAAGAGGCATTAGTGCGGTTGACTGCCAATTTCATATGAGATTTAATATTGTCTTTGCTTTCTGATCTAAAGAAGGTACACAGTATGTGTATCTTCTCATTTGACGTTTACTTAAATATTTCTATATTCCTTGTTTACTTTCTGCACCAAACAAAAAATATATGACCCCCCCCAGCCCACAAAATCTGTTTCAAAACCACTAATCAGCGAACAATCTGAATTGAATTACTATTTTCTGCTGATTCTTGGAGGCACTTCTTCTGCATGATTTGTTGTTTTAGCCAAGTGAGAGTCACGGTGATGCATCTCAAAGCCGGGGCCGCTCGATTGTTGATTCTTTAAGGAGGCGGTCAGTTTTTGAAACCACTCCACATCATTAATTAACAAAGTCGTTACCCATATTGGCAACAAACAGTCAGGGTAACTCATTTGACAGACAGTTATAACACTGTAAAATTCTAAATGTGGTGCTTCGCATCGCAAAACATAAACAGGGATCCTAACAGTGTAGAAAGTGATGGAAATATAATCTGGTTATCACACACACACACATACACATATATATATACACACACACAGACACACACACACGGATATATATATACACACATATATATATACATATGTATGCATATATATATATACACACACACATATATATATATACATATACACACACATATATATATATATACACACACACACACACACACACACACACATATATATACATATATATGTAAAAAAATCACCACAGGCATCTGTCTGAAAGATGGAGTTTTATCAACGTCTAATTTTTAACAAACAAAGCACCTCAAGAATGAATGAATGAAGCATGTTGCTTCAAAATTAGTAGCTAATACATGAGGTATGTGATCACCTTATTAGTGTCATTTGCTTAAGGTTAACGATCGGGTCACGATGTGTTGATGAATGCTGATGATTTACCAATGATGATCATCATATGAAATAAATAATAATGATAAAAAAAAATGACAAGGTGAGCTTTAAAGGCCAGTCAGTAACAACGCAAACACGCTTTACGGGCCGGATCTTCAGTAGAGGGTGAAGGGGGGTGGAAGGGGGTCTGGGTTTAGTGGGTTGGGATGGAGGGATGGAGGGATCGGGGGTTGGGGGGTCCTCAGACATGCGTCTGCAGGTTTTTATCCTCTCCTCATGTTCAGCCTGGCACATGCGTGGACCCTGCTGCTCCCGCACCCACCTCCACCCCCGCCAACACCACCCCATCCCGCATGTTCCCGGTGTCCTAAACGTAGCTAATTGGCGTCAGTTTATCACGCCTCCGCATATTTGCCTCCCTCTCCTCCAATAAAAACCCTCACCTCCGTCGTTGGACCCGGTTCTGTCACGGGAGATTACGGGGGACCGATTGCACAAGACCGAATGTGGCGCGGGGAGATTAGCCGGGACGCCATAGAAAATAGCAACGGGGCCAGCGGATTCCTCACGAGGGGGCCTTATCGTGCAATTACACGTTGACACGTTTTAACCATTTTTCAGCCTCTTAATCCGGGAGGGGGGGCCTCCACCCCTCCACCCCCCTTGCCGTTTCTCCTCCAAAAGCAGATCTATTGGTGCTGCGGGAGCCTCTCTCTCTCTCGCTCCCTGACTCTCCATCACTCTGCTGCTGGATGGAGAGTCGTCCTCATTTTCTCTTTTTATATCAGCTGCTGTAAATATTCCAAAACTTTAAAAAAAAGAGGAAATCACAGTCCTCCCCATCTCTCCTCTGAGAGAGCCCCGAGCTGGAACAGTAAAGCAGAGAGGCTCAGAAACTAGGTGGGTAAAATATGAAGATAAACGCTGAAATTCTCAAAATTAAACATTGTGGTATTTTAGCCCCTGAGAAGGAAACAACTGTCTCTATGTCAGTGGAATAGGAGGTAATGTCTGTGGATGGAAAAGACAGATCTAGGAAATGATGCTTTGCAACAGGCCTTTGCATGTGCATGAATGCAAAGAAAAACCCCGTGAAAAGATATCACTTTATTAACTTTGTTAAAAAAAAAAACCAACAACAGACTTTACAAATCCTTTCATAGGAGCAGGCAAAAACAACATTGCATACAAGCAGGTCCAAACACCCTGACGGGGACCTGATGAGAGATGTCAGGATCAGGATGGTGTCAGCAGGTGTTTACTAGATAAAGTGGAGCAATTTTCAATTGTCTATTTGGAGTCCTGTATTTTTAGGGATGAAAAAAAAACAACCTGTCCTTACTGTAATAAATTTGACAGTTCAGAGACACAACATAAAGCATATGGTTTGCAGGAGAGGAGATTCATTTCTGCTGATGGGAATTTCACTGCGAGACAATGACAAGCAGCGGCTTGTCAGCTGTTTGCGATTCTTCAGTCTCTCTTTCAGCAGCAAATAGTGGTAGAAACCAATGTCTCGGCTTTGCGTAATTGATAGTCGATGTAAAAAGCCCAAATCAACAAAGATATTTTTCTTTAGAATTCTGCCTGGAGAGAGGAGATGCTTTTTTTTTTCTTTTACTAGAGTTCCCGATCATCAAACGGACTGCATGGTGAGTCACGCCACCAGGCCTCGAAATTCAATTAGAAGGCTTTCATGACAATCAATTAGGGAGTACCCCCTGGCTCTCCTCCGGGGCCTATAATCATCACACACAGTCTGCTCAGACAAACACCGGGCAGCTCCACCCACAAGTCCCTTGAATGCGGTATGAAACGAGGCAGCTAGGAGCCTAGTTTAGCGAGGAGGTGTATCTGCCTTTTTCACTCATTCTTATATTTATGGGATTTCTGCGGGTTATCTGTAGACCTTGTAATCGATTTGACAGTCCCTAACCTTGAAGGAGGGGTTTGCCAGTCTCAGTGATCCTAGGAGCTCAGCTGTCACCCAAACAGGTGCTTGGTGAATGACAAGATAAAATGCAGTTCAGGAGACCCACAAGATGACAAACACTATTTAACGTAGTTTTTCCCCTTGTTTGGATGCAGATCGAATAGGGCCCCTCTCTGAAGCCAGGCCCAGGGGTGTTGCTAAATGGTGAGTCTCTGGTACCCGGCCAGGCACAGTCAGATAGGGCAACATGGGCTTGCTATCTGTAGGAAGGGCCAAGGGCGTTGGGTGCAGTGTGAGCTGAGTTTTGACCAAAAATGGGGACCTGGATGGTCCAATCCTCAGCTGCAGAAGCTGGGTCTAGGGATGTTGAATTTAACCTCCCAGTGCCTGTACGTTGGGATTTAACCCAGTGGACAACATGGTACCTTCCATCAACCATCAAGTTGGGGAACAGGTCTGACTGTTGTTTTGGCCAATGGACCAAACAGCAGCTCTACCCATTCTGTCCGGAGTCTTTAGAGAGGTTTTTAGTGAGCACTTTGCAGGGAAGTACCCCGTTGAGCTTGGAAACTTAAATGCTATCACGGACAACAACAGAGAGCCTCAACAACAGGATGCTATTAAAGAGGAATGCCCCCCAGAGCCGAACCAGAGCTAAGTTTTGTTACCAGAACTCTGCATTAATCAAAAACAAACACCATGTTTGGGAATTGCACCAGGACACCATGGGCTGCAGCTCGTAGTGTTAGTGGACTTGAGGTCACATGTCTTGAACACTCGGGTGAAGAAAGGGGTGGAGCGGTTAACTCATCGCCACCCGGTGGTGAGCTGGCTCTGATGGTGGTGGTGGTGGGGGGCTGGTCAGGCCTTGCGGATGTATCAAATGTATCCTGAGGGTCTGTCGGGAACATCTGGAAGAGTCCCCTGTCAGGAAGAGCTTCAGTTCCCAACCCAGGGAGAAGTTCAACGGCTTCCAAGGGGAAGTGGGTGACATTGAATCAGAGTGGGCCATGTTTTCTTGCCTCAATTTTTCGAGGCACCAGACTGGTACTCTGACCCAACAGTGGTTGTTGCTGGTCATGGTGGTGACATCAGCTTTGAGTGGTGTTGTCAAGCTGAAGGAGGAGGTCTACCAGGTCTTTTTGGAATGTGAGGGTCCACAGCTGCTCGATACCTTCAGGCAGGGACAAAAACCTCTGTCATGGCAAGACTTATATGAGGCAATGGAAAATTACATCCAGGAGGCTTCAGGTACATTCTGGTCCACCATCTGGTGACAGTGCACTGTCAACTCTGTGTATGGCGGGAATCGGCCGAGGTGAACCTCGACTCCAAGGGCCCCGAGAATCCAGGTTCATTCAGAGCCTGTCTAATAAGCTCCATATTCCTCAGAGTAGATGTCATGCATTGATGTTTGGTGAATTGTAAATGGTCCCAACTTACAGTGCACTTTCACACATTATAGTTTCAAACCTTTACACTGGATAGCATTCACCCATTCAAACACACATTCACTGACACAACAATGGCAGCCGAGCCGCCAATGCAACATGCTAGCCAGACAATGAGGAGCAACTCGGGTTCCAGTGCCTTGCCTAAGGACACGTCAACATGCAGACAGAAGGAGCAATAAAATGTATCAACAACTAACGAATCTGAGTGGCTGGAAATTTGCTACAAAACCCTCTGTGTCCTTTTAAGATGGCAATTAACCACAGCGATCTGAGGACAACAACACAGTGACAACACAGTCCATCCATCCGTCCATTTTCCACCTCTCATTTGAGAACGGGTTATGAGGGCAGCAGCCAAAGAAGAGAGGCCCAGACTTCCAGGAGCCAATCTAACCAAATGCCCGAGCCCCCTCATAGCAGTAGCAGCAACTCTACTCTGAGCAAAATCCTCTCCCTATGTCCAATGGAGAACCCTAGCACCCTGTGGAGAAAGATAGTGTCAGCCGTCAGGATTCACGACCTTGTTTTTTCTGTCAGAACCCACAGCTTGTGAGTATTGGTGGAGGTAGGAAAGTAGATTGACCCGTAAATTGGGAGCATCGCCTTTTGGCTCAACTCCTTCTTCATCAAGACAGACTGGTGCAGAGTCTGCATCACTGCCGACACCACACCGATCTGCCTGTTGATCTCCTGTTCCACCCTTCCTTCTCTTGTGAACAAGACCCCAAGAAACTTGAAGTGAAAGCAGTCCATTGGTCTAATTCAGCTCATTTACCTGAAGGTCAAATTTATTACCCCAGCAACAAGGACAGAAAAGTGCAGTTTTGACAGGAATGGCACTTTAAAAAACAAAATAGTGGGGGGTTTGTCCACATGATACTTTCAGTTTAACTATTCAGTGACATGCACGGAGTTGAGGCAGATGAGGCAGACAAAACTACTAATGAATCCATAAAATAAATACCAATATTAGTCAACTGATTTGTGTTGTAAAACTGTGTTGTAAATGTATTTTCTGCATGATCAGTTTTTTACATTTTCCTAAAAATAGCTGAATTTATGCATTTCCCAATCCAATGTAGCAGTGGTCCCCAACCTTTTTTGAACCAGGGACCAGTTTTATGCATGAAAATGTCTCCGAGGACCGGTTAGAGGCACGGGAGCTCAAATAATAAAAACTTTTGTCAGTTCACAGTATTTGATCTGAATAAAACAATTGCACTTTATATTAAGCAATTACAATATGAAGTGCAGTGGAAAGGCGAAACTCCAATTTGTATTAAGAAAGATTTTCTTTGAGGACTGGTACCAAATGATCTGCGGAACGTACGGATCAGGGGACCAGGAGTTGGGGACAACTGCAATACAAGGTAGAAACCTAAGGCGTAGCTGCGGCGAGGTAAGCCAAGCCCAATGCATGCGCAGTCCTTCACAAATTGGCCTGCACAGCACTGCTTCTTTCACTTTCTCGGCATGTCACCAATGCTATGTTTGAAGAAAGATTTATGACATGATTATATACACCATAACCTTCTACAGCCTGTGGAATGTCTTTCATTTACCCTGTGTGGCAGAATTATTCCAGCTGATCGGACAATGAGCCGCAGAGAAAAGTCATGGGGTGAGGCAGGTAGTGCTGTGCCGCACCTGAAGGGGGCGCATTTGAGCTGGCAGCAGCTTGTATCTGCCTCTTTTTTTTTATAAGCACTACAGAATAATAAATAACTGTAAGCGAAATGTTAAATTCAATGAATACAATAAAATAAAATAAGGAGTTTGACAAACTATCCAAGCTTTTTGTGGAGAAGGACAGGCACATGGACTTGGTATGCAAATAGAGGTAAGACCAGACGTTTTTCAGTTTTATGAAAAAAATGAGACGAGACAAAGTAAGAAAAAATAAAATAAAGTATTTGAAATAAATGTTTGACCTTAAGTGATGTCCTCCTGATGACCGACCTGAATCAAAATGTATTGAAGCACCAGAATTTAAAGCTTTAAGAACAACTCAAAGTTGAACTCAAATTGTGTTGTATGCCACTCATAACTTTTATTGGTTAAAAATTAGTATGAATTGTTGAGAGCACATAGAGGGTACATCAAATATTTGCAGTGTTTATCATCTCTCACTGCCATGAAAAAAAGCAGGCCAAATATACAGTATGTATATATATATATAGTTGTTTGTTCATGAGAGAGAGGAATCCTTATAGGATGTGAAACATCACCCGTATGCATGCTGCCAATTGAATAGGGAATAAGACACTCCATTGAGTTCCCACAATTATAAATCTGATGCCAGAGGCATCGCTGCTCACCAGCCATGAACCTCGTGCACGTCATTGTACGAATTTCACTGAACATTCTATAAAATTGCAAAGCATGGCAACACAAACATGAGGGATAACACTAGGAGCTGTCCAAGTGCTGAAATGAGAATATTGAAATTCACGGACATTAACTCACATTATTTCATACAAGATGTTTCAGGTTAATTAATAGTCTTTAGAGAATCCTGGCACAATTCTAAAGCGCTTTATAATGGTTTAAAAAGCTATTTTAGATTAACAGCAGGGTGGGAACTTAGCACATAATGTATAAAATGTTTGACATTATAAATGTGCCGCTAAGTGTTACGCAGGGTGGAATATCTTTGGGCAATGGAAAGTAAGAAAACCTTTTGTGTTTCCATCTTAAGGGCATCTATAAATGTGATGGCATAAGTGAGGGCTCCTCAAACGATTTGCCTCGAGAGACGTGACATTTTTGGCGGCAGGTTAAGGCCTAAGTAAAAAAGGAGAGCGTGCGGAAGGAACGGAATGGAACAAAAATAGTAACATAATTACATTTTTGAATTGGCCGTTGTGAATCAATGGAGTTAAAAGGCCTCCTGCCAACCGAGAGGTCAGTGAACAACTCTGTCCCTTTCACCTTTGCTGATTGGAACTCATTTGCAGATTGCAGGTGAGATGTGGTTCATGGCTCTGCAACCTTCCACCAGTCTGGTCAGGAAAAACACTAGTCAATTAATACCAGTCATTATCAATGCTGAAATAATTATTCAGTGATGTTTGACATGGGGAGACTTGAGTGTGTGTGTGTGTGTGTGTGTGTGTTTATAACAGTAAGATTTCTGAGAGAACCCTGTTGTAGTCCGGATGTATTGTCTGGGAAACAAAAATGACTGACTTTAAGAGGACTTCTGAATAACAGAGATTTCCCAGCATTCAAAATAGTCCTGTTTAATCTCAGTATTGTATGCGTTTAGTAGAAATTCAAAACACACAATACAATACGGTATGCACACCATAATGAGCACAGCCGAAATTACAATAATTCTGTAAGCCCTTGAAATTGACCTTTAAATACTATCTATAGTAATAATTAGTCAAAATGTAATTAAGTGTTTCACTTGTCATTGTTTATGAACCAGGTTATTGTTGGGTCTGATTTTTGGACTGAAAGACCCCCCAAAATCTTTCTTGTGACTGCCTAGCTCTTCAGGAATTTCTTACTTTTAAAAGGCATTTCATGCTATCATCAACATTCTACTTTTTGGTGATAAGGGCAAAATTAAATTCTAGAGAAATATCTACAACATCAGATGAGGACAAGTCTGTTAGACTGATTCTTCAAAAATAACAAACATCTCCTTTGAGTTTTCAATTAAGATTTTTGGCCTTTCAGTGATTTTACTTATCTAAGTAGGGGGAACTATATTTCTGAGAAACCATGGAGAGTTTTGGGATTTATTCAGCAATAGTGTGTATTTAAGTGCATTAACCTGCCCATAATGATTTCTCACTTGAACAAAAGTCCTGGCAAACTAAATGAAGTCAGGACCCCAAATTGCAATGACAGTGCAGTGTGAGTGTGTGTGTGTGTGTGGGCGGTTACCATACTCATTTAACATGTCGACCGACAGAATCAAGGGCAAGGAGCAGGGCACTGAGTCATTAGTCACACTACCTAGGCTGTCTGCTGGTGTGGTGCAGGAGTTTGTGTGTGTGTGTGTGTGTGTGCTAAGTGAATTAGGATTGCTGTTGATGCCACAAACTCATTACTTCCTTTTGGCAATGCAGTACATTATTGCTGTTGGTTTATATGGCTTGCAGAGTTTTCCCTGACTGCGTTGGAAAGAAATACAAATGTTAGTAAAGTGTTTGAATGCTTGGTGTTATCTTTTCAAGGAAAGTGTCTACGGAAATTGATTGGCAATTCTGACTGTGTCAGAATTGATTAGCATTTTTCAGGAAAACAATGACCAGATTTCAGCATCGTACTTTGTTTTAACAGTACTTTCCGACTTTGTTTTTATCCATATTAACCTGTGACCGCTAACTGATTTCACAGATTCTCGGTTCATATCGAAATTTTTAACAATTCAGACAAAAATTAGGTCAGCTCACCAAGGACACGAACAACAGAAAGCAAACAAGCAGAGAAATAAGGACAAACCAGAAATGCAACGATGTGATATTCCTGTTAGATAATAGCTGAAATGGGTGTATTTGTCAAAGCTGTGAATCTAGACAGATGTTCATGTCGCATTTCTCTATTTACTGTGATTACAGCTGGCCCTAAGTATTGGCCTCAGGCCTGTCAGTGCTGTTTATATAAGCTTTATGCTCTCCATCTGTTTCTTGAAGTGGATACTTTTTTTAGTGAGGAAAGCCCACTCGGTGGTGGGAACGAACTTGGACCATCTTCAATGTGTGGCATTGGGGAGGGTGAAGGACAAACTGGGAGCTATCCTGGACAATCCCTCCCACCCCCTGCATGACGGTCTGTGGCTGATGTGCAGCTCCTTCAGCCAATGGTTCATCCCATCCCGGCGCAGAACTGAACGCTTCAGATGCTCATTTGCACCTACGGCCATCAGACTGTACAAAAGCAGTCTGCGCGGCGCACAACTCTGACCAGCCTGAGTTCACCTTTGCTGCTTCCACAATCTCACTACCCTACTTCATTCACTACCTCACCCATTCACATCATGGCCTAACTCTGCTGTCTCTCTTCTCCTTGTTTATCCCAGCCCGCAATGAATACGATGACTGTTTATTTTATTCATCGCTATTTATTTTTGTCACTCCATTTACATTGTCATTTAGGTCTGGTTGTGTATTTTTTACCCTCACTGTTCCTTGATGTTGCCCATCGTTATCCCTGATGTTGTTGCTGTTGTTGTCTTCTGTCAATTTATCCGTGGATGTCTTACTATCTTCTATCTTTCTATTTATATTCATATTTATGTTCCTTTTTTTTGACATAACTGCTACGCTGCTGAGACAAAGGAATTTCTTCTATGGGGATCAATAAAGGTTCTTATCTTATATCTTTTTGCAGAGTTGGAAAAAAATAAAATAAAGATATATAAACTTTTTTTTTAAATATATATTTTCATGTATCTTCTGATGTCCTCCCGAGGGGAAAGTTCTGCTGACCTTGGTGCAGTACACATACCTAGAACTTAAATTCTTAAGTTGTAATCTATATTATCAGTTGGGTTCAAAGATGTGATCATAAGGTGAGCTTTTCCTGGATGTTTTCCTGAATTCCAGGTTGGGATTTTGTAACCGACCATTTTCCTCCAGTGACCATACTGGTGCCTTCTTTTATTTGTTGCTCTGAGTGATGAGACCATTTGTTTGTATGTATGTGTGTGTGTGTGTGTGTGTGTGCGCGCGCAAACTGGGAGGAGGGTTGAGAAAATGCTAATCTTTGTTGGTGTGGAGGGATCTGTGATTTAAAACGGAGCGAGAGAGAGAGAGAGTAGCATGCCTGTTAGTGATAGCCTGGCTGAAGATTCCTTAACACACCCACCTGCCTGATCCACTTATGTAGACCTTCTCATCTGTGCATTCATACGTGTGTGTGTGTGTTTGTTTGTATTTGTTAGAGAGAGAGAGAGATCTGTTGGGATACATTATTTCACATAGGTATATATGCTTTTCCATTTAATGTGTCATTTTTGGATACTGCATATTGAATATTGATATCCCCTTAGAGTGTGTAAGTGTGTCTTCGTGTGTGTGTACGCATACAAACAGGATGATCTCTGTTGGCAGCGAGTCACTGAGGACTTAGATTAAACAAGAGGAAGGATTCAGTGTTAAGACATTTACAGATTCTCAGAGCCTCAAAACACACATACATACACACACACCTTATCATATATAGCACACAATGTGTTTACTGTGATGATAGAATGAAATGCTCCTGAACTTTTTATTTGTTTGCTTTATTTGCTTGAATTTTAACACAATGGCCAAATCAGAGAGCCTGAAGCATAATTACAATTGTTTGTTCCCTGCACTGCATGCTGATTTAGATTAGTCCGAGTTACTACGTGATTTTTATTCACCTCATCTAACCTCAAGACAAGAAACAATATCCCATAAACTTCATTCATACTATAAAAAAATGATAAAGGGGTACTGTCTACTGAGCCCTTCAACAAAGAAGAATTACTTGCATTACATTTGTGGACTTTTCCTCTCAGACTGTTAGACGTCCTAAACGTAGATGTCACTGAGATTCAAGCGAGCATATGGAGAGTGGGAGGTAGGGCATGAGGAAGCAAGCTGCGGCTATTTAATGAACATTATGAAGAATATCAAAACCTGACTTAAGTTGGTTTCAGCTAAATAATGGCTCATGGATTTAAAATGATACTGGCAATTAGATAATCTAAGCATATCACATTAAAGTACCTTGTTCATGAAGAATTAAAAGAAACAATGCTGTGAACGTTTGAAGAAACATTTTGATTAATTGGAACCCTTTTCTAAATCACTCAACTGCAGCAAGTGAACATGAATCAATGAACATGCAAAAGCACCTTCATCCTTTATAACCATCTTGCATAACATAATGCTATTTCAGTTCTCGTTCTTGTCAGGAACCAGAGGTTCCTCTGACTGCAAATTTAAGCCAATCACTTGATAATTGTTGAATTATTTAATGTTGTTTTTTAGCTGTTTACATAACATCATTGAGACAGTTTTGATAGTTTTATGGACTTTCACATATCAGGGTTAATTTACCCTCAACTGGTCTCAGGTCTTCTCTTTTTTGAGTTTTTAAGGAAACTAACATGGATACCCATAACAAAGGGCCATTGAATGTCTTCAGAATCATAATCAGAAATAGCTTATTGATCCTGGAGCAAATTGTAGGATCCCAGAAACTCCATACAGAAAGAAAAAAAAAATCAATAATCAAAAATAAATAAATAAATAATCACTCCATATCAGCCAGCTTTTGCATAAAATTGAGTCATTTGTACAATTATCAGAACAAATTCACACACACACACTTTATTCATGCATTCAGCTCCAACTGATCCAAAAACAAGCACATGATTAATTCACAACTGCACTCATACTTTAAAAGATACAATCACAAGAACACGACGAAATCCAAATGCAAAATGGAGCCCCACCCCCATCCAGAGCTTAAACACTCGTGTTAACATCCTCGGGAGGAAACTTTTGACAATGCAGCGGGTTGTTTAGACACAAACTTTCCCCTGTTTATATTTTCTTTTTTTTTGTTGTTTCTTTTTTTCCTCAAGTATACAACTAGGTTGTTGGAGAGGAGATGGTGAGGGGATGACAAAAAAGCAAGAGGGAGGAAAGACTGAAACAACAGGAGCATCCATCCTTTAACCGGTGGGGAGTTATCATCCAACAACAGAGCCTTTCCAAACGCTTTAAAAAGCACATTTGAAGATGTATTAGTGCATCCCTGAATCCACTTGCTGCCAATAGGGGGCTGCTCACTGGGCTTTGTGCAAGCCTTCGTGTGTGTGTGTGTGTGTGTGTGTGTGTGTGTGTACACAGCTCCCTCCAAATTCCCTTAGCAAGCGTTGCTAAGGTGCTTTAGGGATGGGATTAGCTGTAGGCTCATCACACATTCCATTGCAGAAAAAAATAGTGTGTAGGGAAAGACAGAGATAGACAGGAATTAAAAAAAAAAAGGTTGCAAGGAAGACAAAACTGGACAGGCTGAAAATACAGTTGGAAAGAAATGGAAGGAAAAGAAAGGTGAAAATAGGTGAATCAAAGGGGGAGGGGAGGTTGTATGAAAATTATGCAAAAAAGAAAGAGTAGAATAAAAAAAAAAAAGAACGGGGGGTATGGCAATTACACAACGGGAATAATAAGCAGTGTGGGAATGAGACGGGGCAAAGAGTGAGAGGAGGTAAGTAAAGAAAGGGGGAGGGAATTGAGGAGGAAGAGTGGGCAGAAAGAAGGAAGAGCAGGGAGAGAGAGAGCTTGCAGACTGTTGCATCAGCCCCTTTACCGAGGGCAATGTGATGAGAATAAGCTGCATGATGAAGTGTGGAGGCAGCTGTGGAAACATGTCCAGGAGGCCACCTTGTTTCCTGTGCTGTCAGGAGAAATCCATCAGAGACGTCTGGCAGGTTTGGCATCTCCGCTCAAACACCGCCGATGACTAAGACACGCAGGGCCATGAAACCGCTAATCTTCAACCATCCTTGTTCATTTTAGGTTGAAATTCTTCCCGGCCGACTCGTTCAATTACACCGCCTCGCTGTGATGCCTCAACTCGGGTCTCATTGCTGCAACTTCATATCACCATTGTGTTATTAATTGCGAAAGACACAATTAACCCTGCAATCAGATAGATCTGCGGGGCAACGAGGCACTGCCACAGTTATCACTGCCACCTCCAAGTGACACGTTTTCCTGGTTGCATTCTGGTCAGATTCTATCTGTGTTGTGTTTGCATGTTTGTGGGGTTTTCCTGGGTTCTCTGGCTTCCTCCCTTAGTCCATAAAGTGGATTCACTGTAATTGTGACTGCCAATCAATGAGAAAGTGAATGGTTGAATGTTTCCGTATGTGAAAGTCACTGCTAGTCCAGGTTAAACCACAGCTTTCACCCAATGTCAGCAGGGATTGGCCGTATGACCCTGTGTACAAGATAAGTGGGAAAAGACTGAGAAATATGAACATTAATTAATTATCTATACAGTCAGGGTTGTGGAGATCCAGACTATTTCAGCCATCATTGGGCAAGATGCTGGGTACACCCTGGACCAGTCAGTCGCAGAGCCATATATAAGGACAAACAACCATTAGTTCTATCTGGGCTATTTTTCCAATTTACCTTCTGCATGTTTTTGGACTACGAGAGGAAACATGTGAACACATGCACGCGTGAGGGGCGGGGGGGGGGGGGGGGGGGCACATGCAAACGCCACACAGAATTGAACCAGGGTCCCACTGGACAAAATATACATGTATTGAAATTAGCCACCTGAGATTGGATGGATGGATAGTTTATGAAATGTATCTAAGTTCATAAGACCAGATTCCATGCATTACTTGTAAGGGACAAATTAAAGAGTGTGCAGGTTCAACAAGAGCCCGAAAACCCGGTGTGTGCAAGGGGAGGAGGCCAATGCCTTTCGCACAGGTGTGGTCCGTTACGTCTCTTGTTACCTGGCCCTCTGCTGCAACCCGAGCCTCCATGGCTCGGACAAATTGAAACGGTGAACCAGGCAGACAAGCAGCCAGATTTCCCTCGGTTTCTGTTCATCATATCAGTCAGTTTTTTTTCCCCCCCCTCATCGGCAAATATTTATAGGAAAATGAACTGTGAACTATGAATTAGAGACATAGAGTGATTTTGAAATGCTCAGGTTGCTTGATAGTTTCACACAAAAAAGAAAATTAAAAAAAAACAACTACTTTTAATTCTACCACATGAAGAAATAAGATTTGCCAAACATTAAAACCAATTATCTTTTAAGCTCCAACTGCATCTCTCCCTCTCTCTCAGGTTCCATGATTTCATTATGTGCCTATGAAAAGGGACAGGTAATGCAATCTGGCATGCCGTGTGTGTGTGTGTGTTGATTACCTGAACAGGCAACAGAGTCTCTATTTCACAAAGTTATCTCCTCAAGAAATAATCATCTAATCAGTTGCGCATGTGTGTACATGCGCAACTGACAAACACACACACACACACATACATTCATTGAAATAAACTTTATCCAAATTATTCTTTAAAACAATCCCATTTAAAGCTGATTACTGTCCTTTATTCACATTGTATAAATGCTCTCATCTAGACTACATTGAAAGCTGCTGAGATTCTGGTTTATTTATACATTCAAATGTGTTTTTCATAATTCAGATAACACAGCCCAGAATTTAAACCAATTTCCCCCGTGACCATGTTTAAACAAAATTCCTCGAAAACATATTGACCAAATTGACAAAAAAATAAAAAAAGCACACCATGAAAACACTGAAAATACTGCCATTAAAAGGCCACATCTTTGATTTCCAACAGCAAAATGTTGAACAACCAATAAAGAATGTTGCTTTCTCCTTTACATAATGAAAAAAAAAATTACTTTGCATACTGAGAGTCAATAAATATGTAGCTGCAAAACCAGTGGAAAAATAGAGCAGTCGTCAAAAAGGGGAAAATACAGAGAAAGAAGGAGGGAAAGAGGCCAATTGACTCTAGCTTTGACCTCTCAGCCCACACAAAGCCCCCCCTCCCGTCCTCAAATGAGCCACAGATCCCACAGCGGCCGGGGCATTTTACTGTATCAATCGCCCCCCCCGTTGCCACACATTCTTAGCCACCAAACCCTCAAGGCCGGCCAGCCGATAAGTTGAAGCCAAGGACTAAAAGCACTCGCAGGGCGAGTGACAATAGAACTCCTACAGCCATGGAGAGGAGAGTGCTCTCTCTCGCTCTCTCCCCAGTCAGACTCTCTCTCTCTCTTCCCCCCCTCTCTTTCCTCTTCACTGTAGGAACACATTATAAAAGTTGTTATTCTAGCCCTCCAAGTTGCCAAAGAAGTTTTGGGTCTTTGACCTGGTCTTGGCTGTGTGTGTGCGTATTTATGTGTGCGTGCACGCACTTCTTTCCTAAGTGTCCTGAATATCAATAGTCAATCAGCATCATCCTGGCCGATCACAGGAGGTGGAAAACCTCTAGGTAACGAGGAAGCAGTTCAGGTTTCCTTGTCCTTGAGCGTAATGAGGGTAATTATTGTTTCCCACTGTTTCAGTGTTTTCAGGCTTCATTCACACAGTAGCTGCTTTAACAAAGTAGCCTAATTAGTCGTTGAAAGGGGAAACATTCATGTGGACCTTTTGATTTTATACTTCTCTTGGTTTTGATTGATTTAACGATCGGCACTCATTCTCAAAAAAAAAACAAACCAATAATTACCCAGGTTGATATCCCTTCTTAGTTTTAGCTTAACTTTAAGCCTGATGTTTTCCGAAAGTGTTTGTACGACAAGGATAATATCTGATGATACATACTACGGCTGTGAGTGAGACATCCGCAACGCACAGCACCAATGGTTGTTTTTTGTTCCCCCCCCCCCCCCCAAAAAAAAAAAAATCCTATTTAAATCTCAGACAGTGCAAAATAAATGCTGTTAGCGATCTGTAATTCTCCCCATACATTAAATTTGATGAACTCATCTCGGCACCATAATGGTTTAAACACGGGACAGTCACATGTCAAGAAAAAGATGCCTGGACTCAGGTGATGCTGCAGTATTTTTTTTCGTTTTGTTTTTTTTAACAAGCAACCCTAATCTAAACACTATAGCCAGCCAAGCAATTAGAGTGAACAAGATGAAAATAACCAAGATATTCGTCAAGTATATTCATGGGCTTCGGTGGACCGCGGAGATTACTGGGGCTAAAGACTAAGAAGGTGAAGGATTCGAAGTACAAAGGGTAGAAAGCAACAGAGAGTGTAGAAAAGAGGTGAAGAAACAGGTATAAGTAGGTTGGAAGGGACTGAAGAGTGTCGGGGTGATGTGCGATAAAAGGGAGGAGGGTGGATGTTAGATGTTCTGGTGTGTAAAGTCAGACTGAGATGGTTTGGACATTGACAGAGAAGCGAGAGTAAAGATCTGAGGTTGGAACTGCTGAACAGGAGTCTGCTGAGGAGATTGAAGGATGGAGTGACAGAGGACAGGAAATTAGTTGGCATGAGCAAAAAAGGGTTAGGCACCATTAATTAAACTGCAAAAATCACATTCTAGCTGAAAATGTTGACAAGCGAAAGCAAAAGTTGTGTCAGTCTCAGCGGTCCTTCGGAGAAGACGGCTGCTGCTGTGAGGGCAAAACAGATACGGTTTCCTCTGTTCATCCAAGTGTGTAAATAGATTGTTAATAACGCAGCAGCAAAGGTATCATGTGGAGCGGTACTGGCAACTGAATAGCAGGGAAGTGGAACAATGACCAGCAGTGAGATTTGAAAGAATTAAAATTTGATGTCTTTGTTTCTGAGAACGCTTGTTTAGAGGAGGTACGACACCATTTCTTCATAGAATCCGGTCTTGCAGCCTCGATCTTAACTGCTGTGTCGTCACCACAAGTCCGCCTCCTCACCGCTTTTAATGATTCTGATCTAATCGTTACTTTCCTCATCTGGACCCCTGGTCGTTCTGGACAGCTTTTGTCTTATTTTTTTTTATCCAGTGCCTGAAAAAAAGGGCATTTAGCTTTTAGGCCGAGGGGCTGACTGTTAGGCAGAAAAAGGGGGATGGAAAGGAATGAAGAAATTGAAGGGGGAATCGGGATGGGGGCTGAAATAAGAAACAAATCAGCGGGAGAGGTGTTTACTGTCACTGAAAAAGAAAGAGATGGGGAATGGCCATCCAGAGGGAAGATAATAGGGAGATTAAAAAAAAAAAAAAAAAAAAAAAAAAAAGAGAGGGCAGCCTTCAAGGGAATGATGAGTGGCACAGATTTTAATGCCATGCCAGAAAATGTTTTGCACAATCACAGCATTGGAATAAAACAAACTTCAATAATGTGTATCCCACAAAAAAATAAAAAAAATAAGCTTGATTTAAAATGTTGGTCACATTCTAGCTTTCCCTATTACATCTCAGAGTTTGACATAGGGGGACAAGTTGTGCTTCATTTTGCAGACATTTCTGCAACATTGAGACTGAGCTGACCCCGGGGCACTAGGTGGCGATGATGAGCATTGGACTGGACCTCAAAACTGCTGAAAAACTCAGTTAAACATTCTTGAATGGTAAATATACATTTATTCTCCTTTTTTGAATCGGTCTATATTTATTAAACTACGTAACTAAATGAGGTTTGAGACATGTAACCCGCTTCATTTCTATGAAACAAATTTTGTCCATGTCAAATTGATCCATAATCTCTTTGGTCTGCTCCATCATTTAAATCAGGAGTCTCCTCCTCCTCCTGTCAGGGGTAACCACAGCCAATCACTGTCATCTAAGTGTTCTCTGCATTCTTATCTCTCACACCAACTAACTTCATATCCTCTTTTGCTCCATCCAAAAATTTTCTCTTCGGTCTTCCTTTAGGCCTCCTGCCTGGCGGTTCCAGCCTCCGATCTTTGCTCTCCCTTCTCTGCACATGTCCAAACCATCTGTCTGGCTTCACCTGCCAGAACATCTAACATGTTGCTCCCTAAGCAAGTGAGGGCAGGAGACAGGAGAAAATTTTAACGAAAATCAAAAGCTGTTTAACATCCATGTTAAATGGCAGTCATCTTTGTGTGTTACTGAGCTAAACAGTGAGATCCACACATCCCCTCACTTGCATGGTGAAGACCTGGCAGCAGCCCGTGACATGGCTTATCTACCTGTCATGTAGCACTGCTTCCTATAGAATCCCAATGGAAATTGTGTTGTTTTTTTTTTTCCCAGAATCACATTTGGAGGATTTCTTGTTGGTCAGACTCTCAAACACATTTCAAATAAACCACCTCAATCTCTGTGGCTTGCAGGGATAATGAACTGATCCTAATGGTAGAACATAAAGGCTGGAGGCAACTCAGACCGCACACTTACAGTTCGGCGGTAAACAAAGCATCTCCTCTCTGCGAGGTGTCCGCAAACATGTCGAAGGAAGGGATGATTGGTATACAGACTCCAAAACCGTCTGTAAGCCACATCCCAAGCACACAGACAGACACGCCGAGCATTTCTCACCAGACACCGTTTGCAACATTCACACACTGACACCAATGTATGCTGTTGCTTTGAAGATAGCTAAGCAATGAATATAAGGGAAGAGGGAAGAAAGAGACATGGGTGGGAGTCTCACTGTGCTTTCAAGATAGCAATTTGGAAAAGAAAGTCTCGGCACCAACAGGTTGCAATGCAACTTCATGGGAGGTTGGGTGGGGGGGGACTTCTGAATATGGTGAAGACCTCAGGTGCTTCTCAAAAGGCATCAGATACAAGATAATGTCTTTGATTTTGACCTGGCGAGGCGGCGTCTAGACAGAACCGTCAATTTACTACATGAACATTCAAGGTCAGGGTGGGATGGCTCACCGCTGAGTTCACACCCTGCCTCCACCCCCGAATCAAAAGCTTTTGCTGAAGAGAAACATCCTTCGTGTTGGTTCAAATGCAGTCCTCTGACCTCAAACTTCTATTTAATCCCAAGAGCAGTGATGCAGCCTTTTCCCTTTGGCCCATTGTTATTCAAGGAGCAGTTACTGTGCCAAAGGCAGAGCGACTTATTTAAATCAGATACAAACGTGTGTTACAAAAGTCAAGATCTGATGCTAAAATGAATATTTTTGTTTAATGTGAATAAAAAGTTAGAGGGAGGATGAATAGCTGTGGACCTCAGAAAAGTTCTGCAATGAAAAGATTTGTTGTTTGAAAATGACGTTACTGTCCTTGTCAGGATGGGGTGGACAACATGGTCAGTCTTCAGCTCTGACAAGTTTGTGAGATTTAAGTAGTATTACAAGAAAAAGTAACCTTGAAAGTTTCTCCCATACCGTATGAAAGGCCAAATTTACCTTTATGTATTTTGGGGGAATAAATATGGTTCTTCAAAAACTTCAAAATCTTTGTTTTAAACAATATCGCACACATTCATGTCAATCTTAAGTCAAACATTAAAGCTCAATGAATCTTCTCACACACACACACCATTTTGCAATTTTCTACTGATCAAAATCCAGTCAGTTCCACTTTTAAAGTCTGTCAATCTGGCAAAAGCACCACTGAAAATTTCTCACAGAAAAGCATAAGGCGCTGAGGCAGGTTCTTATGCTGACAATTTAAAGAAGAAAAAAACAACTTACCAACTGCTTTGATAATTGTTTTCCAAAAGCAAACTAAAGATAAATTATAGCCGAGCTGCAGCAACACGTGATTCTTGGAGGATTCAGATAAGAAAGTTTGTCTGTTTTGAAGTATTTCTTATATTTTTCTCATTTCCTTGATTTAAAATCTCCCAGCCCTTCACACTGAATTATTGTGTATTCAAACTATTTAGAGAAATGTAAATTCCTCTGCTATCATATGCGTCCAGCATAACATTGCCCTTTCATTGTCAATTTTAAAAACTTGACATTTGTTTTATTTGCACATGATGTTCTGTTTACCTGTAACAAACATCTTAATCATTACCAAGGAAAATACAAGCAAAGATGCAGTATCTTTGAAGTAAGCAATGAATGTAAAACACAATTTCACAATGTGCATATGTCGACTGAACTGATTGAAAATACACTGCGTGGAGAATTAATTTTGTTATTGTACAACTACTCTGCTCAAATCTTAACATTTTAGTTAAAGTGAAGCCTTGGCTTTAACCTTTGTGACCAATATAGCAACCATTCTATTCAACAGCAGTTACACGCATTCCATTCCGAGTCAGTTTCTTGATCTTGTCAGAATCACCTTTTTGTGCAGCCGCAACCGCAGCCTCCCAGACACTGTTCAGAGAGGTGACCTGTTCACCTTCACTATAAATTTCCAGCATAAGGGTCCAAAAGTTCTCAATAGGGCTTAAGTCAGGTGAAGGAGGGCATGTCAGTTTTTGAGAGTTGATTTTGAGTAAATTTTCAACCCAAAAAGGTCCAATGAGCTAATCTTTAATAATAGCTGCCCATATCGGTACCCCACCTCCACCTTGCTAGCATCTGAGTCGAAGTGGAGCTCTGTGTCTATTAGTGATCCAACCACAGGCCCATCCATCTGTTCCAGCAAGAGCCACTCATCTCATCAGTCCACAAAACCATTGAAAAATCTGTCTTCTGAAATTTTTTTGGCCCATTCTTGACATTTCAACTTATGTGTCATTCAGAGGTGGTCGGGTTTCAGCCTGTCTTACCTTGGCCATGTCTCTGAGAACTGAACACCTCGTACTCGTTGACACTCCGGGTAGGTTGCAGTTGTGAAAGATGACAGGATAATGGGCTCCTGATAGCTTCATGTTTAATTCTTCTCAAATCTTTGGCGGTTAATTTGCATCTTTTCTCTTTCGACATGTTTCTTGTGACCCTGTTGACTAGTTGTAACAAAACGTTTGATGGTTCTGTGATCACACCCCAATATCTTAGATATTTCAAGAGTGCTACATTCCTCTGGCAGACATTTTATACTTTTCAGAGTCAGTTACATCTCTTTTTTTTTTTTTTTTTTTTGGGCCATTTCTCCAGAGGAGAAGAATCAGCCTCATAGTAATGCACACCTTGATAAAGGGTGTTGATCTCCCTAGGCCACACCCTCCATCATTACACAAATACACATCACCTGATATGCATTAAAACCAATAAGCATTCAAGTTTATACAGCTTGGAGTTGGAAATTATTGATAAAATTATGATATGGTCAAAGTAATCTCTTGCCTAATAATTGTGTACACAGTGTAAATAGTGTTTATATCTTTATCTTGTGTTTCCAAAGCCTTTACCTGTGATTATTTAAATTAAGTCTAATGCAGTTTACATGCTCTGTGAACTTTCAATGACACTGACCACATAATTCCCACAGATAAGATGCAAAAACATAAAAAAACAAAAGCTGTCAATAATGTTTTGCAATGTGTAATACTGCATCACATAACATAGTAAAACTAACAGGAGCGATACCTTGCTGAACATTAAAAAAATAAATAATTGGAAAAAACAAACACAAAAAAAAAAACAGCTGTGCTGGAAGGCGGCCTCGCAGATCTACACAGAAACACCCACCCAAGTCTTACCTGTCGAGCTCTTCCCGCCTTCTCAGCCTGCCACCGGGGCCGGTGCCAACAACTGTCAATTATCTGTAAACTAATCTCACAAGCGATTGACAGGCCAGTAGAGCCAGGGATCAAGTTCATTCTCCTGGGGATCTGTGTGTGTGTGAGTGTGTGTGTTGAGTCAAGCGCTGACTTCAAGCAGCTCAGGTTGATGTGAAGTTGATGGGCTAATAAAACAGTTCCATGCGCATGTTTATCCATGTCTGTGTGTATTTTATTTATGCCAAAACAGACTTCGCTATCATAAGAAACCCATGACAACACAAGGACACCCCAGTTGTTTTGCAACCAACACGTTAATGCTAAAGTACATATACAGTATTTCATTTGAGAGCTACATTTTTTATAAATTATGGCCTAATTAAAATCCCTTTCCTTTCAAATACACACTCATCATTAGAAAGGTGGGGTGACCACAACAAAAACCAGTTCTTAAGTAAACTAGCTAAGACATTGGATATCTCTGATGATTTTGAAACACAGATGAAATAAATTTGCATCCTGACGAACATCATCAAGATCCTCCTGCACTGGAATCACAGATGATGATGAGATGATGCTCTTTGTTTTGATCTGAACAAATTATGTCTGGGATGGGGAGGAAGTGTAGGGGGGGATTACAGTTTAAACCTGAAAACACTATTATTATTATTATTAATTATTATTGTTTTTTTCATTAATTATAAGTATTATTATTATTTCATCACTCATTATGTTTCTTAGCATGTGTCTGTGTGCAACATGTATGTGTGTGTGCGTGTGTTGTGTGTGTGTGTGTGTGTGTGTGTGTGTGTGTGTGTGTGTGTGTGTGTGTGTGTGTGTGTGTGTATGTGCGCCCATGTAGCATTGGCGGTTGTCTTGTAAGACAGCCTGGCAACTTTCATCTGCTATCCAATGTCTCCTGGGTGGAGGGAAGAAAGGCCGAGTACAAAGCAATTTTGGTGATTTTTTTTTAGTTTTCTTCTTTATGGGTATTAAGTTAACCTTGCAGATACAAAGCATAGCTTTGAAAAAAAAAAAAAAAAAACTCCAGTCCTCCTCAGACTTGAAGGGAACACACCATGGTTCAAATCACTATTCTGCACTGGTCAAAGTTTCACTTTAGTTAAAAAGTCCCACCTTATGTTCACATACTAAATTTTAACATTATGTCATTTTACTCAAGCAAATCAATAGGATTGGCTTTCATTGTGTTCCTGTTGAGAACTAGAGGGACATTCATGTGACTTCTTCCACTGCAGGAACTTCCACAAATTAGATGAGGAGTATAAGATCCAACATACATTGGAGAAAAAAAAGAGTTTTCTACGATTGCGGGCCTTTTTCCTTCATTTTTTTGCTTCTCTCTTCATTAATTAACTATAAAAATCGAGACAGCCTGATTCTGGGTATCGACATGTGAAATTCTAAAACTGTGCTTCAGTGGATTGTTGTGACAAAAGTCAATATGCACACATAGATTCAATCCCCGGCACCAGCTAGTTGTATACTGTTCGTGCTCTTTAACAAAAAGCAACATGTCTTCTACACATGTTTATTTTGAGGAATTGCGTCAGAGCAAATAATTTATAAGCTTAATTTATAAGTCTGACAGGGAAGAGAGAAGGAATAAATAATAGATGAGACTAATAGAATGTATTCTTTCTTTGTCAGCTGATGCCTTTCTTCACTCACTTACACTGACAAACCCTTGCCTTCTTGAAATAAAAGTGAATAAGTAATGTTTTTGAAAACAAAAAACAAAGCTATATGTTGAATAAGGAGTTGATTTAGGAGAAAAAAAAATGTTGTCAAAAAATGACAGGCAATTAATTTAAGTAGGTGACGATATATATTCATGGAGAAAATAAAAATGGGATTCATTTAACTTGACTGGATGACATACATGTGCCACACTGTATTCATCACTAACTTACTATTATTTTCTTTTTTTCACATTTTATTTTGTGTGAAGGAACGACAGAGTTAAGATCAATTCCTCTCTCACAGAATTTGTGAAAATGAAAATAATTTTATGTTTTTGTCAGCATTTACTGCGGGGCAAAAAAAATCATTGCAATCCAGGTTTGGTCCCTGCTTCAGCATTGTCACCAGCAATTTTATAAAGTTGACACTGTTCAAATCCAGAAATGTTCTCTGACATTGAGTGGCGAGCTCCAGCACCTGAGGACCCCAGTTCCCAGCTTTCTCCGAAAATGAATCACTGTCGGCCGCTTTTGTTACTCATGAGTCTTTTGTTGGAGCTTTTAGTAAGAGATCCAAGCCATTGATGTGTGAGTGTGTGTGCATGTTGCACATGGCATTGTTCCTGAATTCAATTTTTCAATTCTCAACATTGCTTTTCCAATAAAGTTTTTGCAACACATTTACTGACCCTTAGTGACTGAGACCACCTCCCATGTGTGTTCGTTGATTACAGGACTCTGATTCCAGCCCGCCTGTGTGTAATCAAACCACGCTAAGACCCTAAATCCGACTGTGCGGGTAAAACCCAGGACTGGTTAAACCCCAATCACAGAGTCATTTGGAAAATGTCAACAGGCGATTTACCCAGCACAAATCACCACTGAAATTTCAATTCTATAACAGATACTAATATAAAATGTTTATATTTTTTTTTCGGAAAAATGTACATAATCTATCAAAACACCCAAAGAGATTTTTAAAAATGCATGATAGTAGTTGATGAATATTGTCCATTTATGCAAAATCAAAGTAAAGCTGATCTTTTCATGAAATCTCAGCATTGACTGACTTTGTATCTTTTTCAAGTTGATTTGTTGTGCTGTTTAGTCCCATCAGACTAGCAGAGCTCAGCAGAGAGAAGGAAAGGAAAAACATGTGCTCAATAACAAGTAAAGCGCTAACAGGAGCAAAAGTTATTAAATTGATTAATTTCAGGGTATCAACCTGTTTGGCGGTGAGTTTAGAGAGTTTGATAAAGCATTTGAGAGATGGATGGTGGCATGTTAAGAGATAACTCTCCCTCAGGAACATCTTTTCTGAACAAACTATAAGTTTCAGGGCTAAGCCCATTTAGCCAGTTAAATCTGTCCCCTGCTATCGCCTCTTTGATCAGAGGGCTTTCTGCTCCTCTGTGGGAATCAGGAGGCCCAGTGTGTGTGAGTGTGTGTGTGTGTGGGGCACAGGGAGATCCCCTTTCCCCTCCCAGGTTATATCATTACATGGATAATTAGACTGGGTCACTCAGAGAAAGACAATAGCGAGAAAACAATTCGGTTAATTCAAGGGGGAATCTCTGGGAATCATACTGCCCTGAGAGAATTCCTATTTCACATAGGTGCACACATACACGCGCTCCGATTTCAGATATACTGAACCTGCATTTTTGTCAGTGCATTGAGAAACACATTTCACATTATAACCAGCAACGAGTTAGTAAGTCAGTTCAGTTCTTGACAAATCAACAGGTTTCCCAATTCCAGTGACTGTTTCTTTATTTTTCACGTCATCGATTGTTTTTTTTTGCCCATAGATATTTTTATTTAAGGAAAGAAGAGCCAGCGTCCAAAGATCCTCCAGCTGGTTCGAACAATACATTATAATATTAGTTACAAAACTCTCATATAGAACAGGCGTACATGATCATGCCTATTTTCTGCCCCCTTGCCTTGGGCAGGTTGAGATGCTGCACTCAGGCTCTTTTTCAAGCGCACTTATTACATGTGATTGATCTCATCAATAAGAGTTCACATGATTCTTAAGCATGCAAGCACTCGTACATGTTCACACATGCACACACATACAGACAGCTCTAATGTTTTTAACTGAAGTGAGAAATGCTAAAAGAAATTTAGTGGCTAATGGACATAATGGGCATGGAAATACAAGCATGATGTTGATCCTGTATGTGTGCGCGTGAGTGCTTGTGTGGAAAGAGAGAGGCCAAACAACATTTATTGACGACAGCTGCTCCGCTCGATAAGAAGAGACATCAAAATCTATCAGCCTGACTGGTGGACGAGGGAGAGGGCATGCATGGCTAGTTAGGACTTGCAAAGCAGGAGAGGGAAAAAAGAGCTAAGTATGAAAAATATAAGTAACAGTGAAAGAGCAAGGGGAGTGTGCAGAGAAGGAATTAAGTGCGAGAGAAGAAAGCAGGAGGAAAACAGGAAAATGATCAGAACAAGATGAGAATTAGCCGCAAAGAAAAAAATATGTCGGTGCTCATCTGTGCTACTTCAGAATCACTTTCAAATGTAGGTCAGTGTATGAATCTGTAATTGTAATTTAGCTATCAGTTGGAAATGGGAAATTAGTTCAGAGCTAACAGCGCCGCTTGGAAGAACAGCAGAAAGACTTCAGCTTCCGCCACCGGCACTTGGACTCATCGGAGAGTGGGATGCGCGCTAATCAGATTAGTTTGTTTCTCTTCTTGTAAGGAGACAGTCGGCGGTGTGATTCAGACTCTGTCCCGTATTTAGCCTGCGCCGACAACACCAGGCGGAACTGCCTTTCTTTGTCGGAGCTGTCCCCTTCACACTGCAGGGGTCAGTCTGGGGCCTCTGCCCTCGGACAAGGGCCCATGAGTGAAAGCTGCATGTTGCGGTTTATGCATCTCAAGTAGTGACTGATGTATGAACCCATAACAGAAATAGTCATGGTCTCTCCAGCTCTTCTTGTGTTATTGCACTAAATCTAGGAAATCCAGGAAATCATCATGACGTCTGGATATTATGTCTGTATCTTACCCTTTTAAGTATTTCCGGATAATATTGTCATAATTGGTGGCACAATAGCCGAAAGGGTGATCTCGGTTCAGAGTTACCTTGACGTTTCACCGCTAATTTCTAGTCAGGTCATTTTAGAGTCCTAGGGGACATGTGTGCCAAATTTCATAACTTCCCCACCACATGTCACTTAATTAGTCACGTGCAATATCTTTAGAATAAGAATATAAAATGTGCCATTTGGCTCAAATCTAGCGGCTTCTTTACAAAACCGAATGCTATCATCTGGAATACTGGGTAACAATTACATATCACTCCCTGTCAGGGTTGGGCTTGGACTGGCCCTGGTTGCTGGCAATTACTGAGGGCTTGAAAGCCAGAGCTTTGAGCCCCACTGGTTGCTGGGTCATTTGCTCGTTCCTCCTGTGTCACCTCACCTTTCGTTATTTTCTCTCTGTCTTCACCATTCACTCCTTCACCCCGATGGTGTAAACCATTGCTTCCTGCCCAGGCGCCACCTCCCTCTGCCTAGCCGCCCGCCCCCGACCGAGCTTTCTGTTCCTGCCCAGTGTTCCTCTGCATGTTCCTGACCAGTTTTCTTCCTCCCGTCAGAGTATGCTAGTGCTTTCCGCCCAGTTTGCCTGTTCCCGAGTTCCTCTCATTCACACACATATACTCTGTCTTGTTGACAAACCGTCATTCCTCTCCTTTCCAGCGCATACCTCCACTTCTCTAGATTTTCCTCTACCTCTCATTACACATCAAATTGTCATCTGCAAACATCATGGTCCATGAAGATTCCTGTCTAACCTCATCTGTCAGCCTGTCCATCACCATTGCAAACAAGAAGGGGCTCAGAGTTGATCCCTGGTGAAGTCCCACCTCCACCTTGAACTTCTCTGTTACCCCAACAGCACACCTCACCACTGTCTCACAGCTAGCATACAAGTCCTGCACCAGTCTAACATATTTCTCTGCTACTCCAGAGTTCCTCATTCAATACCAGAGTTCCTCTCTTGGCACCCTGTCATATGCTTTTTCAAGGTCTTCTAAAACGCAACGCAACTTCATCTGGCCTACTCTGTACTTCTCGATCAGCATTCTCAAATCAAATACGGCATCTGTAGTACTCTTTCTCGGCACGAAGCCATACTACTTTCCCAAATGCTGACTTCTGCTCTCAGTCTAGTTTCCACAACTCTTTCCCATAACTTCATTGTATTGCTCATCAACTTTATCCCTCTATAGTTAGTGCAATTCTGCACATCCCCCTCATTCTCAAAAATGGGCACCATCACACTACGTCTCCATAACTAGGGCATCTTCTCACTCTCTAAGATCCTGTTGAATAATCCAGCCAGAAGCTCTACCGCTGCTTCTCCTAGACACTTCCATACCTCCACAGGTATATCATCAGGACCAACTGCCTTTCCACTCCTCATCCTCTTAAATGCCTTCGCTTCACTTTCACTAATCTCTGCTACTTTTTGGTCAATAATTGTCTCCTCTTCTACTGTTGCCTTGCTTTCATTGTCCTCATTCATCAGCTCTTCAAAATACTATTTCCATCTTCCCATCACTCTTCTAGCCTATGTCTTTCCATCTCTACCTCTCTGTTTCACCAACCTGTATCATTCTCTCCCTCCTGACTGTCCAATCACGAATATATTTTTCTTTGCTAACCGCTTTCTCTGTATATACTCCTGCACTTCCTCATTCCACCACCAAGTCTCCGTATCTATGTTCGTTCCAGATGACACACCAAGTACTCTCCTACCTTTCTTTCTGATCTCATTAGCTGTAGTTGTCCAATCATGTGGAAGCTCTCCATGACCACCCAGAGCCTTTCTCAACCCCTCCATGAAAACCTTACAACACTCCTCCCTGACATTTGATATATTGGCCAGGGGAACCATGTACTGCATGTCTCCGAGATTATTCACATTAGAAATTAAATTAATAGTATCAGCAGTACTCTCCTCATTTAAAAGATAAGAAACAAAATAATCATAGCTTCTTATTCAACCTTGTTGCAGAACTCCTGCACAAACAATTGATAAGTGATTGACACATAACTGAAACAATTGGTCCTTGGCAGGTACCTTGCACGACACTGTGTGTGTCTGTGTAACGGCTTCCCCGCCAACAAAAGCAAAACAAACCACCCCATTCCTCTGCCTTCATCTGACAGCAGTTGAACGCGTTGACTTCCAAGCCTCCGCTGCTTGCCGGCTCATTTAGCCTGAATTCTTTTTGCCACATGTGACAACTTCACACAAAGCACCCTTTTGTCTGGTACCATTACAACTTTCATTTTGACCCTTTATCTCATTAAGAGTCCCTTGACCTTTTAGGTCGCCTTCAACAGACGCTTAAACAAGATAATAAATAACATAAACATCTCATCTTATATCCTCTCTCACTAAAATACCCAGCACTTAAAATGTAATTGTGGTTAATGTTGTTGATATTTCTGATATTTCTGACTGAGATATGCCTTTCTAGTGAAGATGTTTACCTGCAGATCAATGCAGAAACCTATGGCAATACCGTTACTGTCGCAGATGTCATTTCCTTCGTTTACTGATCCTATTATCCATAACAGCTCTTGTGAAATCACCCTCAGTGCTGACCTTGGAAAAGAACTGAGCACTCTAGAAGTCCACAGTCCCTCAGCATTCAGCTAACTAGATGTATTTAAGGCTCGGATTGACTTGTATTGTTTTATACCTGATGCTATTGTTTGTTGAGACACTGATGGTTGTAGGAGACATGACAAGATTGGACAACAGATTTTAAATCATTTCTGCGCCATTTCCCCAAGAACACGTTAAAGTTGAGGCAGTACCTGAGATGTATGCATTTTCAGTGTTCTCTTATAGAAACAAATTAAAAATATAGAAATTATCAAATGTTTCTTGAAAATGTAATCTATATGACCAGGTAAGAAAAACGCTGAATAGTTTGTAAGCTCTGCTCGCAGTATATACGCGTTTACACATGTGTGTGTGTGTGTGAGTGCATGTGTGCGTGTGCGTGTGTGTGTGAGTATGTATGTGTGCATTCATCCTCAAACCCCTTTAAAACCCAGGCCATAATAATCAGAAAACCCTTTGTTCGGACAAAAGTGGAGACTAAAAAAGAAAGAAAAACATGTGAACTGAGTCATAAACAATCAGTGGAAAATAACAGCAATTTCACAGCTAATTCGTAGATTTCACGTGTGGTTGCCTCCATCACCTCTCTCCATTTAATGCTGTGAATAGAGACACACTGACATTACATGAGTGTCTGTCTGTGTGTGTGGGTGTGTAAAATAATAATTTAAGACTAGTTTGAGTCTCAAACCTGCTGCTGCACACAAAGATGCGCTAACACACACACACACACACACACACACACACACACACACACACACACACACACACACACACACACACACACACACACACACACACACACACACACACACACACACACACACACACACACGTGAGAATTAACTGCAGAAGACGAATAATAAAATATTGAAAGCCAAATCGAATCAAATGCATACATCACCATAAGCTAAGAACTATGTTTTTTGGGGGTTCACCTCAAAGGCGGTGATGTTCTGTGATGTCTAATGACTCTATAATGATACATGTTCCTTGATATTTTTCTTGTTTGAATCTATCTATCATAGACCCTAAATGGAATGTTAAAATGGCTATTTGGCTACTATTTAGTCTGTTTTCAGTTTCAGTAAGTTTTGTTTATTTCGGTAAAATTCGGTAGGAAGGCATTTGAAGATGATGTGACTTCAGTTAAAACAAGGTTATTTTTTCCTTTTCATGACCAATAACTCTTGAAGCCACAGCAGTGGGGAACTTGTGTTAGATTTACTTGGAGAGGTTACAAATCGGGGGATTCTGTGGGCCTTCATCAGGAGAATAGGGGAAGGAGGGTCGTAGGCGTGTGGGGTAGAACCCGATGGATCATCTGTTAACAGACAGGCTGGTCCAGACAGTCACACTAGGTCACTGTCAAAGTGAAAAGCTTAAAGAGACTGAAGAGTCAGGCAAACTTCTGGCAGCCATGATATCAAAAGCCCACACCTCACCCTCACCCTCCACATCTAGTCCAGCATTTCTGCTGGGACCGGACAAAGCTAAATCTATGCATTATATTCATTTCCTTCTGGTGGAATTGGGTTGTTTATTTCTGGATTTTTTTTTTTTTTTTCAAAATAATATGCTTATCATGTTTTCTTGAGCAAATTCACTTGACCGTCCACCTCCTGAGAAAATTGTCCAGAGACCCCCTGAAAATTGGGTAAACTTCTTTCAAAGTAAAAAAAAGAAAAGAAAAAAAAACAGCCTAGAATTTTTTGAAAATCTACCACAAATTAAAAAAATACAGTAAATAAGACAAATAAAAGATTTTTCATTAAAATAGTATATGTAAAAGGGATGGCAGGAGACCTCTCATTCTGGATAAGATGTTGTCCTTGAATGTTTCCAAACTTAAGATACATTTTGGGTAAATGTTGGTGATGATACTGAAAAACACAGGTGTATTGAAATTAACTCCGTTCTTGACACTTGGCCTTGATATGTCAAAGCTGAGATTAAGATGTCGTTGGGCTCTAACTGTCCAACAGCTCAGAACCGGTGTTTTTCACATTCATCCACCGCTGTAAAACTGCCTCCAGGTGTGAACTCTGTGTGAATACAAGTTGTCATATTGCTTTTCTCGTCAGAACTGCAGAGATGTATTTTTGGTCCAAAAGTGTTAAGATTACGCTTATCCATAGTTTGCCGAAAATTCCCTACATTTTCATTTCTTGGCTGCCATTCAACCTCCAAGAGAAATCAAGACGTTTCTCTTCCAGTCCCATCACTGTCTCCACTATGTAATCATATTGATAAATTTGACATACTGAGTATTTGCACATGATTGGGGTGTGAATCTGTTTAACTTTTTTTTTCAATTAAAGCCATCAAGAACACCTACTTCTAAAGAAAAAAAACAAAATCAACCCTTAAAATTTGTGCTTCAACCCCAAGATGAAGGAAGCCTAAACTGGGTGTGAAGAGGTTCTAAAGGACTTGGTTGAACCTTCAATTTCACCTCCCACCTCTCTATATATTTAAGAATCTATAGTAGATAACACACCATAAAACTAAATTATAAGCCTTAAGACATAGTACATAATTAGAGTTAAGGAGTTTAGATGAGATGAGATGAGAACAACTTTATTAATCCCGAAGGAAATTGTTGTGCCAGAGTTTCAAGTAAAAAACATAACAGTAATAGATAATAGTAGAAAGGAGGAAGAATAAGAAATATAATGAAATATGAATTGTCTTAACTGTTAGCAGTAACTATAAAGATTGAAGATTCCCTGCGGCTGAGGGAAGAGGAATTAAAAAGTTTAGGTTTAGGTTGATGATGTTGATGAAATTCGCAGTAAATTATCAAGACTCCCCGTATTAATTTTGGAAACAACTGAACGAGTCACCTTAAATTTATTTCTGCAGTCTCGGAGAAAGTGAACCCTCAGACGCGACTAAAATGCACTGACTTTTCCCAACAGCTACCTCTTCTCTTGTAGACGCCGTGCTTTCTCCTTCCATAGATGTTACCTCTGACAGTCTTGCCCTAGATATTTCTCCATCCTTGTCAGCTGCACCAGCAGATCTCGGCGGGTGCCAGCTGTGGAGGAGACGCCGGGAAGATCAGCGCAGATGAGAAGCGAAAAAGGATGAAGGGAATCCAATCAATCAAAAACCTACTTCCTAATCTTGTTGACGTCTTCTGATGGCGCAAACCCCGAAGCAAACATGTTAAATATTTAAGTGCCATTTTTTTTAAAACACAGCTGGCCATTTGGTTTTTAGACAAAACATCTGGCGCAAAAATAGAGGCTGATCTAAATACAACAATATTTCATCATTTTCAGGTTGTTAGAGGCTCTTCAGGTGTGTGAGCCCCCGCTCGCTTACCCGGGATTCATGCGAAATACTCTGTTGCATCCCTGTGGCTGATGAGTGAAATGCAGGAGCAAAAAAAAAAAAAAAAAAAAAAATGTATTTAAAAAATATGAAGCTCATAAATAAAATCATAGAACTCCCACTTTTTAACATTTGCACAGCTGGCTTTTATTTCCAAGCAAATATACAGTTCTTTTCCTTTTAAAGCTACATAATGGTTGGCAAATATCCACAAGTAAATTTTGATATGACTCTGTTAAAAACTGTACAAAATGACCCCAAAACTGTACACTGATTAACATAACTCCATTTAGATAATGTTAAATAAACTGTTTCTAAGTATAGAGCTAATCATACATACTGTTGGTTATAAGAAAGGTAGAATACTATACAACCACCGTTGTAAAGGACAAAGATAACATTCTGTAAAGGCTGTCAGTTTAGTCGGTCTTAAAACCTCAAGATAAGTTCGGACGACAAAGATCTGTTCACTAAAATGACAAATCATTCTTAATGGCTTAGAACATCTCTACAGCATCGTGTCAAACATCAGCTGAGTATTCGAGCTTCGAATGACACCACAAACATTGTTTTCTCTCAAAGCTATCAATGTACGCCCAGACACATCCAGCATTTGTCACTGACCAGTTAGATCTCTTTTCTACACACAAGAAACACATAGAATACTGTGTCTCATTAACTGTTGGACGCGGCGTCCCCATATTGTCTCTGACACATCGTAGATACAAAAAGACCTACATTATCAATTAAAATTATAGACCAGGTGACCCCAACATTTTATTAGTGTTAACTGATATTTCAATGCAGAGACATTATTACAATATCTATGCTATTCGGGTCACTCCTCGAGGGACTTAGAAATTATAGTTTTGGTTGGACAACCCAAACCATAAAAGACAACAGCTTTAGTTGCATCTTATGGATTGAATTTCTCAGTCTAAAAATGTTCCCAACAGGGAAGAAGAATTTGGAATTTGAAGATCCTAGAATCCTGCAGAGAGCTTAGAGGCCACATTGGTTCTATTGGGTTGTCTACTTACAAGGCAATGCAAAACACATTTTCATTATGTTCTTTCGGGTAACCCTATGTTGTCAAGGTAAATAGTTTTTTGATAGTTTCAAAAATTGAAGTTATTCGACGAAATACCGTAACGCCATATGATGAAAATGACCACAGGAATGTTGGACAATAATTTCAATGACTGAGAAAACATCATGAACAAAAACCCATGTGTTCCAAATTATCTTAAATCAAACACCAGGATGACCTGATTAAATGTGTTCATTAATTCTTAAGTACAATAGAGGATTATTTTCCCCCCACATCAACAGATCATTTAATATTTTCCACTTACAGCTACAAGTTACCAGTTCAGTGACTAGTGGAAAAGATGGAAAAGAAATCTGACATTTCTCTCAAAGGAAGCACCAATCGCTAGACACTGCTAGAGGAGTCAGAAAATGAGATTATTATTTATCTTGGAACTTACAGGGACTGTGCGACAGGGAGCACTGTATGAAGGAAAACTGATTCGGTGACAGAATCCATCATTAAACTAATTCCTGCATGTCTGACAATTTCAACATCTACATTTCAATGCAGTGATCTTTGTCCTCACACAAATGCTCATCTTGACAAATAGGTCGGAAATGACAACATAAAAGGAAACAGGGACACATACATACATACACATATATTGGTAAAATTATATTTTAAAATATCGAGTGTAACCTTAAATAATTGCGTGTGGTCAATACAGAGGAACTGGACCTCACTTCAAGTTTTTTTTTTTTTTAATAAAGTCTGAAGATACCGTGATATCTGTCCAGTGTGCTGACCACTTTTAAGGTGGTAGGCTGGAATTATCCACATTATACATCAACAAAAACTATAAAAAAATGATGACTATCTTCTTGCACATACAGTATATAAAACATCAGGAACAATAAAAATACATATTAAATAAGTTATTGGAACTGTTTTGGTACAGAAAGTAACCATTGTTCAGTGATTGTGCATCAATTGTGATATCGGTTTTATTGTTTTGACTGCATTCAACTTGTTTTGAGATCTGCCAGCTTTGCACTCATGTGCACTCAGCTTTGCACTGTGTTGAGTATCTATTCTCTCAGACATACATCCAAACCGAATTGTCGGCGATGCTTTTGCTTCATCGGAATGTCCATTACTAGCATAACTTAACATCTGAGCAGCCAAGGATAGTCAAGCAAAGAGACAGATTTCATTAACTACCACAAGGCACCTAATATAAAGCAGCTAAAAGTATCTCTAGCAGCAACAAGGCTTTGGTTGATAGCAGTACTGAGTCGAGTATAAAACATGTACTTCGCTCCAAACTACTGTCTCACTATGGCTAGATAGATAGATGGGTGGATGTACGGAGGAATTACTGATACAGAAGAGAGGATGGTGATGATGATCTGACAGTTGGTAGTTGTTGTTGCACAGGTAGAACCTTGAACATCAGTGTCACTTTGAGAAGTCGGAATGAGAGAGAAAAAACAAAGCATGAAGAGAAAAAGGACGTTCAAATGCTGTCAAGACCCTGAACTTCAACACAAATTATTCTGCCATCACTGGTAACATGAAGAATTATAAAATCTTAATTACCTTACTTTTAATGAATATAGACAGGGCCTTTAAGGGGGAGGAGAGGCATAGGAAGAGAAGTGAGGCTTATCAACATTTATAAAATTCCACGCACATAAAGGATTCCCGATACTTTTTTTTTTACACTGGACACTTGTTAAATTCATCTTGCAGACAAATTCCAAATAAAAAGGCAATGGATTTGATACAAATATTTGGATTTGATAAAACTGCAAAGACAGACAGAGCAAAAGCTCAACTTGATTTTCTGCATATTACATAACATTTCCCAAAGTAAGCAGAAAATGCGTTGTTGGTTATATTACTTGTGCGTTAGTCATGATCTATGCATTTTGGTGGAAATAGATTTATGTCATGCTATCTTTCTTTTGTGTTTAAGGAGTGTGTAAAAATACAGCTCAAGGGACAAAAATCTTAAAAAAACACATTTCATTAAATATGACCGAAATCAATGGGCAGAACAATTAATTTACAAGACAGATGGGTTATAGGTGTGTGAATGCAGGAGGTCCACAGAGACCTTTTCTAAGACCAAACAATTTCAAATTGCATTTGAATTTGTTTAGGGTGCTGGAAACCTTGTGATATCATCCCAAAAGTTCAAGTTCTGACACTTGATAGCTCCCGTTAAAATTGCATACGAGTTATGATTAATCTCTTATAGGACCAATTCTCAAAAATTGGGGGTTATAAGGCAAAAAGGAGTTTGGAGCTGTTTGACTTTTGCAATGTTTTGAATCTCTCATAAATGATTAATTTGATAATTTGAAGATAATTTGAGGAGAAAGTGAAAACAAATTAACACAATCAAGTTTAAGAAATATCAGTTACCTACAGTATTTTTATCCTTACAAACTTTTCTCACCACTCCAAATGTGTTTAAGAGGAAACATGATTCAAGACATTGCACTGTAGATGATTTATCAGCTGCAGAGCAGAAAAAATATATTTATGCTTTCTTTGGTAAATGTCAATTCTTGCTGTATTAACAAGATTAACATTAAGGCAATGGGGGAGCTAGAAACCAGTCTTATAAGTGCATCAATGGCATTCCATCTGTTGCAGAAAAATTGATAAGCATACAGTGAAGCAACACATTTAAAGTGCTGAAGAATAAATGACAAATCTGATGGTAAATATGACACAAACACACCAACAAAGGTGTGCATACTATATAGGCACACACATGCACAATGTTTTCTATTTTCTACACTGACACTGATCCTTTCTAACTGCGAATTAAAGACTACGCATTGAAGCCAAAGTACTGGAAGTGAAGCACATGAGATATATTATATCAAGGAAAGAGCAACACTTCACATGACTTTGGCTTTTCTCTTCTATAGCACAGCCAGCATTGGCTCTTACAGTGTTGAAAGAAGAACCTGATGCCTCTGTCCTACGTAGTATTTCGGCATAATATGTTTGCACAGAGGCAACACCAGTTAGTCCTATAAGGAGACAGAGCACACACAGACAAAGCAAATGATAGAGACACGGTAGACAAATAACAAATGTTTGGTCAGAGAATGCACTAGTGCTGTCACAATTATCATCATCATTTGTGCCATTCCATACATTGTGATTAAATGATTGAAATATCATGGAATGATAAGGTATGGTGAACTTCAGCTGTCTGCTGTTGAACGCATGCAGACTTAAAGGGCCAGTGGTTGTGTTTTTGTTGTGACAAAACATGGATTCAGAAATTAAAGTCTTTGTTGCTGTAACATCAGTACGCTGAGCCCTTTGCAAATTGTGGATGAAGTCATTTCCAGAGCTGTACCATACATAGTGCTTTGTGCCATACTTGCAGCTGACATAGGAATAGTTGTGAAGGGCACTTTTATTGTAATCCTTTACAAATGAATTACAGATACCTGCTATTAGCAAAATAGTCTGTTATTTGACTCCAGCTGAGTGACATAAATAAATTAGCTCCCGTTGCTTTCCTCTCCATCTCTGTAAGCAGTGACCTGGAACTGATTTTTATCCAACTTATCAGAGTTGATCTCTCATGCAGCTTGAATGGACGCATTTGATCCCAGAAAGTGAAATCGCACCCGAAATTAATAAATTAGACTGAGGTCTCTGGCCCTGCCTCACTGTAGGTGTGTCCCTGTCTTGAGAGGCTGTTGCCATCAGCAAATCGGAGGAGAGGAGTGAAGGTTGAGTAGTCTGGTGGTTTTTGCCAGCGAGTTAACATGATTTTCTTGGCTAGGGATTCAGACCTTCGCAGGTTCGGAGCAATCCTTTGGTTGCCAGAGCCCCGTCGGTTGCTGCCAGCCTTGGGTGGGGAGTGGAGTGATGCCAGGGGGCTGAACTCTGAAAGCTGGCCCTTGTAGAGTTTATCTGCACTCTGTATGATTAGAAGGAATTTAAGAGAAACATGGACAGGAAGGGAGAAGGAAAGAAAACATTTTATTTTGGTGTATTGTTTCAGCTCTCAGTCGGGAGGCGGATGCGATACCTACGTGGAAGAGACAACTTCATCCCAGCTGGCCAAAATTCAAACAATTTACGGCCCCCATACAGTATCACAAACATGATAGATTAACTAACTTACATAATCTTTTCTTTTAATGTAATGTTCCTGTACCTGCTAAATGTGTGGCTGCTTTACATAAATACCAAGAGAATATGGCTAGGACCAAAAAAGATTGAACTAAGAATTATATTGCACCAGCTATGTGAAAAACCCTAATGAATCCAGTTTCCTGATAGTTCTTTTGCAATAATAATATTTAAATGACTGCACAAACTAAAATAGCACCAGCATAGACAGATTGAGAAATGTACCTGTGCTGTGAAAAGGCACTCTTAAACAGACTTTTACAAACTCCCCTATTGAGTACAGTATTATAATGCATCATATCTGGTCATAACTAAGTTGCTTCTTAATTGTGAGGGTGGGGAACCCCCCCCCCCCCCCCAAAAAAAAGTTAATGTGTACAGTCTTAGACTCAGAATGTACATGTGAACTTCTGACAGACTTCACAAATATTCTAGGAGACACTGAGGGGATTAATGGACCAAATAAAGGATGTATATAGAAAGGGTTTTTCTCAATCAATATCCTGAATAATTTGTCTTTACCACATAATTAAATCTTGATATTTTGCTATCATACAGTTGTTTGCTTTACTGGCCAGATGCAATGATGATGATGTTTCCACCTTGTCCAGACCCAAGCAATCAAAACATCATAAAATATGTATGAAATTAATAATAACACGTAACACATCATTCCTTATAAAAGAAAAATCCACCCATGCAAAACTATGACACATAGGCATGCAAAAGAATATGTTTACTGTTTAGACCGCAATATGTCACTAGAGGGCGCCAGAGCTCCAAATGACAGTTTCGCAGCAGTCACACAGCTTATACGTTACCTGAAGATGTCATGGCTCGTCATAATTTTACATTTCTCTTAGTCAACCAGCTATACGTTATAACATAAACACCACCAGAAGAAAGACATCAGTGCAGGATGTTAAAGCACCCTCCTTGACCCAGTCTGACCATGACTCATCTACACACACATACATAGTGGTGAGATTTGTGTTTTACCTTCTGTGACAGCTATTCCATCTATATAGGAGTCAGACCTCAAGTAGGCCAGCGGCACATCAAAATCTCTATTATCCCTCACATGCTGTGGGGACATACACAAAAACACACACACACACACACACACAAACGCACGCACGCACACGCACACGCACACAGACACACACAACACGGACACTGTCTACCTTAATGTTTGAAAGACTGAGGTCCATCTTTCATAGCACAGAAAGACATGACTCATGCTGCGTTTACACGACAAGAGAAAAAATATCTTATGTCTATTTTGTTTCTCTGTTCATGTGAATGGAGATGCAACCACAAGCTGGCACAAGTCACTGCATGCAAACAGTGGAAGGAAACAAAAAAAATTCAACAACAAAGAGCAAAACAAAAAGTAAGAGTTGAGGAGGGACTGCATACAAGTAAAAGGCAGGAGGAGAACAGGAGGGTCACCTCAAAGAGAATGTTAGAAACTGATTCTGCTGGAGGTCTGAGACAGCATAAAGATGGTGGAGGGCTCAGAGGCAAGGCACCGTCGTTTAGTCTGCCAGGGGGGAGAGCATTTGGGAGGAAAGGGGGAAGCAGGAGGTCAGAGGCTAAAAGAAATGGGAAGGTCAGACATCTAGAGCTCTAAAGAGTTTAAAAAGCTGTGAGGACAAGAAAAGTTGGGCTCCAATGGGAGGCCGCGTTTCGTTTCACCAACACACAAACAAGCGAAGAGTGGATGGCACATACCATCGCTTTTAGAAAAGGAGAAGAAAAACTCTTGTTGACAAAAAAACATTTTGAAACAGTTAACACTTAAGTCTTTGCAGCTCACAACAAACAAAAATCACTTGTAGTTCTGCTCACCAAGTTTTATCCTTTGTCAAATTCATTTGTTATGATTTATCTATGGTGCTACTTTGTCAATTTGTTAAAGCCATGTTCATCAAAACATGAATTTTATTCGCCATTGCCTTGGTATTTTGTTATTTTAACATGATGTGCAACACCCTGACTGCTTTCTTTCTCTACTATTAATTCATGTTTAGTTTTTTTGTTACTGTAAAGCACTTTGTAATTTACATGACAAAAAATGCTTTGTAAAATAAATTGCCGTGATCAAATTTGATCACGGCAATTTGTAACAACATTGGTGCCCATGATTCATTAAGGATTGCTAAATTACTCCATGAATAATACATTTGGAAGTAACCTTCTAACAGTCTTTATGTATTTAAAGAAACAGAAAGAAACACTGCAACCAGACTGAAAGGTGTACTGACTTACATCCCACAGAACAGGAGCATAGGCGAAGTCAGCAAAGATCTGCTCACCCACAGCCACCAGATCAACATGTCAGACATTGCATCATCACAAATACGAGAAGATATTTTCCCTAATGATGCTTTAAACTAAACGTTGGAAGAAAAAAACTATGTAAAGTAATGCCTGTACAGACTGAGCAAACATGAATACTAAATCAATACTCATCTTTTAAACAGTTATGTTCTTTTGTCAAGGTTTATATATGAGGTAGTGAATAACTGAATTTGTGCAAAAAAAATACAGTTTGTGGAATTAACTCTAAGCACCCACCTGAATGCGTTCAGTAGTGGTGGGCCACAGTGCCCTCCAGATGACCTTTTTCACCACATCAGGTAGCAAACCAGCTGTGATCAGGAGGATTATGCTGAGCCAGGCCGGACCACTAGACAGCATTTGCATAAACACATAGTACATCCTTTGGTAGTTGAGAAAGGGCCTGAAGAGAAATTTAAGACAGGTTTTTAGAGAAGTTGACAGAGAACAAATTTGCATATAGTCAATGAATAATCAGTATGTGTTAATCAATATTTATCTTTAAACAAATGTAAGGCTCTTTCTTATAGCTCACCAGATGATTCCACCCCACAGCAAAGAGAAGACCACAAAGAAAATCAAGGAGCCCCATATGACAAAATGGTTGATCCAAGTCCAGTAATGTGTATCGAGCGCCAGCTGTAAGCATAATGAAATGTTAAATATCAAACAACACAGCAGTTAATAAGCATATTCTGTGTTAGCATTATTTACCTTGAATGTAACTGTGAAGACCAGCACAGTAAAGACGAGTGTCCCGAAGGTCCAGTTTCCAAACATCTGAGAACGTAAAGAAGCGATTGAGGTTATTTGTGAGACTATTGTTAGTCTTTAAGTTCTTTAAGTCTAAAGAGTTGACATTTAACATGAGGTGAAGTATTTGTCAATGCGACATGAACTGCCAAATGAGCAGACAAGACCAATTTGAGTAACTTATGTCCACAATCCAGACAGAAAAAATTCTGCACAAGACCTACAGTATTTAATTGTTTACATCAATTAAATTGTGTTCAGAAATTGCTAAAATACTTTGCATACATCATCATCAACCCACATAATGCCTGCCCCTTTATAATCAGTAAACACTTGTAAATATACTGTGCACATGCTGAAACACTGGGCACACGCTGGCACACTGATCACCTTATTCACTCTCAAAAGTCTTGCTAGAAAAATTCAACCACATTAAACAGGCCTCCTACATAATAAGTGCACATCATTAAAAAAGCCATCAGTCAGTTAAACACTTTGCAGGAGAGGAACAATTCTCGCTCGCTATCTGGGTAACACGTACAAATTATCGTTTTTTTAAATTGCTGTGCGGAATGACGAGCTGTTTTCATCTGTGTAAGATTTGAACGAGGTACAAAATTACTTTCTAAATAAAATATTGGTCTAAAACCATGAACGCTGTCAAAAAAAACATACAAAAACTTATTTGTTTTGGATTTCTTTAAGGGAATAATGAATAGGAATATATATATCTTTTTTGGTTTAGCGATGGATGTCGAAATGACGTGCATAAAAAAAAGCAAAAATAAAGCAAGCCAGAAAAAAAACTTTGAACAAATCCACTTGTGGTGTGTTGAAATGTTTTGACACAGTAGGGAGAAATTAAGTGAGGACAGTCATGACAAATATGCCGTTTTATGTGCTATATTTATGTTGTTGTTATGTGTTACCATGATTTACAAAATAAATGATATATTTCTAATAAGTTTAGTCATCCAGATAACAGTGAAAACTTACACTTTTAATTACACTTTAAAAAGTACACAAAGGAATGTTATTTCTTTTACTATTTCTACACTATATAGATCATCAGTTCGTGTACATATCGTTCCCTTTATCCTTAAGTTTTTTTTCTTTTTTGCTGTAATGTCCTAGTGGCAGTTGAACGCTGCCGAGAAACGAATACAGTCTAATCTACTCTAATTTGATGCAGATGGCATTTCATTAATCAGTAGTTGTTTGTCTTTCAAATTTTACCGCTTGGGAGAAAACTATTTAATCTGATGGAAAAGGAGATACAGTATTTAAACAAAATTTTAATCTATTTGGCATTTTAATATTAATGTTTGAACAAGTATTACCGATAACACGTCAATGTTCTCTAATTCATAACATCTTGGGTAATAATAGAGGAATATATATATATATATATATATATGTATATACTGATACTTGATACAGAAAACTGAAAAATCACGCAAATGTTGAAAAATAAATAACTGCCAAATCCACATAATTCGCTGCTTTAGCTCATTGCCACTGTCGCATCTCACTTATTGCTTCACGATTGGTCATTCATAGAAAAACACAAATTTGACAATGTTCCTTTAATCCAATTGGAGATCTGTACGGTGACAAAGAATTAGACAAGAAATTACTAAATGTCCTCACTTTCGTGAAGTTAAACCAAGAGGAGGCATTTCATTTACTCAATTTCTTACCCAGTCTTAATAGAGGTGTTAGTTCCCATACACACACTTATGCACACAAAACAGGTACCGCCACAGTATAAACAACAGTACATATGAGCATGAGATGTTGGAAAATGGATCCCTATGGTTGTGGTGTCACATTAAGTGTATGATGAGAGGATGAAGGGTGGTTGGGACAGGACAAAACAGGAAATTTGAAAATGAAACTAGGGAGCGATGACAGACAGAGGGACAGGCTTACCATCTGTGTGTTGGTTGTCATTAGCTGAGAGAAGGAAAAGAGAAACAAAAAGAAAAGGCAACACAAAGGTAAGAGGAGAGGAAGAATAAAATAAGAGGAGAGGGCCAGAAAAAAAACACAACAAAATTTACAGTAGCTGGAGATAAATAAAAAAAAATTGATGCAAAAGCAATTCAAAATCAAGCAACTCAAAGCAATCCAAGGTTTTTGGGAGAGTAATGCTGCTTGAGAATGAAAGGAAACCAAGATGGAAAACCTGCCATGCTGTTGTCTTATATTTGAGAGGCACTATGCCTGCTGCCTTCTCTAAAACACCCAGGCTGCCAAGAGAAACAGTTACTGTGACAGACCTGTTCGATAGTTGGGTAACTCCTGATGTAATACTTCTGATCTGATACTTGTTTCAGCTTTGGTTAGAAAATGAATCACACATTTACCCCCACATTCTATACATTTAATATTAAAACGAGCTACTAGTGTTGTGTAGTGCTGTGTTGTGCAAGGAAACTGCAGGGATGTATGACTGGTATTTCCATTATATTTGGCTTACTCGTACAAGAATTTTCTCCTTGATAAATAATGAGTAAATTATTAAGCTTTCAACTGTAATAGCATTCAAATATATTTACCACCAAAATAACATGGAATCATATTTAATTATTTTCAAGACATTGTGCACTTGAGAAGCCGATTTGTTCTTTATTAATTTAAGAATCCCACTGGCAGCACATTGTCTTCCACACGAAAAATGCATTTAGTATACAAAGGTACAAACAAAATGGTTGGTATACCATTAAGGTGAAAGAAAATAAGTATTTTAGATCATGATTATAATACACTTCATTGATCTTAACGTGACAGAGAAGACAAAATACGGAATTATGGATGAGGAAAGGTGTATCTTATCAAATGATGCACAACTAAAACCAGATCTGTTCACTTTGGAAATCCCTGAAATCCTGAGAGATTAAGGCAAACAAATAGTACGGATGTCTTTCTATTTTTGGGAAAATACATCAGCACGAAGTGAGAATCAAACACATCTCATGAAGTGAATAAAGTGTATCAATGGATCTTTGGGTGTTACCTGTCCGTTGCTGGTGAAGGTGGTGTTATCAAAAAGGAAGTAAGCACCAAAAAACATCACAATGGCATCATACACACCCAGGACAGTCCAGTAAATGAATATGGGCCACCGCAATAATGAGTTCTTGGCTATATCTCTGTGTTCATGAAAAAAGAAGAAACTTGTATTGGTTATTAGACTCTCACATAGCTATAATGCAGTAGTGACATCTTGGAGGCCCTTAGATAATACATTGTTTTGTTTTTTATTTGAAAAGCATCTCTGGAAGAGTTTATTGAATGATAATGCAGAAAAATTCTGCAGAAAATATTGTTGGGTTGTTCGCCCAAGTTTGATTTGATGATTTGAAAAAAAATGTCTCTTTCTCTGTCTGCTGCCAAGAGATCAGATATTCCTATCGGTAAAAAGTTGAAATTAATGGAGTTCCGGTGCTGCTAGTCAGATAACTATTTCATTAGTCACTTATTTATTATTTAAGTGAAGTGTGAACAAATCTTAAACTGAAAGCACTAGCCTGTACAGAGAGGGGTCCTTCTTGAGAATGTCCAAGTTAATGTGCTGCTCCATGAGACTGTAGAGCAGTATGGGCAGTGAAGTGAAGCTGATGTTGTACAGAGTCAAATAGGCTGTATCATACAGGGGCTGGGGAGAAGAGTGCAAAAGAATATGACCTTTGGTTGTTATTTTTTGTGTTTGTGAAGACGGTTTATTTATTGTTCAAATGAAAAAAATAAAAAATAAAATATTTTGACTAAGTCAAATTCTCACATTTTTTAAAGAAAAAACATACAATTTTGAATAATCTGTGTTTCCCCACTTTATTCTCACCATGATAAAAAATATTCCAATACTTTATAATACTTATTTGACATGGCAAGAATCTTTCAAAACAGTGTCAAAAACAGGACTGAAATAGCAGATACATATAATATGGTGGAACCTAAATAACATAATTTCCAAGTTAGAATGTCCGAGTCCACCAAAATTGTACTGAGGTACACTACTCAATTGAATATAGCCTACTTTTTAACCTGCTACCGATGGTAAGAAGCACATTATTTCAATAGCTCAGAAAAATCTATGACTTTTAGGGGCTAAAAATATTGTATTTAAGTATTCTGTTTTTTATAATAAAGATTACTTTGGAGATTATAATGCCCTTTATAGAAAAAAAAAGCCACTATGATTAAGGGCGCTGATAACCACTGCAGAATAACTGTTGTGGTTATCAGTGATCCTTCTCCCATGTGCAACTGCTCTGTATGTAAGAGTGATTTTTTTTTTACTATTTTCCAGCATATATCAAAAAACAAACAAACACACAAGAAAGCAACTGATCACATGATGATATAAATGTGAATTGGAGTCTCAGATTTGATATCACAAAGCTGGCAGACTAACACATGACAGCATAGGCTACAGATCTCATTGCACCCCTGATTGTCTGTAGGGACAAGCAATTTTCTCGTGACACATATTTTCAAAAGGGGCTGATCCTCTTCTTCCAGACCTATGTAGTGGCTGAAATTTTCTTTTGTAGAGAAGGTCAAATTTCAGCTGACTTCCTACACCTAATATTGTGTGTGCTTGTATCTACCTGCTGGGAGAAGCCACAGAAGAACTGGTAAAGGAACTGGGGAAAGATGAAACAGACATTCTGGAAAAAAGAATGTCAATGAAAAACAGGTCAGTATTTGCAAGTCCTGCAAGTATATCCTGTAAGTCATACACTGTCATCTAAAGTATCAGCTATAACCATCACCGAAAGTACACAATAGTCAACAAATATGAAATATATTAAATCTTCATTTACCGATATTAAAGCTAACAAAGCCACAGATAACTAAAGGTGCTCATATCATGTATCTAAGAAGCTGATGAACATGCAGAGAAGCAACATTTATACCTTGTAAAAGAAGTATTGCACTAGTTCAGAGATGCGTATATAATAATAGTGTCCATGGACAAGCAGCATCTTCTTGAGATGTTTGAATTTTGGAATGGCGTAGTCACTGTTCCTTGCTGCCTGACGGCCCTCTTTTCCCATTATACCTGTAGCAGCAAGTCAGACAACCATTAAAAAGTAACTTTTGAGTCACTTTTTATCAGTAATTTGTTATTCAATTTTTGACAGGATATTTGACAGCATATAAAATGCTTGGATATTTAAATCTTCAAGATAACTCATAATTGTGTAAATCAGGAGTTTATTAAAATTGTTACATACTGTTGTCAATGTTACAAATTATATATAATAAGGTGTCCGAACGTATTCATGTTGAGGTAAATGTTCAGTCATAAAGTGGATGGTGGGTGATACTTCCAGAATTCTTACCAATGCCAACATGCGCCTCTAGAATCATGCTGACATCATTAGCTCCATCGCCAATGGCAAGTGTGATTGGATGCTCCTCTGAGGTTTTGATTAGCTTAACAATCTACAAAGAAAAAAAGACAAAAGTTGGGTCGTGGGAAGCAGCTCTAGCTTTTGAATAATTTCCGTCAATTTTGATTCGAGCTAAATCTAAAAGATGAAAAAAAAAATAGGAGCTTTTGGTGTTGTAGTATTCACATTTGATGCCTGTTGGGAATCTGGGTGTCAGTCCATAGAGATTTTTCGTACCTGTGCTTTTTGAAGAGGTGCCATTCGACAGCAAAGTACAGCGCTGCAGTTACGACAGATTTCAAGGAAGATCTCTTTGTAATTTCCTGAGTTTGATTCCTCCTGGCCAGGTTTCATGACTGCTGAGAGGGTGGCTCCATCAATGATCAGACCGTAGTCAGAGTAGTCAGCAGATAAACTGTAAATACAAGGCTTGTTAAATAAAATCAATTGTATGATGGTGCATTTTGAACTAAATCCAACCAAAATGCAAAGGAATATTATCCATCACGTCAACATTTTTACTATGAGGCAAATGGATCACCAAGCACAAACATTCATTCATTTTAATCTGTTTATATATTCTAATTGATATCCTTGTTCCAAAAACTTTGCAGATTTTTTTTTCCAAAAGATCAAATGTGCACACACAGGTACACACCCAGAAAAGGTGTCCCTTGTCATGCCCCCATGCTGTCTCAGGACAGTTCTACTCAGATCAAACAACACATCATGGAGGCTCTGTTCCTCCGTGCGTTTGGTGGTGAGCTCCAGGATCTGGGTGTTGCGCCGAAACAGCTTGCTGGCATAGCAGGTTGCAGCTGCTGTCTCCATCTTATCTCCAGTGAGCACCCACACCTTCATACCTGCCTTATGGAGAGACTCTATCGTGTCTGCTGCTTTTTCCTGTAGTCTTTAGTACAGACACAGAAATTCAAAAAATGGATCAGCGCATACCATGTAAGGACCATGATTTTGATTACTGTGCAGTCTGTTGAATGTATATGTAAAATTCTGTATCAGTGTGATTAATGTTCCTTATTTTGCACAAAGAAAATACTGTATATTCATATTGCTTGAACAGTTGATGCCTAAAATGATAAAAGATATTAGCAATGTCATTTGAACAGCGGGCAGTGAAGGAGATCTCATACCTGTCTTCCACAGCGGTGGCTCCAAGCAGTATCAACTCATTCTCAATGAGGTCATAGGCCTCTGCCAGTCGTTTTTCACGGTCTTGAAGTGCTAGCTTAGCAGTGCTTAGTAAGTGACACATGTCCTTATATTGCTTGGGACTCAGTGGACGATATGCAACACAAAGAGTCCTAAGACCCTCCTGTGGAGAAGGGGGAAGCCATACAAAATCAACTGAAACATGATATCTCAGGAAAAAAAATGAAAACATATATTTTCCTTTCCAAGTTCCTGTGTAGAAGTTTCCTTCCACGCTGCTTAGCATTTAAGTCCCACAAGCTATACAGATACAGCTTTCGTACTAGAAACAGAAACACAAAAGTGATGCAAGTGGGACATCCATTTCTGATGAGAAAACTTCTACAGAAAATTTGGGAGCCACTACAAATGCAGAAGTGTTCTACGTTTTACTGATTGACTTCCTCTGGTAACCAAGGAGACACATGGTCATGTAACTGGGGAAGCCAGTGAAGGGAAACAACCTTTAGAACACCCACAAGGTGAACCAAAAATGGTTCCAGAAGAATATCATACTTTGTATTTTTAATTTGTGGCTCTGTAGTTATAGGAAAGATTGTATGAGTATGTGCGTGTGTGTGTGTGTGTGTGTGTGTGTGTGTGTGTGTGTGTGTGTGTGTGTGTGTGTGTGTGTGTTCTTACAACTGCATTTTGCTCCACTCGAGCCCTGACCTGCTCCACCTTGCCAGACACAACACGAGGAAAAATGGAGGAGTCTGCACCTTTACAAAATAGATAGTGCTCACCTACGCACACACACACACACACACACACACACACACACACACACCACAGAATTGCATGAGAAACTCACATGAGACCCTACCGTACAAATATCCATACAATCGGTTTCATGTATATTACCAGAAGTCGCTCGGACAATGACACTCATCCTCCGCCTGACTGAATCGAATGTCAACACTTCAAGCAGCTCAAACCTAATAAAAAATAAATCAAGTAACAAAAATAACAAATATATACATAACCAACAATGCAGCCTTCCACACTGTTTCAAATATTGATAATAATTAAAACTTGAAGAGTTTTCAGGCAACTGAAATATTATATAGGCAATATTTTCATTTAACTATTTATTATGTAACTGCATAACTTCTGGTTTCAGCTATTACTTGGCTACACTTTCTTGCTGCACACATGACATGATTAGATGTGAAAGCAATAAATATTTAACATAAGTCAGTTTGAAATGGCATAGAAAACAATTTGGTTGAAGATTCAAGGGATAAACATTCTTTTAGAGGGATACCCTCACCTCTCAACTTCATCGTCTCTATTCAAGATCTCCATGTGACTGTCCTTGAGTCTAAGGTAGGTGAAGCCAAGCCTGAGGCACAAAGCAGAAAAGCTCAAAGAATTAATTGGATTTTAGCTATAGAATGTCTTCATTCTGTGTATATTAAATGTATTTAATGGATTCTGTACCTTTTCATGCCCTCTACTAGTGCTACCTCATCGGGAGATGAGGAGATATAGAAGGAGGTGGACTTGCCCTGGTGGATGCCATGTTTGATCCCATCCACTGTCTCTTCTTCTTTTACTTGCACCGTGTGGCATAAACACAGAGCCCGGAAAAATAACTCCTCACGTTCCTAAAATCAACAAGCAACACTGTCAGTGTAATGCATGCACACACACCCAGGACCACACAAATACACACACACCCGGGCTGTGGGACCTGGCGATGTGTCTATCATATCCATACCAGCTGCACCAGGCATGATCTAGAAACATGCAAATGTACATTAATTAAGGAAACAAGATATTTCAAAATATAACATGGAAACAGTGACATACAGTAATAACAAACTTAAGATATACAACAGATATGCAGGATGTGCAAATAGAAATAAAAAAACAGCAAACCACAAATAATGAAAAGTGTGAGTCCCTTCCTTTTGTCAAGTGTAACTGATATACTGCATATGTTTTGAAGACAGAGGTGTTTTAAATATGAATTTAATAAGATGACAAGGACCCAGTCTGTTCCACTCAATTAAGTTGGGCTGGTAAATCAAAGTCAGGCAATGAAAACCATACAGTGTGTTGCCGATATGGTTTCCAAGCAACTTTTTCATTTAATTAATAATTCTATCCACAAGCCTTGAAAAAGTGACTGGAGCACTATGTTTTATTTTTTTTTTTACTATAAGTGACAAAAGCCTATTTAAAATATTCTACTACACTATTGGCCTTTGCAGTCATATTATTATCGGAATATGCAGTTCCATGACAATTTATTTTCATTAGAATTCAACATAAAATAAACAAATGGATCAAACATCAACAGAATCTCTCTTGTCCATCCATCAGACAATTACCTGTCCATTGCAGATTGCATCAGCAACATAAACATGTCCATCAACACAGCACTCTATGAACTCCATGTTGTTTTCTGTCAGGGTCCCAGTCTTATCAGTAAACACATACTCCACCTGGAGAAAGAGCAAGTCAAGTTCTGCATGTTTTTAATCTGAATCATGAATCAGATTTTATAAATTAAAAATTCAAAGCACCTTACAGGTTGAAAATGAGGGAATATTCCTAACTAAATGTCAGATCAACATGCAGAACGTATATGGTTTGTGGACCACCCTTTTCTAGCTCTTTGAATAAACATCTGATTTTGAAAGGTTTGTCTAATTCTATTTATGAATAAAGTGCTGCAAATGTGGTAAAAATTGCCATGGAGGTTCAGAGACAATGCCCTATATTTGGTAAATTGGGTGTCCAGAGCAACCCAACAAAGAGGAAAGAAAGAAAATATCAGGGTAAGATCAACTTTAATTTTCTGTATATTTGCACATATATCCACCTGCCCCAACTCTTCATTCAGATCTGAAGTGTTGACCACAGCTCTCTCTCCAAGCTCCTCATCAAACATCTCATCATCCCACATGATGAAATAGGAGCCCAGGAATTTCTGCATCTCCACAGTGACGTACATCGACACAGGAATGATATAGTTGAAAAGCACCATGAATGCCAAGAAGTCAGTGAAAGCTCTGATCACCTGCAGAGGGAGGAAGAAGAACATGAGAAACCCTTCTTTTCCCTGGTGTGAGGGAATGTGTTTCAAAGACTCACGATGTGTCTCTGTCTCTCTGTGTCAGTTCTCTCGTTGTACCAAGGCTCGTCTCTGTTGGGGTCAGCCTGCCACACGTATTTCAGCACTGTGTTGATTAAGGCCTTACTTATAAGAATGCAAAGGTACACCACCAAATAAGCATTCATTGACCTGCAGATAACATAGACACAGATTCAAGGGCAATTCATTGGGGGATCAAAACAAATTTGGTTAGCATTAATTGAAAAAATATATCCTGTATCAGCATGTGTGTGCATGTCAATCAATGCTATGACCTTACTTTTCTACTGCTGAGCGTTTTTGAGACTTGGACTGGTAGTTGAGGGCCATCTTTGTTTCCATACCAGTGTAGATAGCAACCGCTGCGGGGGAGGAGTTGCTGCTATGGTCATGATGGCAACAAGTGGCAACTTCCTTTTTACGCATAAAACAATACTAAATAACATTTCCAAACCTCTCAGATGACATTACCATAAATATATTCAGTATTCTTGAGTGTGGCTCCTCGAAGCAGCAGGTTCTCCGATCCTAATGGACTTCAAACAAAATTTTAAAAAATAATTTAAGAGATTATCATTTTATGATGGGATGGTATCAGTTCTCTATTCCCTAATGTTAGCAAACTAAAAACACATCAATACAACTGTTTGAGAACAGGATGTAAAACTACATGTGCAGGTGTTGAATTAATCACTCAGCACAGCATGTGTAAAATACACCATCAAAAATAAACCTCTAGCATTTGTTCATGCAACTTTTTATCATTCCATGCCCCCTTTCTTGCGATATTATCATGGTTTGAAACATTTAAATCTTGCAGATGACACCCCATTTTGTCCCAAAACAACAGAATGCATGGCATTTCTGATTTGGCCACCCCAGAAAATCTAAATACAAGCAACTATCTACTCCATAAATGTCACAGTTTTCCTCTGTTCTCAAGAAAAAAAATAGAAAAAAAATGCCATTTCCTTTGCTTTAGATAAGTTTGGAGGAGGGCTTCTGAAAAATATTTATTAGGACTGATTCATTACATTACATTTTTGGATATATATTACCTGGCCACTGGCTCATTAGTCATGTAGATATTAATGCGGCCCACAAATCTATATACAAAACGGGTGAAAGACAAGAAATGGTTAAAATACGTTTTTGGGATTTTCTGGCATGAAAATTCTGATTAGTGTGTGTGTAAATGGGCGTACTGACTTGTACAGATCTGGCTGCGGTTGTTCACATTCAATTGTAGCCTTGATGGAGTCCACCTCTTTCTCTGTGTTGTAGGCTTTAGTGTCCTGAACTGCATAGTATGTCTATAATGGTAGAAGAGAGGAAGAAAGAAATAATTGAGACATGATTGCATGTGAAGAAATAAAAAGATTTGTAGCCTGCTTTAGATAAATGGCAAGCAAGATTTTTTTGTAAAAAGTTACTATACTATAGTGGCTTTAAAAGGGGTGTCAATGTGTTGTCTTAATCACCTATATTGAATGATTCAAGAGTCACACACACCTTGTGGCTGCTCTCTCCATCCAGACTGGCTGTCGTAACAAAACAGGTCCCATCGTCACGAGATGAGGATAGAAGAATGAGATCACAAGGAAAAGATTCATCCTCTTTCACAAAGACTACATCTCCAACCTGAGACAGAAACAAAAATATGAATAAAAATAAAAATAAAGATGTCCCTTTGACAGATAAAGAGTGAGTCATACTAGCACATATGAGCCCTTCCAATAATGACTCATCACAGCAAAGATAGATTTTAAAACATACTTCCAAGTAAATTGTTCTCCATTTTAAATCAAAAGCCAAAGAGCTTCTCAGACCTTGGTGATTTTCTATGTCATTGCGATTTCTCGGTAGTTTTCCATGGCAGGACTGTTTGTCAATTATCCTCGGGTCTTTTAAGTTGAAAGGGATCCTTCCAGTAAGAGCTAAAACAAAAACTACCTTTGTGTCTCTACAGATGGCAGGACACTAACACCCTTTAACAGCTAATGCTAATGCAGTTAGCCTTACAAGCTCCTATTCCATGTTATGAAAACACACAGCAGTTTTTTTTGTTTTAAATACTGTCGACAATAAAAAAATCTTATCCCTAAAACAAATGGTCAGTCCAAACTGTAAGAATTCATGTTATGAGTTATTGCTCAAAAGGCAGGCATTTCCCCACAATCTGACTGAGTAAACAAACAACTATCCCCAGAACGAATGAACTACCTGTTCGTCACACACTTTAGAAGCAGAGATATCCCTCGGCACAAGCCTTTACAAAAAACGCTCTGAAGCTCTGTTCATGCTACATGGACCGAAAATCAATCATCTAGAAACCCACACAGACCCTGAGCTTGCGACTTTGTTTGCGGACCACCTTCCCGTGCTGCACTACGTGGACAGGACACTGGTTTACGGCATTGTCTGCTTTGTGTCTCAACCAGTCCTCATAACCCTGAGAGAGACCAAGGGATAAAATGTATTAAAAATCAGCTAATTAAATAAATAAATGGATGAATGAATAGGCAAATAAATAAATAAACCAAATTCAAGTGAATGCCAGTGATGAAGATGTTTGGTCTCACCTGTTTAATTGCAGTAACTGTGATGACAAAGAACAGTGGAAGCCCACTGGTTACTGGACTGGTTGGTGTGTCGATGATCAACTGGAGTCACACAAACATGGATTTTAAGTGTGAAAAATTACAGGTATGTGACATTCTGAGACTTCACTCACACAATGGTCCTTTTGTTTACATTGGATATCACTTGAAAGAAAAAAAAAAGAATGAAAACAGAGGAATAAAAAGAAAAAAAAAACACGCATAAGACCCTGTCTTACCTGAACCAGAAATATGATGAGAAAGTAGAAATTGGCGACTCTCCTGAACTGCTCAAACAAATTCTTGGGTATGAAGTTCCAGAATGTATACTAGACAAATGGCAGACAGAGTTGTAAAATTCCCAGCATAAGCATAAACCACAGCATAAAGATTAGTGGATGTAACTCAAAAAGTAAATAGTTATATATGAAATAACAAAGGAAATGCTTCTACATTATCTGTATGACTGGACCACTGTATAACATGTTCAAATTTAACGCGGGACAAAAGTTGAAAAAAATATTAACTGCAGTAAAACAAATCAATAGAACTAGGTCAGAACGACACAAAGTTAAAAACAATAAATACATCATCCTATTTTGCGTGAACCAGATAGTATTGTTTGAAAAACAGTAGACTGCAGCATCACTTCTTTCTTTCATGTCAAGTTCTCTTCTATGCTCCACATCCTCAATAAGATTCTAACATTTGTAGTTTGTAGCAGTTAATATAATTATTATCATCATCATCATCATCATCATCATCATCATTACCATTATTATGATTGTTGTTGTTGTTGTTGTTGTTGTTGTTAACATTATTATTATCCTGTTACCTTGGAGGAAATTATTCTGTTGTCAGGAAATCTCTGTGGTATAAAGGCCTCAGATCCCGGAGGAGGCTCCTTGTGTCCAATGTAAATTGTCCTGCTGTCTACCCAGTTCTCCTCACCAACACACTTTACAGAAAAAAAAAAAAGAAAATACAATTTGAGCATGTGCTAGCATTTTCAGCTTTCTCCTCAGGTGATGAACAGCACAATAGGTGATGGTACGAATATATCTTCTGAATTAAACATCAAACATCTTTAAATGAAAACTAGATATGAAAAGTTCATTTATGCCTGAGGTCAAAAGCTTATTGAAAAAATTCACTTGCATTAACTTCAAATGTATAATAGTCATATACATTTCATTATCAACAACAGAATATGGCATAACACACACACGTTCTCAGATTTTTACCAACGTCAAATGAATGAGTAATTCCTCTTCAATGAATGAGGCCTTTTGTTATCACACACACACAATGATTTACATGTGACTTGGGCTGGAATGCATAATATGCACACGTATGCGCACGCATGAGCATGTGTGCACTCACACAGACAATGTTGTTGCTTAAGAGGAACAATAAGTCAGAAAATGTAATTAGGACAGAGATTTCTGATTTTATATTTACATTTCAAGAAGTTACAGCTTACAAAACAGTTTCAGCAGTTCCATCTAAACAGCAAAGCATTTTTCCCCATAAACAACAACCTTATATTGTGACATCTTTTATTATCCTTTCTGAGGTAATGTAACTTCTTCAGGGAAGAAATAATAGTTTTGATTATTATTTCAGAATGATATTTTGGGGAAAAAAATCACAGGCAATATTCCAAATGGCCCAGAGGAGTATGCAAAATCCCCTTTTGTCTCCACATGATGTTTTTTTGCATTAGTGGAATCTACTTTTCTCTAGAAATGTAATGGGGATATGCTAGTAGTTCATAACATCCACAGTATCCATAACATCCAGTACTGATTTCTTATGAGGCTATTCATCAGAGTAGGAAAAATTATCACAGTATTTAGAAGGTCTATTTTTAGACATCAAAACTGAAGTATGGACAATCATGTTCAAAACAAATTCTTTGTACAGTCCAAAGTGAGTCTGTTGGTTGACACTGCATTTATTTGCTCATGGTTCCAATGTCTCAACGCCTTCTTTTCCATTTTACTCTCCAATAAGTATCCTCATAAAACTAATTCAAACAATTCATTAATGGCCTTCTCATACTTCTCATAATTACATATACTACGGAATGAATAATCCCAAAACCCATTTTAAACCACATAATCAGAGCAAGTACATTTTTCACTGGAAATGTCTTTGCAGTAATTTCTTGCTCCTGAAACCTGAAACATGCAAGTTAGATCTATGTGCTAAAAAGCATTTCATGCAGGATCAGACTTGCATCACACATACACACACACATTATGATCAGCAGAAATTTCGCATCAGGAGTTCAAACTCTATGCAGCCCACTAATCCTATTAAACACTATTGTGAAAAGTTTAACAAGTATGTAGCACTGAAAAATGTTGATGTTTAATTGTGATTACTCTGGCCATCTGATTCTCTATTAATATTTTAGTTTGATGAGATTTCACAGAAGGGTGTCAAAATGTATATTAACAAAATAAACCTGTTCAAATTACTTAATCTAGTCTTACTAGATTGCCAAAATTCCAAACGCAAAAAGTTTAGCCCCCCAGTTCTGTTTTCAATCAACAGAACTTAAAATTAAAATATAAAAAAACAATTACATATGAAATGAAATTGTTTTTGATGTTGTGTTTTTCCACTGTACATTGCTTTTGTATGTATGTCTTCTGATAAGTATTTCAGAAGTAATTTCCACGCAAACATTTTAACATAACCTGAAGCTGTTTTTAGAAGCTTCTATTTTAAAAAAATTGGGGGAAATTAATTAGCGAATTTGAAAGAATCTATAAGTTTGCAAACAATTGTGATTTATACCAAATAAATTAACAGTATCTTGATGTAGATGGTAAGAGCGTGAGTCATAATTTTGGTATGAATAAATCCACAATATAATGACACATTTAAATGATATTCAGTGCAAGGAAATACACATATATTGTCCACACCAGATCCAAGCCAAGATCAGCAATGTCTTCCTTGCTCTACTCTCAGTCAGTACAGTTGTAAGAGAAAAGGTGCTCAGGTTGATATTTTTTTGACAATGACTATTACCAAAGTTAAACAAAGTAGGCACCCAGTTCTCAGCCTGGTTTTGAATAGATACATGACCAAACTAAACAAATATCCATCATGAAGGAGATAGATCACAATAATTAGCTCATATATATTTTGCAGTGGAGGAGATAAAAACCAGGGAGCAGGGCCCGCTTGCCAACTCTGCTGCCCACACAGCATTAATGTGCCTCTTTGCCTCGCCCACCTGCCTGCTCCTTCTGCAACTCCAAACACATTTTTTACATGCATCCTGTTAGGTGCTGGCATATGGATCAGATCCAAAGACACACATTGGGGAAAGGTGAGAACATGCAAAATGTCTAGTCAGGATGAAAAAAAAAAAGCTTGCTTGAAGGTGCAATAATGAAAATACATGTTTTTTTTTCCTATAACAGGGAATAATTATCAATTTGCTATTACGTATACTATTTTATGTCCTGGATAAACATAATAGAAAGTGATGTCCATTACCCTTAGCTGACAAAAGATTCTGTATCCTGTTGAATGGCTGATGTGTATTGTTGCTGTTGATGGTTATCAGTTCCATTTTTTTCAGCACGTTTTTGTTGGTTATTTATTGGTTGTCTCACCTTCTTCATCTCCCTCTCTTAACCACAAACTGGATGGGCTTAGGGTTCATTCTTTATCGATTTTATTTAGTTTCCATTCCCATATTTACATGAAAGCCTGCCTGTGTTTAATTGAATAAAACACAATTTTCATGAAATAAAAAACTCTTACATAATAAAAACTGCAAAACTGCCCCCTTGATCCCAGGCCTTCAGCTTTCAGCTGTAACAGGAGACTTACGGCTATTCTGAACCGTCATAATCACTTTTACCAGCGTTTCATGTTTCAGGACACAGCAGGTTTCATGGCTGTATTTATAGGTTGGAGGGCCACATTTGTGGTCAGGAGAGAGAAGGGTGGAGAGAGCTTGCATGCTTTGTTTCTGTCAGCATCACTTAGGACACGCATCCACTTTGCTTTAAGCATCATAGGAAATGAAGACCATGGAGTCTATTGAGGGCCCTCTAAACACAAACACACATGCAGCAATCCAATTCCTATACTATTCAAGTGATTTTTTTAGAGACAACCTTCTTTTCAGCAGTTGCTTATTTTTTGTGTATTTTTTTCTGTTCAGACATGAATATAAGATTCCTAATATATCTAGACAATAATAATTGGAACTTTGATAAGTTTCACACATATTGGGCCACCATTTGCAGTAACTTTAATGCTATACACAGCTGTATACAGAAGTCTTCATATGAATTTTAAAGGAATGAAACTAAAAAGTCACTTAATTGTAAGATTTCTAGTTACAAGTGGAGTAGTTAAGAATTTACAGATTAAAAAAAGAAGTGTTGTGTCCTAGTGATTATGCAGAATATTAGAGATAATGGTCATTTCAGAATATTTCTAATTTTCAATGAACGGCATGAAATTAGAAACATGGTAGTTTAATTGATCTATATCAAATTTTGAAGTGTGATGTGAAAAGGAAGGATTTTGGAGACGAAGGCGAGCTCTAACTTTATTCCTCAAATACCAACAAGTAATGCAGTGAACTTCTGGATGCGACTATATCCTTGATTTAACCCCTCCCCCCAACCCCAAGTCCCATGGGGTGAGAGGCTACGCCCCTTAGTGTCCACCACAACAGTATTTGAAGTCTTCACAATATGTGGGCAACAACACATCTCGGCAACATGATTATATTCTACTGAAAATGTTTCTTTAACATAAAGTTATTTTATCTGTTGCAGACGTACCTTACATTTAGAATTACAATGACTGACAGCCTTCAACTACAAAAAATACAGTTAAATAGTAATGCAGGTTTCAACATGTGGCCTCAAGAGCCAGGATTTATCTGTATCTCTGTTTACCTTTTCTTTTTTATAAAAATTTTAAACGCTGTCAAAATAGTTAAAAAGCAAAAGGGCTCTGCTTCTAGTATTCAATGGCTTTAAAATCAGACATATTGCTCCCACAGAACTTCAACACATAACAGAATGCATGAGGTCCCACTGTGATCAGGAACATATTGTAAACAGGAAGTGAAAGACCCACCCACTCACCAAGAGGACACACTCTACCTAAAACAGGCAGTCATCCCGCCTCCACCCCCAACCTCACCCACACTACCAGAGACAAAGCTGAGACACCGATTTAATGAAAACAGCAATATGATGTTGTTTGTTGTGCTGGACAACCACCAGATATCAAGTTGTTCATGAAAAAGCACCTTATAGCTAACAACAGTGACTTAATGATTTTGAATTTCTTTCAAAAATCAAATATCTTGCTCAGCAAGACCAATTTTTCACATTTATTTAATTTGTTCAATTCTATTAATAACCTCCAGTAGCAAACTCACATCCATATAACAAGCTGTGCCCCCTTAAGAGTAATGCACAAGAGAATCATCTACACATTTCTATAAATAGTATCTTTTAGGAGACAAAAACGATCATAATGTAAAGAGAGGGTTGTAGGATAGTCGGAAAAAAGGGCTATATAATTGATAGGTCATTTTTGTGATCACACAAAAGCAGTTAGAAGTTTACTTTGAAACGCAGACTGAACAATGAAAAATCAGCTATAAAACACTGTTGAAGCATTATCATTGTCATTGGTGACGCCTGGCATGTAAAGATAACATTTGCAATAAAGTGGAATCACTACAAACACACAAAGGGCTATTGTTAGTCTGCAGTAAAAAGGCAGAGCTGTTGTTTCGACTGATGACAAAAATATTTTATCTGTGGTTCCAACTGGCAGTGCTGAAAATAAGCCTGAACAATGACAAAATCTTCCCTCTGAAGGGGCTGATGGACACACTTGCCCTTCGCACAATTTCACCAACTAACTGTATGTCACACATCAACAGCATAAAAAAGCATCTTTGTAAACATGCACATATACCACATACCGGAGGTGGTTGTCATGCGTATTCTCCCACTGAGCCACAAAGGTGCTAAACTCACTTCCATTCAAATCTTTAAGCTTAAAATACAGCCTATTGTTTATGTGAGTTGAAGTGCAGCATTAACAAATGCAATTTAAGTAAGGTACACAATATACAGTCAAAGATTCAAACAATAAAAAGAAAAAAAACAAAATTCATTATTACCTTTCAGTCCTGTCTATTTCAGGCATTTGGGACAGCTTAAAACATTTTAATCACTAGACTGAAGGATAACACCATACCAAGGAGATGGGTGACATTTTTTTTCTTTTTTTAGATCAAATAATTCTAATGCATTACTTTTTATGATTATATGTACTTGATTGACTTGAAATTCAATAGAGATCAAGTTGCAAATTGCAAGGTGATCTATGCTGGCTGCTAGACATGAAGTGAAACAATTTGCTGATAGGACATAAGCTTTAGAAGATGTAACCATTCATTTTACATTTAAACTACTGAGCAATTATACTATTGATCCCCTATTTATGCAGTCACAGAGGTTGTATTTGAGATGATTCTGATTAGTATGTTAGCGTATCAGCTGTCATCGACATGTAATTCTCCAACTTTATGCATGTACACAACAAGAAATTATTAAAGTGATATGAAAAACTTCAGTTTATTTTGAACTTTATTTACAGTGGCAAATTTCATGCAGCAAGGCACATCAATTGGACCGCTACCACTACAAATGAAATTGTAGTAGTAGACAATGAAAATGTATACCCCCATTTATTGCCCATCTACAGAAATAAATAGCAAGGAGGACTTCATTTTAAAGGTGGCCTACGTCTGTTTGTAATCTGTAATCTGTAATCTGTGATGTAATGGTGATACACATCCTGATATCTGTGTATTAATTACTGGGGTCCAAATTAAATACCAACCAGGCTTCTTGGTTATCACAAAGTCACTCAGCCTCTGCCTCTTTGCTAAAATAGACCAAGACAAGACAAGACAACCATAAAATATCAAGAGCCAGCCAAATACCGATCTCCAACCTTCAACCATCCCTGTGGGTACAAAGTGAAGGACACTCTGAACAGTCCACTAGTTCAGGTGTTAGATGTAGATGCTGAGTGAGAAATATAATTCTCTTTAAAATTATAGATTTGGATCTTGATTAGTAATATGTTATTAGACTATTGAAATCTCCAGTATCTCAAGAATGAGTGATCATATTTAACTTTTTAGTCAGCCCAGAGAACATATATCAATTGTATGGCTGAATTAGAACAGCAATTGCATATCAACAAATTGATGATTTAAGAAAAATAATTAAGAATCAATAACAAATAAGAACCATGACATATAATGTAACAGAATATAAAAGAGACTTGCAATCAGTGGATAATAGTAACATTACCATGTGTGCAAGTATGATCCTCTCCTTTCTCATTGCATTCTCGACATAGCCATTTAAGTTTTTTGAATGCTTAAACTGACAGGCTTTTGGCCTTAAACACAGTTCTTTACTACTTAGATAAATGTCGCTTTGAGGATTTTAACACGGTCACTCTTGTGATATTCATTACATTTTTATTGATCTCTATTTACTTTTTTGAATTTTCAATGTCCCTTTAACACTGGTGATTGTCATCTAATTTAAAGCACTTTCTGATGTTGCATCTAAGGAATGTGCAATGCAAAGCAAATGAACTATATTTGCGTATTCTACAGACAGACAGAGGCAGTGGATTGGGCCTTTCAGCAACTGCACTGCATTGTGAGTGCATTCTTAAAGGTCCTTGTACCCAAAGCAACATTGAAAGAAAAGATAAAGTAAAATGAATAAGAAAAGAAGAAAAAAAAATTGGAAGTGTAATAGGGATGATCAAGGCTTTTTGGATTATCACATTAAATAAAGTCAAATCGAACTGTATGCGCACCCAGACACCACATCAAAGGCCAATAGCTCCAATTGTAAGCAAACAAGCTACTTTATACAATTACATCTGTAGACAATGGCCCAGCAAATACTATGATCTGCTGATATTTTCTGCTTATCAGTTGTATCAGTTGCATGGTGACATCTACCATAACAGTGCATAAACACTTTAAAAAATGTTCAGTTAGGTAGGTAAGAAAAATTAGGTCTTAGCTTTTAGGTCTGTATCAGAATACACCCCATGAGGAGACAGTAGTGAACTTAGTGTTGAACTGGTTTCATGGAGCATTGTTACCTAGCTGGTGTCACTAACCCATTGACCAGTTGATATGATGATCTGTTTTCTGGTTCTGTTGCATAATAATAGTCAGTTCTTTAATAGGTAAATTGGTTAAGAAACCCTTTGTCTGCCTCTATTACAGTGGGTCTTTGGAGATCAACAATAACTGAGATTAAAAAAAGGAACTGAAATAGAATTTCACCTGCTTTCATTAAAGAAATGGATCAGCAGGCCACTGTACGACAGTGAGTATAAGCCGGGCTATTTTGAGGTTTTGAGATTACAAGCACTATTTCAGAATTACAATGTATCTTTAAAAAAGCTGATATTATCATGTTTTAAAATGCATCAAATAGTGTCACTCCTTACAACATAAAAAATCACGATACCATTCAAGGTGGACAGTAAGTGATAGATATGCATACAATGCTATCAAAATGTAACAGTGATCCAGAAAGTAAGTTTCATCTAATAAACCCCATATATACGCATCTCCTTGAACAACTCTCAGTGCTGATTCACTGTTTCCTCATGTTGATACACTAATGAAAAGATGGAGAAAAGTAAAACAAACAGTGTAAAGGAGTGTTATGACCTCAGTGGTTCTGTCAGCTATTCAAAGAAATTCATTAGCCTGGTTTCCACGAAGGAATTCTCAGTAGAGGAAGCATACGCTCTACTTTAAGCTGAAAATAACACCATTACAATACTTAAGATAAAAAAATGTTTGTGTTTTATTTTCATGTATTTACCAATTCATTTATCAGCATCTTATAGGTGTGAAACATAAAAGTACAGACAGTTTTTAACAGCTGCATGTTGTCTAGAGCAGTGAGTGGGTTTTAGTATTGCATAAACAGGATATGGAGTATAGACAGGAGGCAGACCTGTTAATAGACTAACCAATGTGTTTATGCCCAAAGGTCGACAGAAAACCATTGTTGTAGGTTTCCTCAAGTCTGGAGACGAGATAAACACACTCTTCTCTGGATGTCAAGGAAAATAAACTTACCCTCTTCTCATACTTGCTTTTGTGTGTCAGGGGGACGGGGAACGGGGGCAGAGGGGCAGTCACATGATCCCCTATGACTTTGCTTACTGCTGCATTCAAGTCACATGTTGACAATTGAAGGGAAATACTTTCAGGGGCATAATTGCTCCTGACCAGCTGATGACAGACAATAGTGTCATTGCAATGATTTGAGGGAGTCAGTTTTTAATCCGGTATTTTTCTACTATAAACCTGAGGACACTCTTTTCATTCAACAATAACAAGTCACAAGCTTCAAATATGCAGAGGATAGAAAAAAAAACCCTTATAAGAAATGTGTTGGTGCTCGTACCAGTGTAAATACAAATCCCCCCCAGTCAACTATTTCAATACACTTTAGGAGCTGTAGTGACAAAGAACTTTGTCTCAAGCCATAAAACAAGTCATTGTCAAAGATTTCAATAAATTTGCAGCAGAGGAGCTGGACATTCCTACTCCAAACTAGTAGCAATAAACTGATATGTATCAAGCTAGCAATGAATAGGATGATACAAAAAGTCACTGAATTCAGTGATTCAATGATCCTGATTAAAAAAAAAATTGAAAATTTCAAAATGAGGTGGTGAAGAATTTCATTCTTACTGTCCTCTACTTTACTATTAATGTCATGAGCATTTGTGTGTGAATAACAGGCCATTCTGCCAGCATTGATCTGCCGACATGCAGTTTGTTTTAAATTACAATGGGCTGCTGGTCGGTAACATCTTATTGGATTTCTATTGCACATAGCTAAAACTTTATATGGAGAAATTATCCCATAAAGATAACCCTCATTATTTTATCTCAGTTAGAACTGACTATAGCATTAAATAAATCCATAATTCTTAAAAAAATCCAACAAGGCCAACATGAGAGGAAGCTCTTCCAGATTAAAATCGTGTTCATATGAACTTCCTCTTCTCCTTTCAGCTTTTCCCTTCAGGGGTTGCCACAGCATATCAACCTCCATCTAACCCTAATCTCTGTATCCTCCTCTCTCACACCAACTACCTTAATATCCTCTCTCACTGAGTACATAAATCTTCTCTTTGATCTTCCTCCTGCCTACCTGGCAGCTCCAATTCCAGCATCTGTCTACCAATATATTCACTATCCATCCTCTGTACATGCCCGAACCATCTACGTCTGGGTTCTTAGACCTTCTCTCCAAAACATCTAACATGTACTGTCCCTCCGATGGACTCATTCCTGATCCTATCCATCCTCGTCACTCCCAAAGAGAACCTCAACATCTTCATCTTTGTGACTTCTAGCTCTGCCTCCTGTCTTTTTGTCATTGTCACTGTTTCTAACCATACAGCATTGCTGGTCTCGCCACTGTGTTGTACACCTTTCCTTTCATTATGGCTGACAGTCTTCCATCCCATAGTACCCCTGACACTTTTCTCCATCCATTCCAACCTGCTTGAACCTTTTTCTTTACCTCTTTTCCACAGTCTTCATTGCTCTGGACTGCTGACCCTAAGTACTTGAAATCTCAAACTGGACAATGAAATGTCCTTGTACTTTTCAACTTCTTCCATTCACCTATTTGGCGACTTTCCATTCTGTTTTTCATTTCTTAACCATTAGTGGAAGCAATTTTCACTCTTGCTGGGGTTTGTCTCATAGGGACAGTTCTGTATAATGGTGTTAATTACACTGTGCTTTCGGAATTCACTCCCATGTAAAATATGAAACAACACCTACTAGTGCTGCATAAACATTCTTAAAAACCAAAAGGTAGCTCTGTGTGTGAACATCATTTGAGAAAAGCTTTTTTTTCAAATTTTCAAGTGTCTATCTACTCTTAAAACAGTACCTTTATCCTCAATTCATTGTCCTGCAATGTAAGGCAGCACATAGCTTCATGTTGTAAAAGGACATTTTATCATAATCCTCCCAAACAAAGCATGACAACCTAACTGAATGATACTGGAGACAAAGACTTAATATGTTTAATTCATAAGGCAAATATCATCCAAAAATGTGATCAAGCAAGGATATAGCAGAAACCTCTAGGTAAAAAAACAAAATGTACTTTTGATGCCCCAAGTGGCCAAAACTTTTTCACGAGCATGTAAATATGTTTGGTTCACCAAAGATTGGTAATGCAAGACAATATATTTTTACAATATGCAAGATCTCAATTAGAATAAAGAAATGACAGAACATGAGGGACAACAAAACATAAGACAGCAACTTGGGGATTGTTCAAATAAAGGGGTTATAAAATAGAAATCAATATTTACCTGGGTGAGTCTCATCGTTCCTGCAGGCCTTAGCCATTCTTTCATACAGAAACTGTAGTCATGTTTAACACTAGGGTTCTAGTGCCAGGAGAGAAAAGAAATTTCTGTCTGCCATTTCTCAATTTCTTTATCTTCATTCATTATGTCTCTTTGCCACTTGGTGCAACTGGCAATCTGCATTAGGTCTGCTTTCCAGGTTAGTCTGGCTGATCCTGGCTGCAAGGAGCCCGAAGCAATCACATGATGATCAACTGATAAAGAACTCTTATAGCATCTTAATTCAAGTCTTTCTTTAAAGAATTCCTAGTCAGACTCCAATTTCTTAACAAGCTGTTAATATAAGAGTGCACATTACAATCAAACAGTACCTCCTTCTAAACCTTTTTCACTTACAATCTCAAGAAAAATCTTTACAAGCCAATTACTGATCATCATTAAATTGTTCACCCACACCTTTTGGGCAGCCAGAAGAAGAAGATTTTTATAGTTATGTTCTTAAAGTCCCTGAGGGGGCAACTATGTATCAAAATCTATGCACTTGGACAGCTGATTATTATCAGCTGCTATGTATTCATCTGGTTCAGTGTCAGTCCCAATTAATACCCTCCAAGTTGGTTAAATATTGTCAGTGACACATAATTGTGTTCTGCATCACAGTGACTGGTCATACACCCATAAAGGAACTCATGTAGCTGTAATATTGTACTTTGATGATTTAAAAACTGACTTCAATGAGTGAGAAAGTAATATGTAATCTGGGGGAAAAATATGTATTCATTGTGTTTTAACTATTTTGGGAAGGGGGTTATGAGCGAAAACTTTGTTTTCAACTGAGTGTTTAAAGTTGTTGACAAGCATGGAAGTATCAGGGTAGAAAAAATAATCATTTAAATCATGTGTTTATAAGGTCATGACATTGACGCTTTGCCAAAGTCATTTCATTTAAATTTTTTTGAAGGCTTCTGTTCACAACACATGACACGACTGACCATAATACCTTTCCATAAATGTATAAACAAGTTTTATGCTGAAAATGACAGCATGGTCAATCTGTTCTTCATTACCTTTGTAACAACCATTTAATCTCTTCTCTGTGTTCACCTCTCCCTACCAACCTCAATCAGAAGTGGCTCCATATTTCTCTCCTCGCCATATAATGATCTCGGAAGTGCACCTTTATTACAGTACAACACTTTCAAAGTGCACCAGGTAGATTAAGATATACAGACTAAGATAATAAATGACACCAATTTCCAATATACTTGCTAAAAATTCTTTGAATGCATCCATTTAAGATGCAAAGTAGCACTGCAGAAAAAGTCAAAGGGGCTAGAGGAGCTAAGTTGCATCATGTGGTCATCATAAGACCAGGAACCAGACTGAGGCTCAGTAACATGAAATGGATTTATAGAAACTTGTAAGTTCTTGTGAGAACTTTGCATTTTAACCTGTCTGGTTCAGAAAACGTGTGCATAAAAGAAGTCTGTCAGCAGCGTTGTTATGCATGGCCACAATTACAGTTGCAATTACATAATTATGAAGTGTAAAACTGTATCTATAAATGACTGAGGGATTCCATTGGCATTGCTTTTAAATGAAGTGCCCCGGGTTTTACATGACTGAAGCTGTAAAATGATATAATGGATTATCACACCGAAGGGAAGCTACTCACTGAACAAATGTTGTTTAAAACTACACAAATAGACCTTGCCCCAAGCATTTGCATAACACTAGGCTGGTTTGATGTGCAAACCTGCGAGGATGTGTTCAGTCTGCTACACTTCTGTTTACCAGTGAAACCTCAGGATTAAAGATGCTATTTGAACTGTATTTAAATGTATCTATATTTATCTACTGTCCTGCCAAAAGTGGCACTACGATGTCCTAAAACTTGAATAGGGATATTAGCGTGGACATCAGTAAGTTCATAGTTTGGGCTACAGTACATTCAATACCGTTTTTCATTTCAAATCCCTAATTAGTCATTCTCAGATACCCATGTTGGTACAATTTGTACTATAAGCCAAACAGGGGTGGCACGGTGGTGCAGTTGTTAGCACGTCTGCCTCACAGCACTAAGGGTGCAGACCGGAGTTCCCACCAACCTTAATGTTTCCATTTAGATTTATTACTTTTCATTTAAAATTCAACACATAAAATGCCCGTAATGATATGGCTTCTTCAGCTCAATCTTGAACTTTTATCACCACTTCCGTTGCAGCAGTTTGAGTAATGCGCATCTTGTCTATATAAAACACAAATCAAAGATTCCAAGCAGGTGGCACATGTAAAAAAAAATAAATAAATAAAAGAAACTACTGTTGAGTTGCAAAATTAGAGATGGTTGGTTGCTGCTATTACAATTAAATATTAATGCTGTGATTATTTATTCATGTTAAAACGCTACTTGTACCACCTATAAACGATTCAGTCTTATCATTTGGGTTCCCTCTGAGTAATGTGGTACTCTGTTCCATTATTTATATTGTTTTCCCGTGTTATAATTTTCCCAGTCCTTTGCTGTATTGTCATTTCAGTTCCAAAGTCTCCCAATCCTCCTCTGCCTTGTATGAGGTAGTGACCATTCAATCACTTTGACGAGTCAGAGGTGATAGTATTTCAAAGATACTAGTGGTAACATTAAATAGTTTTTGACTCCAATTATTTGCTCACAAATTTAAAGTTCTAGTGTCTAATTATTGTCTGCCCATATCAAGACCTAAAATGAATAAATCCATAAAGCCAATTTTGGTATTAATGTAAGAAAAAATTGATGTGGAGTGATGTGTAATTTAGTATGATATCACTGCTGTGTCCTGGCAGAGTGAGCAAGCAGACATGTTAGACCGCATCCCAGTTATCCGCTTCATGGTGGCTGCAAAAGTGCATTGATAATGTTAGAGAATAATCAATGGTGTGTCATGTTCAAGAGTTGTTTGACCATGGGAATCACTTGAGTGCTCACTTTCAAATGCCTATTGAACTTTCATTTGGACTTCCAGGGCACAACGATGGCCTTATATTGTGCTACTTGGCAACAATTTTATCTCCAGGATCACTGGGAAGTGGTGTCTTAAGTTTACTCTTTGAACGCTGTTGAAAGTTTTTCAACATTCTTTAATTACTATAATGTGCAATTCAAAAAATAAAGAAGTTCTCAGCGGACAGGAAAATTAAGTTTCTCTATTTTTGAAACACATACACAAGATAAGCATCTGAATTTTAAGTGCGAAGTAAATCTGTATTTGCATTTTTCTTTGAATACCAATGCGGTCATATGGAGAGAGTCTTCAAAGATGTTCCAGAAATGGTTTTGAAAATGTCTATGTTTTTAAATCAAATTAGACTATGATCATTTAAATAAATCTGAGCGATGTTGGGAGCTATGGAGAGGTATTGACTGATTTAATGCCTTTCCAGCATTTTGGTATGATGAATCCACATTCAAAACAATCAAAACAAAGTGAGCTGATAATCTAAATTCTTAAAACTACATATCTGTGAGAAAATCATTAGATAACTGACTGCTTTTTGAAAAAAAAATAGCACTTGGAATAGATGAGCCTTAAAGGGATTTTGAAAAAGGAATGTCCTGCATGGACATGGACGCAAACACCAGCAGCAACATATTTTAATGTCTCATTTGCATCTGGAGAATCTGCTTGGCAAAATGATTTTCCATGAACTGACTATAACATATTTTTGCTAGTGTAATGAAATGCAATGATTGAAGACTAGAAATTTCTTCATAACAAGACAAAAACTGCAATGTCAACTAGACATTTTAGCAAAATAATGATCTAGACAGAGACATCGACCAAAATTACAATTATACAGTCAGAGGTTGGTACTTTTATAGTCAAAAACTCAATCAATAGTTTTCTACTGATCTATTGCTAATATCCCAAGAAAACAAAGCAATGGCGGGAGAGAGGCATACGTTTAGGACCAAATTGACACAAGAGAGTATCTACAGGAAACACAGTCAGCATTTAGGGAGAAGGGGGCTCGTATCCTCACTTAACTTTTCTTCTATTCTCTTGCTCAGCCAGACATCAGGACCCACTGGGAATGCTGTGTTGCAGTGATGAGACACCTACTATCATTCCCTTGGACAGGAAGAACATTAAAGTGTACCTGCTCCCCTCAGCACTTTCACTGGAAACCAAAAGCAAACTTATTATGATTACTCAAGATCAAACAGCTCTCTATCACTGAATAGAGGTCTCTGTGCATCATTAACCCCAGACAGACCATCACGTCTCTCCTTGTTCAACAACGACCTGTGATATACTATCAATATTACCACAACCACACTCTTACACGTCTTAAGGAGGTGCTGCTGGGTTGATGTAACAAGCAGCCAAAACTAACAATTCAGGAATTGATGTTATTAATGTTTTGATGGCTAAGAACATAAAGGAGGGTTCATGAAGAACCTTTTCTTAATTTCCTTGAGGAAAAAAAAAACAATTACTCTTTAATTGTCCATGTGTTAGAACCTTAAGTAATTAGTAAGGTTGGTCTTACTCGGATCAATAAAAAAGAAAATCTGCAGAGCATTTCAGTAAAAACATACTGCCTGTTATGGAAATTATGCTAAACACAGAATTATAAATACACAGATACACAGTGCGTTAGTGGGTGCGTGCGTGTATGTGTGTTTGTGTGTGTGTGTGTGTGTGTGTGTGTGTGTGTGTGTGTGTGTGTGTGTGTGTGTATATATATATATATATATATATATATATATATATATATATGCAAAAATGTAACAAAATGCAAAATAAAACCTAAATGTTAACTTTATCAGCTCAATCTTTATTTGTTTTGCATTTAAATTCTATCATCAACAAACTGCCCTTGATTAAGAAAAAAAATAATAATTTAGAAAAGGCTTTCATTGAATAGTTCAAACGGAAATTTCTAGTATCTATTTTAACAAAAATTAATTTCTATTTCTGAATTACCTTTTTGGTTTTTAGTGTATTATTTATTGGCCTGAAATTGAACATAGTGCTACATCAGACTGTAATGTAAAGCAGTAACTAGTCTGGGAATCCAAAGACTGGCTTAGTAAGAATCAGTAAATCCTTAAGGTAAAGAGGTTAACCCTGCTGCACTTTGTGGATTGTAGACAGACTGGTGTTACATGATTAGCAAGGCACCTGCTGTTGTTGGAACAGTCATACAGACAACCAATAAACAATAGTACAAAAATAGTAATCAAAGAGTAGTCACACTCACCAATCAGCTGTTACAAAGCTTTTTTTTAATCAATACTCTTGATTATCATGAACTTAATCGGATGCGCTATGTGTTTTGTGTGTGTGTGTGTGTGTGTGTGTGTGTGTGTGTGTGTGTGTGTGTGTATGTGTGAGTGTGTGTGCATACACGCACGTATATATATATTACATGTATTCTACATGTATTCTTCTATTGGCTTGGTATACCCTGCAGTCAATGGTGGCCATCTATGCAAGGAACTGAAGTAAATCCACCTCTTTTTAATACCACTTCACAGCATCATCATGCTGCACGTACCTTTTCCAGCTTGTGATCTGTCTACCAACCCCTTAGGGTATACCACTTCTTCAGAGACCAATACACCATGCCTGGCTGGAATTCTGTTGTACCCCTTGTCAGTAGCATTGTTATAGAGGCCGACACCAACGTTATCCCACACTGACATTCAGTCTACAATGAATTATTGACAAGCAGACAGAGCCAAAGAGTTTATATGATCTGCCGCCCTCTACGTCACCGGCTACAACTGAATTCCACCTCAACCACATGATCACCAGACAGCTATTACGAATTTATTTCTCTTGGGCACTAATCGGAAAGAATTGCTTCATATATATATTGTTGTAAGGAAAGCCTTTGCAACAATTAGAAAATTCAGCAGGTATATAAGCAGGAGGTGATCAGTAACTGGTTCAGATTTGTAAACTGGATTAAGTGCTGAAGGTAGTGAACACCAGTAACCCTTTAAGCTTCTATGCAAAGGCAGGAGGCCAGACAGAAAGCGAATAGAGGGACTTCCTGTCCAGGAATCTCGATTAGTCAGCAGGAGAAACATGCACACACAAGGCATGTGCATGGGGCATTTCAACACAATCTTCAATTGGGAAATACAGGGTAAAAAATGCAAATACCACAAAAATAATAGATTATTTGGAAACTGCAAAGTCACTTCACCCTTAGAGAGTAGAGATTTTGACAATGACAGAGAAAAGTACAGGGGTCAGCCTGTCTTGTCTGTCTTTCTGTCTATCTGATATGAGTCCAAAAGCCTTGTGTAAAAAAGATCAAGCTCCGCACCTCTGCTATCTTTTAAGAAATTACCTTGAATAAAATTGCATCCGTCATCACAGCTCACAATGATTTTACTTTGCTCACTAGCAACTAAATAATTGGGAAAATTTGGCTAAAATTCAACAATGCCTTTGTCTCTTCTTGTGTTTAGTCTGTAAATTTTGGCCAGTCAACAGCTAATATTTATTATGGATGTTTCAATGAATGTGATTGACATAAAATTAATTTCTCAACTAGTATGTGACGCACTTTATAATATATTTGACACACGTTTTATCTCACTAGTTGAATGTTTACTAGAATAGGCTTTTTTTTCTGAAAAAAAATGGCTTTAAGAATTCAGACAAAAAAAATGTTGTTTTTATTGTTCAATACACTTACTGTATTTGTCTTCACAGAAAGCCATGCCAATTTGCAGAGGCATTGCAGAAGCATAGTGTGTAAAGATAAACAGGTGATTTGTTGATGGTCAACCAAGTTGATACAAATGGAAAATGACAAACAGGGTAGCTGAGAAGTTGAATTGTTGGAAGATGATGTTTTATGATTTTTTAAGAAAATAAAGAAAGGGCTACCTTTTCCTTTTGGGAGTTGATATGTAGCAATAAGAGATGCATGATTGAAAACAAGCCTCTTCACATAACTGAAGACAGAACACTTTAGAGCACTTGTTAAGCTGTTAAATTGTTGTACCAAAACTCTTTGAGGGGAAAGGATAAAAGAGGTGAAGTGAGAAGCAGAAATAATAGAATGTAAGTGAACTGGGTCTTAGTGCTCCTGCACATCACTAAGATTATATTTTGTTCTCATTCAGCCCGGGCACGAATGACAGGCCCTGAGACGTCTTCTCCACACACTGTACTTGGAAAGATAGATACAGGATTATATAACATCCCCTGGCTTTCTACTGAATTTGACTAGGCAGCTACTGGGGAGACTGGATCTCTGCATATAGGCACCCGGCATAGAAGTTGTATACTGCCGAACAGGATGCTCAAGGCTGAAATTCAGGATGAGCCCAAAAGCTGTGTAACTTGAGAAAGCATGCTTCCCCTGCCTATGAACTGAAATCCATGAAGTCTTGTGACTTTAGAGTGATCAGATCAACAAGCTTACAGTTAGAAATTAAAAAGCTCATGTTCAGACTCAACTGTTTCACAATAGAATCAATTCAAGAATTAAAAATCATGAATAATTCTCAAATCACTGTAGAAATATTTCAGTATAAATATGATGTGTTAACTTAATTTTCTGGTATAAAATTAAGTCATATGTTGAAGTTAAATAGAATTAGAATGCTTTCTTATGACTCAGAAACATCGCTTTTGGAGATCCTGTAAACCTGATTGAAGAATAACAGAAATATTATCTTACTGTTCAAATATGGAGAATTGCTTGGCACAAGGACAATACTGAAGAGCATGCAGGATGTCATGAGATGTCTGAAAACTTGTCTGGGCTATTCTCACTTATTATAATATGAATTACAAATAGTCACAATGATTTGACAGTTTGAAAAACCGACAAAAAGATCAACTGAGAACAAAAAATGTGAGACACCCCATTGAAAAGTGATAAACGGGGAGCATGAAGGAATGCAGGCCGCATTGCATAGAATCTTACAATCAATTACACAGGAAAGCAATCAATTATGCAATGGTACTTGTTATCCATTTAAATTGATAAGCTACCCTCGGTGTGACCTCAGTAGTCATGAGTTAACTGTATTTCATGAACCCTGACACACAGGCCTGCACTTTTGGGGTTTACATTCATTGAATACATCTTCAAAAATAACAATCTACACTCTCTTAGGTGAAAACTAAAAGGAAGGCCTTGTGACACTGAGAACAGACAGCTAATGTAGGCGAGTAAACACCACATGAAGTTCCTACAGCTTGCTATCCATACCAGCATGATCCAGTGTGATGCAGTATTTTCGAGATACTCTTCAATAGCGACAAGTAGTCCAACAAGAATACTCAGCTTAAATAACATGAAGAGTATTCTTGCTTAAATAACATGAAGAGTATTCTTGAATTGATCAGTATTTTTAAGTCCTTGGAGTAAAGACCAATGCCTCGAGCAGCATAAAACACCCCCTATATCTGCCTATCTTGACAGATACCTGCAAGGGAGTAAATGGCTGCCATAAAATCTGGCAAAGGAAGATTCTGCAAGGAAGAAGAAAATGCCCCTGGAGCTTAGAAAAGTTAAAGTGTCCAGCCATCTGATGGAAAGTTACAGAAAAAAATTATCTCATGAGCTGGAGCTGCAATATTGCTAATATGCAGTAAATTTGCTGTGATGTCATATTTCCTCTCTTCCATCCAGGCTTAATGGAGGGAATTGGACTCACTATACCCCTATATGACATCAGTTGAGTAAGGCACTGGTAGAAGCCTTGACTGAGCTATGTGCCGATATGATGTCACATCTAAGACCTTGTTAAAGGATTCATGAGACAAATTAGTGTGGATTGTGTTATATAAGTTTCCCTACGAAGAACAGTTGATACAGTAAAAAAGGAATGACCACCAGGGTCATAACTCTAATGTGTCCCAAAGAACGTTTGGTGGTCTATTGACCTTACATGGCCATCCAATAGACCAAAGGGACAATGATTTTCACTGTCCCTTTTCTCTGGTGATCATGTCCTACATTTTGCTTACATCCCTTTACTCCTTATTTATGACTGACACTTAATATTCTCATCATCTCATTAACATAATCACTATCATACATGGCACTGGTCTTATTTGTCATATGATTTCCAAAATGGATTTAGCAATAAAGCAATTATGCCCTGGTACTACTCACGGACAAGTATTTTGTAAGTCCATAACCTCTAAATATTGGCTTATAACTATACCATGCAGATATGATATTGCAATCAATGCTCCCTTCAGTATCTTCCTCAGTTTTTGGTGGAGCAGTAGTTTAAACCAGCAACCCTTGAAATAATAGTTATTTAATCACCAAAGCCAAAAAAGTGAAATTTAACACAGAGGTCCAGGTGGTTATATGAACACTGTGAGCTTCATCACTTCTGTCTAATGCTCAATCAATTTAAAATCACCTGAAGAACAATTTCTGCAAGGATGTGAATTGCATAAAAAATGACCCAAGAAAGTGCTTACAACACTGTCTATGTACCATGTAGAATGTAGGCATATGACATACCAGTGATGAGAGAAAATGCTTTAGTTAAAATCCTTTGGCTGCATCTATAATCTATAATCTTTACAATCAAAAATGTCAATTATTGACCACAATAAATCTCACTTTTAATGTTGGCTCCCAGTATTGACTGATAATTCATAAAAGCCTGGTATTGATAAACAGATAAATGTTCCTATCTCTAACCTTGAAAATTCAGCAATGTTTGCATGCACATTTTTTTCCTTCTGGCAGCATAATCAATCTAACCTCAGGCCATTTGTCTTAGGCATTTATACAGATCAATTATAGCAAGAGACCTCATCAGCATCCCAGCAGCCTATCAGTCACAGGCCTGTCTTTACATGCTTCTTACTATACAGCTCCATTTCACCCTCAGCACAGCAGGGATTTTATGTTATCAGCCATTAGCAACAGTTGGGAGGCAGGATATAAGCCTCAGTCGAGCGTGGAGCCGGGGTATAAACCTCCCCAGCCCTCTCATGTGAGGTTGCTCTGTCTGGATTATTGTCAAACACATTAGTGTGGAGCCTCATGCAACCCACACCCATATAGACTGGATGCTCCACTGCTGCCCATCGATTCGACTGGCAGGGAGAAAACAAGTGGATTACATAACTCATGTCACCGAATGGTCCATTTGTAGTCCTACTCAACCGTGAGAACTTGCATGAATTGTAGGTTAGAACAACATACCTGCTGCTCTGCTTGGAATCAAATGAATCCAACATTTCAGCACCACAATTTATCTTATCCGTTACAAACGTGAAAAAGATCAAGCAGGCAGGAAATTCTTATGCCATAACAAGCTTATTTATTTTCAATATCAATATGCAAAAAAATGCAATACCATGAATCAATTAAAGTAAAATAATAAGTGTATAAACTAGACTGCTACAGTAAATTATTATTAGTTGTACTTTTTTAGTCAAGTTCCATCATGTCGAAACGTGCCCGATTTTACGGAAGACAGCTGTACTACTGAGTTAACTGCCGCTGACTTTCAAGAGTGAACCCAAAAAACACCGGAGGCTATATTGGAATATTTTAGCGATTTAGAGCGAAAATCCGTCGAAACGTATGTTTAAGGAACATCGTTTTTCTTTATTACGGGCTCGTATAGCAGGATTTCGCAGTAATCGGGTGAAGGGAGTGAATTAGTGACGAAAAGTCAATACTTATCCCACATTAACTAATTGGTTAGTATGAACTTAGTTCTGAAGCACCCTAACGGTGAGATTTTAATTTAGATTTAATCTCATGGATTTTCTGATTTGGTAGATCGCCTGACTCTTGCAACGATTTCCCGACTCCCTCCCACGACGGGCGCAGTGAGCTGTAACTTAGTCATGCGAGGCAGTTTCGGCCGAATTCAGAATCAGAAGTTTTAAGAGGACATCTTAAACAGACACCTTGTCTGGGAGATCGTTGAAAACGAGGTTTTAAACCACGGGGACTTACATATCTGCTAATGAGGTTCCGAAGAGTGCTGAAATCCATCCCCATCCTGCCCCTTTCCTCTCGGGACACTTCTTCCTCTTCTTCTGTCTGGCTCGCTTTCCTAAAGGTGACTTTGCTGAAAGCGACGTTAGCTTCTTTTTAATTCTTCTCCTTTGTCCATTGTAATTTCTCTCTCTCTCACTCCACCTCTGTATTTCTCGTCGACCTAAATTCCATTTAAAAAAAACAAACAACAAAAAACCCCGCTCGGACCAGTTCGCTGTCAACAGTGAGACAACAGGCTCCCGAGAGTTGCAGCACAGTTCGCAAACACACACAGATAGAGTCTTCTACCTTCGCCGCGCCTCTACTTATAATCTCATTGCCTCGCGCGCGCCACGGCCCAAAGAAGCTTTCCTTTTATCTACGTCACGGGGAGCCAGGTGCGGGAGTGTAAGCGCATGCGCACTCTAGCGCCTGTGATGCGTAATTGATTTCAGTTAATTACAACGTTGAATTAGTAGAAACGGGAAAAAAAATCGCTGTTAACATTCGGAAAGAAAAAAAAATGTTTGTAAGTTGACAAACTACATGCATATTGTGGTAATAATAACAATAATAATAATAACAATGCACTAAACAACCTCAATCAATAAACTTTAATTTTCATACTTTATTAATCCCTCATGGGGAAATTCCTTCTCTGCATTTAACCCATCATGGATGAACCATGAGCAGTTGGCTCCATCAGCGCCAGGGGAGCAGATCGGGGTTCAGTGTCTTGCTCAACAACACTTCAACACACTAAGAGGAGCCGGGAATCGAACCAGGAATGGTCTGTTCCAAGGACGACCGCTCTACCTCCTGCGGCGATGCACAAGAGGAAGAGCGATCATCTGTGTTTTAGTCTTTTAGTTCTCCAAAATGTCACACAAAAAAAAAAAAATTCTTCTTGTTTAAAAATGTTGTGAAAAAGCTGCAACGTTGCAATCCCTAAACTCAGAACACAGTCCTGACAGCAAATATCATCACTCAGATCCGTTCATTTGTCATGTGCAGGTTAAAACACAATCAAAAACATAAGGACATGGTATGGACAAGAGGAACTAATTACTGTACCATCCACAACACAGAACAAAAAAATGAATGCAAAAGTACAAAAATATGCATAAACGTAAATTATGATTTTAAAAACACGTTATTCAGATTCCTAGGGTATTCTCTTTTCAGTGTGATTCAGTCCACAATAAAGAAAGTCGTTTCAATTTAAAAATGGTTGATTTAGAATAATAACAAACACTTAAAAGGTTTTGTAGAAGTTACATAAAGTAAGTGAATAAAACAATTATTGGCATAATTTGCATATACAGTAGCAAGTGACTGAACATGGATGTAGTTATTGTTCAATATCAAAGATATCGATGTATTAGGATTTGAATAGTAACTGGAACAAAATCAAACTGGGTATGTTTTCAACCAAGATGTTGCTGAAAAGTCCCAAATATTGTTTTACATAACAGACTATGATCACCTTATCACTGTGATTTAACTCATTGAACGAAAATCAAGCTACTGAGAGATATTTTAAATATTATCCCTATACGATATGTCCAAAGATGTGCAAAGATTTGGATATACATACATTACGATTCTTTGTCTTTACTTTTTTTAACTGCTACAGTAGGCGGTATCGCAGTAATACTACTGATAATCCCAAAACGATTTAACTCTTTAAACACTGACTTACTGAAATAATTTATGGGGCATTAAGAGCCGGAACCAAAAGATGAGGTGCCATGTTTCCAGAGGGAAATGTTTTCGTACTATTGTCCATCTCCTGTTTCCTGGAGACGCTTTTCGGCGGGTTCTTGTGAAGCACATTTATAAAGCTCTCTCTGTTCACTCATAGTACATCCTGTTTCTTCATCGCAATTAAATCAAAATAAAAAAATAAACTGATGCAGTAATTTTTCTTGTTCAACGTATAGGCAATTCTAAACAAATTTTACGAAATCATCACTTATTCGCAAAGCACGATAATTATTGCTGTTTGAGAGGTTATTTTTTTTTAGTTTTCTTTCTTTTGAATCTTTTAAATTCACATTATGATGGAGCGTCAAGCTCATGCTGATTTGCCATTTTCTTAGGATTCGTATATTGACAGTTCTTCATCTCTTTTTTCCCCACCTCAAGTCATTCTTTCCGCAATCATATAAGAAGGCCATAAAACGCTTTTATTTTGTACCAAAATTGGTGTTACTTTCCGTAATGTTCTTCCTGTTTCAACAGTAGCTTGACCGCGCTTGTCAAAATGGCGTTGCTGGTTGTGGCAGATTGCAGTTAGTTCACGTTTTACAGTGTTATGTATGAAGATTTTTACCACACGAAACCTTAGCCACAGACAGTATGGCGACCCTGGATCAGAAATCACCAAATGTGCTTCTCCAGAGTCTCTGTTGCAGAATCACGGGGAAGAGCGAAGGTAACGTTTCATCATTTTAACGGTAATGCTAGTCTGCATCATGCTCATTCAGGGAACACCGAATCGAACCTCATTCAAAAATCACAGACTTTATCTCTATTTGTCCCATTTCAAACCATTACATATGACATAAAGGCATTCACACAATTCCCATTATCTTTCGGAACATCCGGCATCTCACTTCGACAGCAGCTAATAAAGGTTAAGACACATTTAAACTTTTTAGAGAGCTTGCGTCGTGTCAACCCCGACCGGGTTTGAGTGTTGCTGGTACTTTAAGGCTAACACTGAATTCACTAGTCTATGATTTTAACTAATTTACACTCAAATGATCCAACAAGATCACGCTCAAATGTCAAGACCTGGAAAGAAACGACGTTTCGGAATATAGTACCGATGGCAGCCGGTGGGCTTCCCTCCGTGTGTTCTGGCCATCCCGCTCAGCAGGATCACGGCTCTCGAAGCTGTCACCGTGCACACACGGCTAACCGTGGCTTGTAATGAAGTTCTGGGGATCACTTGAGCTGTCTATTAGCTTGTTAGCCGGTTAGCTCTTGAACCGGCCACCGCACCGTTCGCCTGGTTACTGGATGCTCTGGGTCTTGCTAGCAGCAGGCCCCGCTGGAGCTTCCCATTAAGAACACATCATAGCAAGCTGGTATTTTATTATAAATCATTTCTATGACAGCATATCACCCTAGTATGAAGCGGAATGGTGTCAATGTTTCATTTTTTTTTCCTCGTAGAAACGTACATCGTGAACCACGTCGGTTTTTTGATTTCACTGAACAACCTCCTGCAATCGCCTTTCAAAAATACTGCTTACTTGAGAAAAAGACAGAAGGGAAAATCGTTAACAAAAACCAGAAGAAACCATAAAATAGCAAAAACTAAACTCCAGGGAGTTTGTGGTTTCATATTCGTTTTATTTCCACATCATTTGAAATGCCCACCTGACAATACCTTCCCCCTGTCATTTATTTTAGCTGAAGTTGCCCACCAGTTCCAGTATGCAGTGCGAGTGATCGGCAGTAACTACGCCCCCACAATTGAGCGGGATGAGTTCTTGGTGTCAGAGAAGATAAAGAAAGAATGTGAGTAGAATTTTGTCATCTAATAACAGCGAAGTAGACAAATATCCAACGCCTCTCTTATCAAGTGCTATTGTATTCAGCATGTCCTCAAATTCTGCACTATTTTTTCAGCCATGGACCATAATAGTAAATCCCAGTAGAGCTTTATAAAAGTCAAGGTTGCAACATGAGTGGGAAAAAAATTGATTCAATCTCTGATGCAGAAATTACAACCAAAAATAGCAGAGCACTTTTTGTACAAAACCCGTGTTTACCCTAGATCAAGAGTTGTAACTGGAAAGAAGTTATTTTTTCCATTTAGTTTGACTTCTTTTCTTGTTTTGTTTTGTTTATTTGGTTTGTTTGTTTTATGTTTTGAAAGTGTCATTTTTATTCAATAAACAAACAAAAGTTTCCAATTGTAAAGATGTGTAATTCTGTTAGTGATCCATCGTGACCATATGAGTGTTTTTATTATCTTTTGAACTGCCAAACTCTGAGTCACTGTCTTGTCTCCTTTTCTTGATGCTACTGCAGTAGTGAAGCAACGGAGAGAGACAGACGCTGCTCTTTTCTCCGAGCTGCATCGGAAACTTCAGACGCAGGTTGGTATTTTTGTTCACTCGGAGCTGCAGATGGAAGACCACTTGACTCGAGACACGGCACAATGTCTAATTTGAATCAGTTCAGAGGCAGATGATGATGTTTTTTATGGTGTTACTTTTAGCAGCATGACATCATGAGATTTTTTTTCTGAAATGTGGGAGGAAAAAATACTTCCAAGTGCATTTATATTGATATGTATGTCACTATGTATGCTTAGCTATGGGAATTTACCACATCAGAACACAAAATTAATCCTTGAGTGTGTCTGAAAATAAATGCTTCCTAATACCTTTCCTTCACAAGCATTAAGATTAAAAAAATCCAATATAGCTACAGATAAATCATCTTTTGATACAAATCTGATTCTTTCCAAGTAATTTAAGTAAAGCTGCTTATTAATTTCTTACTTGGCAGTCGGCGAGTTGATTCGAGATTTTATGTAATTTCCTGTTAATTTCCAGACACTTTCCTCATGATTTATAGGTCTTTTTTCAGGTTTTGAGGTGACCACACACTAATTACAGTGTATTATTGTTCCAGATTTCATTTCCAGCCACTGGGCCATATCTGGATGTAATATTATTCACCAGGCTTGTTATATATGGGCAAAGAATCAATGTTGAAAGATTACTTTAATGTTGGAGATGGTTTTAATATTTTAACTTTTGTTTTTTAGGGTGTCCTCAAGCATCGCTGGTCTGTTTTGTACTTGCTGCTCAGTCTTTCTGAAGACCCTCGCAAACCCTCCAGCCGGGTGATGCACGCACACACACACACACACACACACACACACACAGTCTCAGTAACAGTTGGTTGTTTTTAACTGTCACTTTCTTCAGGATTTTCCTGCCTTTTTGTTTTGTTTCTTCTTAGTAGAATACTTTATTGTAGTACAACGTATGATGGAAAAACTAATGAGGTGATAATCTACCTTGTCCATCCCAGGTTGGCAATTACGGGGCACTTTTTGCACAGACCCTCCCTCGGGATGCCCACGCTACTCCCTTTTACTGCACCCGGCCCCAGAGCCTGGCCCTTGGCTATGGGGAGAGAAGTTCCGGCCTGTCCGCCAGCGTGGGAACCAGTGGGATATCCAGTCTCGGAGTTTACACACTCAACGGACCCACGCCAACTCCACAGTCATTGTTGGCAGGGTGAGGAGATTCAAAAAATTCACTCTTGTCCAAAGTGCTGAAATTGAACACTTTCATTCTTTGAGGAGAAAGACTTTTGGACAGAGTTTAATATATGCTGGAAAGTTTCATGTCATCTAAAAAATGAAACCTGACTTTCCCTCCCTCATAATATGTAATAGTTTTCAATTGTTTGTTTTAAAAAAAAAAAAAAAAAAAAAAAAAAAAAGCATTGCTTTATCTTAAAAGGAAGTAATTTCGGTTGATTGTTTTGTTCTGATTTGTAAGCCACCTTTTCTAGTTAATGGGCAAGAAATCAGAGGAGTAATCAGAAAGCTTTGAAAATAAGCGATTATAGATGTGATGATTAATAGAATATTGATTTATAATTGTAAACAGTAACTGCAGCTGTAATAAATTGAGATATCCTCTCAGCTGTTTGTCTGAGAGGGACATGTTATTGCAGGGGATGGCAACCAGCAACTCCTGAGCCCCACGTAGCTCTTTCATTCCTCTGCTGCCACTGCCTGTGGCTTTAGAAAATAAATAATGAATATTTAATGTCAATTAAATTTCAGTGATTTCAGTTCATAATTTTTTTTATCGTAATTCTAAATTTGTAGATTATGGTGAACTTGTAAATTATAAGAAAGCTACTTTCTTGTTGCTCAAAATATACGTCACAACCACCTGCAACGCCATTTATTGAGCTTTTACAGCCATGACGTGCTGATTTTCTGCGCTGTGTTTGAGGGGGGAAAATCACATTAACCAAGTAAAATAAAAATTTCAATTGGCTATTTAATATGCAAATATATATTTTGCAGTGTTCCGTTAAATAGGCCGTTTTTTAAATTTGTGGTGATAACTGACTGCACCCCCTAATACATGTGATAAAACTGTGAATGACACATGGAGGCAGACAGCATTTTTAGTTTGGTGCAGGGGATAACTTAAGTTGCAGCCTTTTATTTTATAAATGCAAATAGTCATTGAGTATTGTATTTTAACGAAACTTTCAACTCAGAGTCTTTTCTTTTTTTGGAGTTCAAAATGTTTCTGCAGAAATAAAATTTCGTTTTCTCTTAGCCATTCATTGATTTCATAACTGCAATATACTTTAGTTTTTTTAAACCTAGCGTAAAGGGAAAAAGTCTATGTGGTGTTTTCTTCATTTTAGATGTCAAAAGGGTTTTGTGTCTCCCTTTTGTGGAAGAAATGGGTCCAATTGGCTCTTTGAGTGTTGAAGGTTACCAAGCCCTTTATTCATCCCTGTTTTACTAGTCTTTGAAAAGATTTAAGAGTCTGGAAGTAAACTTCAGCATTCCACTGAAAAAATGGTTACTAGAATTTTTGCAAAATGTTTTTATTGTAACAACACAAGATGCTCTTCATGACAAGTGGAATCAGCACCTGTTAAACAAAGTACGTGTTTGGGTTGTCAGTCGTAAAGTTTAAAGGTCTCGATAAGTAGCTTTACCCGAAAGGCTCCTGGGAGGATGGGAGTTGTTTATTTGACACTCATCCACTAAAAACACTTTTAACACCAGATAAAGGAAATATCACTTATCACCAAGGCGTGAACCTGCCTCAGCTCTGCATCATAAAATCTGTTTTTAAGACACCAGACAATTTTCTCCATTTGCCCCATTAATAATGCAACACTGTCTCAGATAGAAATAACAACAGAGCTGTATGGGCGCACCTCTTAGTTGTTATAGAGCATATCAACGCTTTTGAAATAACAAATAAGGCCACTTTAAAACATGCAAAACATTTACAATTTCTGGAATTTTTGAAGTCTGAATGTTTTAATTTCTTTGAGTATTATGTTCCAGATGTTGTGATGGGTCATTATGACAAAAGAAGTTCTTGATCGGTATGATACTTGGTGTCATAATCCACCCATGACAAGACTGTACTGTCCTCAAGAAGAAATAAGCTATGGACTGGGGCCTGGGCATGAGGGGAAATGATTGAGCATCACGCTTTGTCCGTTTCAATATGTATCATGTTCTCTGCGCTGTCTCAATACAAATATTACATTACATTACATTACATTGCATTTGGCAGACGCTTTTATCCAAAGCGACTTACAGTAGAGGACATAGGGACTGCAAATACACTTGCAAATGCACGATGCACAGGAAATATACAGAACAGTAAGCTTGGGTTAGTGAGTTTTTTTTTAATTTTTTTATTTAATAGATTAAATAAATGAGTCCTGAGCATAATGAGGAGCAGTTAATTCTATGTCTTGTTTCCTGTGTGTTCCAGTCAACCCCCGCAGTCTGCAGCCGGAGGCAGTCAGCCCCTGGGCTCCCGACTGGCCTGGGCTCTTCCTGTAAACACCTCCCCTTCTCCCGCTCTGGCACCGCCTACTGGACGCCCACCCCTTGGCCCTTCAGTACCCTCCAGCAGAGTCCGTCCTCGCCGTGATGGTGATGCAGCTGGTAAGTTCATGTCGGAAGGCTGAGTTGAAGCTTTCATAAAGTTTTAAACACAACGCAAACACCTCATACCTCATGTTACTATACAGTCTTTGTCTTAATGATTGAATTTTTAGATTTTTGTAAAGGAATGTACTGTGGCTCAAGAAGGATCGTGTTTGCCTGCCCAGGAATTTTTTTACTACATTCTGCAGCATTTTGAATAGGCTTGTGTTATACTTGGCTATTGATGAGAAAAATCTTGCACATCCAATGATAACGATGTTATAGGATTTCTAGCAAGTCCTTCATGCTTTAAAGCCTCTTATTGTGACTCCAGTGTTTCTCTTTGGTCCTGATAGAGTTTGCCGTATCCCCAATGTAAATCCTCTGTCTTTGTCTTTTTTATTTGGTTGTCCTCTGCCGGCATAGGGGAGGTGACCGAGGCGGCACTGGTGCGGGACATCCTCTACGTCTTCCAGGGAATCGATGGCAAGTTCATCAAGATGAGCACCCAAGATAACTGCTACAAAATAGACAGCAAGGTACATGTACATGGATCTACACAAAGTCTTGCATGGCCGAGATCGACCTAGCTGGGTAGATGTTTGGTTACCCTCAACCGCATCATAGGTCAACAATTTGTAAGTTTCCCCTGCAAATTTGTAATAATTAATTGTGGAAAATATACAAATAAAGCCAAAGCTCAAGTTTTTAAGTGGTCTCCAGACAAAAAAACCCAAACAGATAATAAGATAAAGGCTGTAAAAATCTTGTGAGTTAAGGTGGTCATTATTGTTTGCATTAATCATTGTGTGTTTGCATTAATCTTCTTGTGTGTGGGTGGATGTGTGTTTATCAATTGCCTCAACATATTCTGAGCAGATGATTTGATTTGAAGACATTTTGTTTATCATCAAGATTTAACAGATCAAAATAAAGCTCTCACGCTGTGGGACACATCAACCACTCTGGCAGAGTCTCTTATGCTCCCTGCCTCCTCATACTCTCTGCAAAAAGACCTCGTATGGAACCTCTTCCATGTCCTCTCGGTGGTGCTAAACATAGACTGGTGGTTAGCCTGATGTCATTATCCTGGTGTGGAAGGGTCACAGAGACCAGATATAAACTATTCAAGGGCAAATAATGCATTTTCTTTCCAGCTGTATAACCTTCTCTATAACTCCTCGGGTAAGAGGTTTTGATTAGATGCATTGCTCATTGTGAACTTCAAACAAATCTGCTGCAGCACAAAGACATGGTTGGCTAAAGTGAGAACGTTATTTGCGGTTAATACTTAATATTGATTAGCCATGGGTGCCCTGTCAGACTGGGTAGAACAGTCACTTTATTACTCATATCTGATGCCAGCTTTATGTTACCAGACAACTGAATGATTTTCACTCTTGCATAACAACAAGGTGGTGTATCATTACAAAGCAATGTTTTATTCTGAAATTGTTTAAATTTTTTAAGGACCTGCCTCCATGTTGACCAATCACATGGATGAGTAAGCAGCCATTGTTGTGAGCTCTTCCCTGAAAGCCTGTAAAATACTTAAAAACTCACTTTTTGTTATTTTCATTAGTGTCTAAGCACAGTATGGGGTCATTGAACAAAAAAGAGCAGACTAACTGCGTGGGCAAAAAAAGTGTATAAGTTGCAGCAGCAAAAGGATAATGTAGTGAAAGGAGGCATTTAGTGAGCTACAACAAATAATTCAGCGTGTCCCCATGTTACAAAATACAAGTTCGGTTGTCCGAAAAATTGCTCAGTTAATATTTTTCATTACAAATTACGACGTTTGGTGAGTATGCCAGCAATATTGACTGTGTTTCACAACTAAAGGTCATTATAAGGTTGGATGCATATAGTAATAGTGGGCTAATTCTACCTGATTTCATGTTTCTGTTCATATCCTGTTTGTGGTGAGGTTGCTGTGGGGGCCCTGTTTGTATACTTTTTGAAAGTCTTCTCTCCCTTTCACCAGGTGCCGCTCTGCAAGTCCCTTAGAGACACTAGCAGCCGACTGGCTGAGCTGGGCTGGCTCCACAACAAGGTCAGAAAGTACACTGACGCCAGGAGCCTTGACAGGGCCTTTGGGCTGGTTGGACAGGTGTGTATTTATAATGTGACAATGACGACAACAACAACAATAAAAATGATAATAATAACAACAATAAGAATAATAATAATAGTGGTTCTCTTTGCTGGGACTGAGCATATAGCTCTGAAAATGTGTTCAGAATGTTATATATTGTGTCCGTCCCGGTTTGGACCAAGTGTTAAGAGTTAGGGCTCTAACTCAACGTATTGGAAGGATCTCCCGCCCGATCATTTTAACTTTTTTCCAGAATGGCCTCAGTCTTGAGTTCTGTTTACTTTACTACAGGAGCCCAGGGTGTTGTTGTTGAATTAATTTTGTTTTTCTATTTATTCCTTCCCAATTACTCAACATTTCACCTTCTTCTTTCCTTTCTCCTCTGGTCAGAGTTTCTGTGCGTCGCTCCACCAGGAGCTGAAGGAATACTACAGGCTCCTCTCTGTCCTTCACTCTCAGGTATGAAGGTCAACAACACCACTCAGAAGCTTACAGACAAAAATTGTTAAGTTTTGTATGATAGAAAATGCATTTCACCAGGATTTCCGCATGTCATCAAAAGTCATTAGATAGATTTGGCAAAACATAAGTCCTTGAATTGTATTTAATAGCATTACATTCAGTGTCTAGAGGCATTAAAAATTTAGATACACTTGATGGGGGGAAAAAAACATTGTCAATAATTTTGATCAGAATCATGTGATGATTGGTGATGATTGACAAGTGGAACCCTTTAATTGGCTGTTGCTTACTGCTTGTGTTCTGAGAGTGCACAAAGCTGCAACATCAGAGTTGGGGCAAAAAGGAAACAAACTAAGAGACATGGAAAATGTTGTGCATGAAATGTTACACAAAGTTAAATCCATGATTCTTTTGTTCATATGTACATAGCTTCTACTGTGCAAAATCTATTCCAGATGTAAATGATTTACATTATTATAAATAAACGCATGGACATGGGCACTAAAAAGAATTAGATTAGCTGATAACTGCAGAAACCCTGTTCAAATGTATTATTCTTGTTCAGATTTTGCCCATCACAGGTTTAAAAATACTCCCAACTTCAGATTATAAATTGACTAAAGAATCTTCCCGCTTGGCGCTTCAAGGGAGGGTGTATGCATTATAAAAGTTTAGACTGGCTCAGCCTTAGGCACACAGACGGCAACATTTTTGATACATTTTCCTTTCCGCATGTGTTCGTGCGTTTTGCAGTTGCAGGTGGAAGATGACCAGGGTGTTAATATTTGCACGGAGAGCTCTCTCACCCTGAGGCGTCTGTTGGTCTGGATGTATGACCCCAAAGTCCGGCTCAAAACTCTAGCAGCTCTTGTTGACTTCTGCCAAGGTAGGTTAGTGTTGTGTTTATTTCTGTGCGCACATTTATTTGCGCGCACAGCACTGGTCTTGCGGAAAAATGGGCTGTAATGTCAGCCCAGTCTCACACCATTGTGTGCAGTCACTAGAGAGATAGTAGTCAGCTGGGGATATTTTAACCTCATCTAGTGAGTTATACCATGTCTGTGTTTTGTTGCACCTCCAGGGGATGGAAAAATAGTCCTTTCACAAGCATCTAGTATATTTTTATTTCTGGCGATGTGGTACATTATGTCTTACACACAGATCTTAGACTTAGCAGCAGCAGCAATGCAGCACCTGGAAATGTAGGTAAGGGTAAGCCTCCCAGGGTGGATTATTTACCATCCTCTTTATGTCTGTGTCTGTTAAGGTCGGAAGGGTGGGGAACTGGCCTCGGCTGTCCACGCTTATGGAAAAACAGGAGACCCGCAGATGAGGGCGTTGGTTCAGCACATCCTCGGACTGGTGTCAAACCCGATTCTCAATTTTCTCTATCGGTGGATCTACGACGGTGAACTAGAAGATACTTACCATGAGGTACACACACTGTCCCCTTATCACATCTGTCCAAGGTAGTACTCGAGTATCAATGTTGTCCTCGACATTAATTGTTAATTTCGGTAATAAATAACCGGCCGTGCAGGGAAATGTGAATTACCCAGCGATTCCTGAAACATTGTTTGAGTGTTCTAGCTTGACCCCAGTGAAGAAGAACATTATGCAGAGGAGGAGGAAGAGGGAGAGAGAGGTAGAGCTAGAAAGGGGGAAGATTGCTGCTCAAATGAGGACTGATGAGAGGAGTGTAATGGAGAGCCCCGTGATGGATGTTTGTCCTTTTAACCCAGCCTATACTCTCTGTTTCTGTTTTTCTCGCACACTCTGTATTTATGTGAGCACCATTAAACGTTACTTATCACCGTGTCCCTGTCCAAAGTGCTGATTATAGCAAAACCGTGACAAAAGTTACTGCACCTTTTAGGAGGGCTCATTATTTCTGAGGGTCACAGAAACCCATGGTTTGTTAAAACACCTGGAGCGATCAGGAGCTACCAGTGTGTTAGGATTGCCAAAAACATATCTCCGTCAGCAGTCAATCACACTATAGACATCATAACTATGGTGTGACAATTTCCTGGATGCGAGAAATCTGTCAAGAATGGTATTATCACTTATTTTAAGTTCTAAAGGAAAAAGTGGTTTAATGCCAGCTTTCATTGAATATAAACAGCTGATTGATCAGTAGTGCCAGATAAATAATTGTTGTCTAAATACACAAACTTAGTTTAAAACGCTTCCCATGTAATATTATTGCCGTTACTTACCCAACAATTACCAGTCGGGTAAATCAATAATATGACCCTAACCTAAGTGTTAGTGTCATCTGCTGTCACTGCAGCAGATGACAGCCCAATGGTAGATTAACACAGGATAGAGATAGCTGAAGCTGCTTTCTTGCGTTGCTGGTTACTCTTGCCGTTGTCCAGTGGAGAAAATAGATGGCCCGCAGAATATTTCTCCTTCTTTCTGAGGGATCGCCTCAGCAAATCATCTGCCTCTATCTCACCCTCTCATACCAACTTAGTTCATGTCCGCTTTCACCCTATCCAAAAATCTTGTCAGTGTTCTTCAGTAAAGTAGCCTTAAGGTTGTAATATCAGTGCTAAAACTGTGTGCAACCTATGTAAGAGGTCCATATTTATTTCAGCTCGGAAATATGCAATTTTTTCGGCTCTTTTTTTTTTTTCTGTTATCATCCTTGCTTTTTTGTTTCAGAAGCACAATGTCACTCGGGTCATGAGAACACTTTTTGGAAAAGTTAGCCTTCGTCCGAGGGGTTTAGTAAGATCCATCCACAGTTTGTAATTTGATGACTTGAAATGTGGTCAGAAATGGGCCGATGGAAGTCGGTCTAATGAAATAATATGTCCCTGCATTGTATAGATATCCACTTATTGACAAGGAAAAATTATAAACAGATTTTGCCTGTCATGGGAAAGTATCCTGCGGATTCATCTAAAAGGTTGCTGGAAAGCACTTTGTGGAGATGGAATTCTAGTGAATGTGACACCTGGAAATGATTTCAGAATATATCAGTAGAACAAGAGTAAACAGCATTTTAGAAAACATCAGGCAGCTAATGGAAGCTTCTGCCACTGAAGATATTAATGTACCTACTCATGTCCAAAACACTATGTTTGCCTGATACGTTTGACCGCTGTTCGAGGCTGTATTTGTGGTGTTTTGTTTGGTGTTGACTTACCACTATCAGCATTTCTTCATTTTACTTTGTTAAGCACTGCAATGTAAACAGTGGAATTTCTAAATTACTTCTGCAAACACAATAACAGCAGGTATTTTTTATTGTATTTTTCAGTAACGTTGATTTGAAATATAAAACCTTGTATTTTGTATTGAACAGTTTTTGTTTGGGGGTTTCTGTAGTTTTTCGTAGCATCCGATCCCAACGTGAAGACTGATCGCCTGTGGCATGACAAGTATTCCCTCAGGAAGTCAATGATCCCATCATTCATCACCATGGACCAGGCCCGCAAGGTACATACACACATATACACACCCTTCAGAAGCACATGATTAATCAACTATACACGTACAAGTATCAGCACATATCTACGTCAACAAAAACACCCTTTGTGTGGAAAAAAGTTATTAATTGAGCACTCGGTCTTTGTAATGGCTTTTAAAATCGTGTTTCTGAATGTCACTAGATGTGAATTGTTCTTCCCTCGTCCCCCTCCAGGTTCTGCTGATTGGTAAATCCATCAACTTCCTGCATCAGGTTTGTCATGACAGAACACCCCCAGGCAAAATCACGTTGGCGTCAAAGTCTGCAGACACACCCAGAGATGGTATGAGTGTTTTTGTGAAATAACAGATAACATGCAAGGCACCTATGCGGGTCTTCAATCACATAACAAGACATTAATTTTGAATCATTAGTGTAAATCCCAATTAATATTAATGTCTTATTGTATATTTGGGTACGCCAGACATGTAGAACCTAGAATGCCATTGCAAGCTTGGCTGCTATTCTATTTGTTGTTTCTTTATTGTTCCATCAAGCATTCAAATGGCATCATTGACCAGTGAGAAGCTTTATTGTTCCTTCATCATCAGCATTGATATTGTTACATCGACACTGCAGAGTGGATAGGCTGTGATCGATGCTCTTACCGCTAAACAGCCTTGTCCTCTCTTTTGACTATGAAGAGGGAAGAGTTATACTTAGCTGTGTTCTATTGATCCTGTCTGCGGGACTTCATCTGACCAGTTTGATCTGTAGCTTTTACTGTTTCTGGTGAAGGACATGACTTTTCACTGCAGAGCTCTGCTGGGAATGTGATTCAGTGTTAGTATTTAGCAGTTTCATGCCTTGTTTTGTTTCTTTCACACACATCAATTATTCAGTTTCTAGAAAACCTTAACTTTAATATGTGTTTTTCTCCCTGTCGTGCTCTACGTTATTATGAAAAATTGAAAAAACAATCGTATGATATTGTATATTTTTGATCTATGAAAATGTGTGGCAATGCTTGATGTTTGTCCACATTGGCTACGTTGCCGTGTAGCACTTTTTGTATTTCCTAATTTTTATTTTATTTTTTTTATTGTATTTTAACTGTCGGGTAAACTCAGTCACAATGAATTTATGTCAATCTTCTTGTCTTGGCAACTGGAATTTCCGAGATGAAATGTCTTCAAGTGAAGACATTCACGTCCCATTACAAAGACAAGAAGATTTCAATGAGAATTCACCATGACCTGGATGACTGAGAACCTCCACAGACTCGTTCAGAATGATTTCTCGGGTTTTCGCATAATGTCAAAATAAGAAAAAGACACTTCTGCATGATGTAAGTGTTTGTTCTTTTTGTTTTCTTTAAATTGTGCTTAAAACCTGCTCTCCTGTAGCTGCAGAGTTGCTGTCAGACCTGGAGGGCGCATTTCAGGAAAAGATCGACGCTGCCTACTTCGACACCAGTAAATACCTGCTGGACGTTCTCAACCGTAACTACTTACTGCTTGAGCATCTGCAGGCAATGAGGAGGTACCTGCTGCTGGGCCAGGGCGACTTCATCCGCCACCTCATGGACCTACTCAAGTAATGTACCGATACCTGAACAGACCTTCTCTGTTTTGACATCTTTTGCTGCTTTCAAGATAATAATTACACAAATAGCTTGCGATTATAATACGGAGTATAAGTTTTTCTTTTTTTCTCTGTGCTTGGAACAATCTCAGACCAGAACTTGCAAGACCTGCCACCACTTTGTATCAACACAACTTGACTGGTATCTTGGAGACAGCAGTCAGAGCCACCAACGCCCAGTATGACAATGCAGAGATCCTCAAGAGGCTGGATGTGCGCCTTTTGGAGGTAACATCTGCCCTAAGACGAGTAAAATCTTTACATTTGGCACTTCTGGCCCAACAACATCATTTCCTCTTCTTTTTGTGACTTCAGGTATCTCCTGGTGACACTGGCTGGGATGTTTTTAGTCTGGACTACCATGTCGATGGACCCATTGCTACGGTGACACAGATAGTCTTTCACACGCACCCATACGTTTGTTTGCGGCTTGTGCCTATGTCTTTTCTGTCCTCACATGTAAATCTTTTCGCATGTTGTGTGTGTGTCTGTGTTTCAGGTTTTCACAAGAGAATGTATGGGACATTATCTGCGGGTATTTAACTTCCTATGGAGGGCCAAAAGGATGGAGTACACTTTGACTGACATCTGGAAAGGGCAGATGTGTAATGCCAAGCTGCTCAAAACCATGCCTGGTATAGTAACGAACACATATACAACTGCAGATGTTTTTTGCATTAAAATATAAAAAATATTTTCGACACTGTCATAGTAACACGCACACATACAACTACAGATGTTTTTTGCTTTAAAATATAAAAAAATAATTTCAGTTTCATTATTATATCAGGAAGACATGATTATTTTCTTCATAATTATAAAACAATATTGAAAAACAAATAACTTTAATTGGTTTAAGTTCATGTTTCAACACCTTGGACTAAACCAAAGGATCCACAGTATTCTTATATTTAGTGTATAATGATGAAAAATACGTTTTTCCAAAGACAAAGTTTACATGGCTCAAAATAAAGCTCAGCTCGACATGAAAGTGAACTTAATAAGTAAAATGCGCTCAACAACAGGCTGGTCGGTACAATAAATTGCATTTGTTGTTAATCCCTAGCAAATTCATTATCTGCATCCAAAATTCATCAACTCACGGCACAACACAGCTCCAGGAGCCTAGCTGTCTTTCTCATATCATGTTAGCATCAGAGATATTTCTCCTCACAGACGCTGTAGATGTTGGTCCTCTGAAAATGAAATGACATTACAAGATAACCCATATAGGATCAATCATAGTTTTTTGTTTAGTTTTTTTTATTTTTTTTATGAAAGTACTTCATTGTATGAAAGGCAATGTTAGGAAATATTATTACTTGTTGTCAGTTGACTGTTAGTAATAATCCTTTGAATGTAGACATTTAAAAGACGCCGACCATTTTTTTTCTCTGCAATGTCCTTTGTCATCCAACCCTGAATTCTTTGACCTTAATTAAACTTTCAATACAAATTTTCCCCCTTAAACTTTGTTAGAGAAATATAAATGCTGTAGTTACAAAAGTGGGCTGCAGTTTCAAGCCTGTTTCTGCTACTAGCTTTGTTCCAAGGTTATACTGTTCTGCTTTTTGCAATCTGCCCAATATAATGAAAACATTTGTTCTGCCTGTATAGTTTCAACTTGGTGGTTCACCAGCCAAATAAAGTATATTTGGAGAGTCAAGCAGTGGACCATCGGAAATCAATCTACAGGCCATGACTTTGACCTGCAAAAGTGTATCCATGATCCTGCTGTTAAAACAATCAATCATATGCAAGAACAGCTGCTGAGCGTTTTATTTTTGAAAAATAGAATAGTTAATCAATTGCAAATTGCATTGTTTGTGTTTGAATTGGGGGAAAAAAAGGAAGCAAATTCATTCAATAGTGAGCCAATTAGACCTGGTCTGTTTTATGCTCTACCTTGGCAGTCAGCTCAGGTCTGGGGACGCGTGGAAAGATGAGTTTGACTGCTAAAACCTCCGCACAGTTATTTTTAGTCAGATGACGAATGCGGTTTTAATGTGGTTGGAAGAAGTTAATTTCGGGGCCACCTGGTGCCATTCAGTAAATTGACAGCAAATTCCAAAAGCAAATTCTCATTTCTTGTTCCTTACATGAGAAATTTCTTGTTTGAATATATTCCACGTCAAGCTTTTTTTTTTTAAAAGCCAGTCACGGAGCTAATCCCTTTTGCATTGTGTTACTTTGCCCTCCAGAGCTGTCCGGCGTGCTGCATCAGTGTCATATCCTGGCATCTGAGATGGTCCACTTCATCCACCAAATGCAGTACTACATCACCTTCGAGGTCAGACCATTAGCAAGTCGTTACAAAAACATAGGCTGTAAAACACAAGCAGAAGCTTGAAATTACAGCCTTAGCAGGGGTGACATCCTCTTTGTTTTGGACGCACCACATCACTTAAGGTTGCACTTAATTTCCAGGATCAGCGGCTTGTTTATTTCATCAGTTAGGTTCACTTTCTTTAAAAGGCTGCAGTGATACAGCTTCTCTCATCCCTTCTGGGAGCAAAAACAATGATAGGTATTGGTTCTGTGGTGATTTGAAATTGACGATTGACAGGGAGACGCTTGCAACACATTGGAGACTTACTGAACGTCAATAAAACTAATACATTCAAAAGAGGAATAAATAGATGACTCCGTTGCCATTGTAAAGTGTCTTTGCACGTGTGTTTAGGTGCTGGAGTGCTCCTGGGATGAGCTGTGGAACAAAGTACAACAGGCTCAGGACCTCGACCACATCATCGCTGCCCATGACGTTTTCCTGGACACCATCATTTCTAGATGCCTGTTGGACAATAACAGCAGGGTAATACAGATCCACTCAGTCTAGAATATGGAATTTCATGTTATTTAGGTGTGAATATCTTTATCTCAGTTTTAAATTTCTCTTTTCTATCTTGCCTTCTAGTCTCTTTTGAATCAGCTGAGAGCCATATTTGACCAAATCATAGAGTTTCAGAGCGCTCAAGACTCCCTCTACCGCGCCGCACTGGAGGAACTTGCCCTCCGACTGCAGTACGAGCAGAAGAAGAAGCAGAGAGAGGAGGAGGTAGAAGAGGGTTAAATAAAAAATATTTTATTTTGGTTTTTTTTTTTAAGATTGTTGGGGAGCTTCAACAAGCTGCGTGGATAAGACCATAGAAGTAGTTTGTCCTGTCATTCACACGAGTGTGAACATGTGTCCATCTCCCAATTCAGGGTCAGTGGGGTGTAACAGCCGACCAGGAGGCAGAGGAGAAAAAGAGGATTCAGGAGTTTCAGGAAACTGTACCAAAGATGCGCTCCCAGCTCCGTATCCTCACCCATTTCTACCAGGTACAGACTCCCATGAGGCACCGGGAACTTCCCTCAATGCATTAACCCTCTTTTTCTTCACTTGACTCTTGTTCTTCTCTTCCCTGTATCAGAGCATCGTCCAGCAGTTCCTGGTTCTGCTGATGACTAGTCCAGATGAGAGTCTGCGCTTCTTGAGCTTCAGACTTGACTTTAACGAGCACTACAGGTTTGGATAGTGAATCTAATAGATCTCCTGCTAGGTGTTCACTTAGTATTTAATCTCTTTACCTTCAGTTTTAAAGACACACAGGTACAACATTGATCATCACCCTTGGTCAGCGAAGGTTTTCAACTGGTTGTGTTGAAGAGAAAATACTTTTTTTTTTATAGTGTCCCCCAACTTCACAAAACTCCAACTGCATGATAGTGCCGCTTCTAAGCATCCAGACACAGGAAGTTTATTGAGGCCTCATAAAAGAGCAAAGTGTTACAAAAATTATAATAAGAAATGCATCCACCTCCTGTATTTTTGTGCCCGAATTAGCCAAAGTTGCTAAGACTTACATTGGGAAAATTAGAGAAACTTTTTCGTATCAGTCCGTATTGTTCACCCGCTTCAGTGCCCACATGAGCATTCTGATGCAACATGGGAAATGACCACAGAAGAGTGGGAATGTCTTTATATTCAGATGACTCTCAGCTGACTTTGTTTCATGTTTAACTTCTTCAGGGCCCGAGAGCCAAGGCTGCGAGCCTCACTCGGCGCCACCAGGGGGCGACGACTGTCAAACATCTGACAAAACTGATGTGGACGACCGATACTTCCAGGCATCGGAGGATGAAGAGCGACATCATGGTGGGAGGTTGTGACATCAGAGACGGGATGACCAGCAGACTCAAAGCGCTTTCGTTGCGAGGTGATGTCATGCCTTGGAGCGGCGGCCCAGCGCTGAACGGAACAGCCCGGGAGACGGCGGCGATGGTCACCAAGTGATGACATCACAGCAGAGCGCTCCCAGCGAAGTCAGCTGAGAAGGATCACACAAGATGAAAGTCCAGTAAATTCAACAGTTAAGCGCTTGTTAATATAGGCAGCTCTCTCGAACAATGACTTCTGCTTTTTTTGAGAACGGCGCACGACATCAAGTCACTTTGGGAGAACTGTCCAGCTGCTGTCAGACTGACCTCCCCAAGTCACACAGGGCATGCCTTATAAATAAGGAAAAAAAAATCTCTCCATGGTTACCAAATCTAGTCCCAACTGACACATTTGTACATAGATATATGCAAACATTTAAGTGGAAATGTGTATTAGAAAAGAAAAAAAGAACTTCCTCTTTACAAGTCAGCAAATGCGGCTTTGCATCTTCTCTCTAGGGTTTAACCGATAGGGATCCAATAGTGATATTTTTTCAATTTTTTTGTATTTGTAGTAGTTGTTGGAATTATCAAACAATCACTTATATTCAGTTTACCCTGGAATCAGCTTGTCTCTGCTGGAACTCGGTTACCATGGGGGGTGGGGGGTGCGTTTTTCAACAGTAGTTGTTTTCATGAATCATCAAGCTTTCATCGTTCCCTCATTTTCAGTTTGTTGCCATTGTGTTTCTGTCCAATCACCAATAGGTTTTTTGTTCTCCATGAGTGGCGTTGAAATGAAAGTGTTGTACCGACAAATGCCATGTCAGAGTCTCGAGTCTATTAGTTGTCAGATTTATGATAAAGGAAGCCAACAGTGGCTCCTTACCTTGACTGGGAACTGACTTAAAAAGAATGTTGTTAAGGGTTTATTTTGTATTAATATTTACTTTGCTTGGGTTACAATACATGAGAACAAACATCCTCCAAACAACCACAACAACCTCACTACACTGCATCAACAGTTGGAACTTTACACGTTCATGTTTCAGGTCTTTATAAATATTGTAAATATTTCAAAATGAAACGCCATGTTTAAAGATCTAAATGGATTAGAAATGTTAACTTGGACAGTGTTATTTTATGAAATGTCTATTCCAGTGGGAAAGGAATGATGGTGGGTGGTATAAAGTTTCAAACCATCTATTAGACAGCATCAAGGTGGATGTAGTGGAGAACTTGTGGGTGAAATTTAGTCATCGTTTCTACAATCAACCTTTTTTGTGTGTGCTGATAAACCTTTTTTTTTTTTAACCATTAGGATTCGGTTGCTTTGCGTGTCTCAGACTGGTGCTGCATATGGTCACTCGATCAGTGAACGGAGCTCTGACAATGTATCCCTTCAACAAATGTAAAGGAGAGAATCAGGTCAACTGGGTCACTGCTGTCTTGTTTGTCTCCGCCCTCTGCATTGTATGGCACAGAATGTGCAGAATAAACAATCCCTCTCCAACTTAATAAAGATTTATATTAATACATGAGCCACGCGCTGTTTAGCGTCTAACCAATCAAAATCGTTTGCGCGGTTCATCAAAATCGATTTGCTCGTACTTAGCGCCACCGTCTGGCCTCTAGCTGGAGCATGTGGTTCAGAAAGTCATGATGCTTTTCTCCCGAATCTTTAATATGGAACATCTTACTTTAAAAATGCATTGAAGAGCTCACAGAACCTAACCAATTCTGTCTTTCCCCTCATTAGAGCTATCGAGGTTGGTTGTTGTCCAAAGATATGGAAACGTTTATGTGTTTAAAGAAATGTCTGAAATGGATGTACAATTCGGTATCCTGGGACTTGAATAGGATATTCTGAATTTCAATTGTCGTACAGAATAGATTCGACTACAAGCACTGAAGCCAATGCAATGTGCCCTCCAACTTGTATTCCTCCTAATGATAACGGGGAGCTTCACGTGTTTACAGATTATACATAGATAATGAAATGGCTTAACTTCTCTTTTTAAATGAATTACCTTAGTAATTTTCTGTATTTCCACAGTTTAGTCTCAACTGCCCAATCATTCGATAAATTACGGTCTAGAATTGAAATAAAGTATGAAAGAGATGAATTATTGATCTTTAGATCAAAATTTATGATTATTATGTTTGATTCGTACATTTCGTTCGTATGTTTGGTTTTGGCAAAAATTTTACGCCAGATTCTCTTCCTGACGCAACCCTCTCCATTTATCCGGGCAGGGAGACACCAGCCCCTGCCATCGTGACACTGCTGGTGGAGAAAAGTGTCAGGGGTACTGTGAGATAGAAGACTATCAGCCAGAATGAATGGAAAGGTGTACAAGACAGTGGTGAGACCAGCCATGCTGTATGGACTAGAAACATTTACAATGACTAAAAGACAGGAGGCAGAGTGAGAGGTCTCAGAGATGAGGATGTTAAGGTTCTCTTTGGGAGTGACCAAGATGGATAGGATCAGTCATGAGTCTATCAGAGGAACAGCACATGTAAGATGTTTTGGAGAGAAGGTCAGAGAAGCCAGACTAAGATGGTTTGGTCATGTACAGAGGAGGGAGAGTGAATATATTGGTAGACAGATGCTGGAATTGGAGCTGCCAGGCAACAGGTCTCGAGGAAGACCAAAGAGAAGATTTATGGACGTAGTGAGAGAGGATATGAAGGTAGTTGGTGTGAGAGAGGAGGATGCAGAGAATAGGGTTAGATGGAGAAAGTTGATTCGCTGTGGTGACCCCTGAAGGGAAAAGAAGGAGAAATCAAAATTTATGATGATGATGACGATGAAGTCATGGACAGAGGCCTTCAGGAACCAATGATTATAATCACAGGTTATCTCCATCCACCAGGACCAGGTGGACATTGATCTCACATCTGTGCTCGCCTCAATTTGCATTTTCTAGCTCTGAGCCACTAGAGGGAGCAATAGTTTGTCTTTTTGTGGCTTTCACCCTCTCCCTCACAAGTACATGACTCCTTTATTATCTTTGAAACGCTGGACCTTTAACCTTCCATCATAAGCAAATTGTCTCTCTTCTTGTCATCCGCACCAAAGGTTTTATTTTATCCTTTTTAACTCACTGATGAAAAGCTCTTGTTTACTTGCTTGCTGCGTGTTGTCAGGAGATGAGAATACAGAGCGGGATCAGACAGTAACTGACAGAGAGGCACGATGGTGAGGACGCAAACGCAGAAATGTGTTGTCTACATTCATTTCCTTTGGTGTCGTTCACACGTGAATATCCGCCGGCTTTGTCTAGACGGCCATTTTTTTCTCCTCAGCCTTTCATCTGAGGGAACATAGAGAGAACACGGAGGAAACAAACAGACTGCCTGGACTCTTTTCCAATTTCCCTCCATCACTTCACACTCACGGCGGGCTGCAGAGGATGGTCTATTGCTTTTTTCAGTTTTGCCTCCGTTTCTATTTATTTAGGTTTTTTATTCTATATTATTTTTCACCTCTTTTCTACTACCTGTGTTATTCTCTAAAATAAAAAAAAAGATAAAAAGCAAAGGTCTGCATCTTGGGGGCTTAAGAAACTTTATTGTTATAGCAGGTCGGCATGACGGCAACCTTTGACGATAAGTAAAAAAAAATGGAGACTACTGACGAGGACACATTGGAATTATTTTACTTATTCAAGTGTTAAAATGAGTAACATCATTACTATTTTGTCATAATAACTTCAATCAGATCCCGGATGCTTTCCCTCTCTGGCCTCAGACCAGGAGCCCTGCAACAGTAGGGATTCCCTCAGGGTAACGGCCGCAGCTGACTGCAAGTTTAATGAAACAAGTTTCACTAAACTTGTTTGGTAGACATTCTGATTAAAAAGGAATTTCAAACAAATGTCTGGCAAATTTGGGTGGATTTATATCCTTTAAAAGAAAAATGTATTAACTCAAAAGAGCCTAATGAGTCAGTCTTTCCCCACCAGAGATTAGGTAGGTGGATGGCAATTTGAATTCATGAAAGTAAAACACCCATATTTTCAGTAAACTGGTCCGTCATTTTTAAAATTTTCTCGGAACTGTAGCCAAAAAGTAACTGAAATGATATAATTTTGATTTGTTTATGTGTAAAATCATGACAATTGGTTTGTTGTCAGATTAGTAAAGAACAACATGGGTTAAGAAGAGAAACACCGCAGAGCCGCCTAAACGAAGCAACCGAACTGTCACATCCCATCATACATTTGGCTAAGAAACACATGAATACAAACCGAAGAGTCTAACAGCACCAGTCTTCGCACATTACGCCCTCTGTAAATAGCGCTAAAAGAAAAGGCTGGTTTGTTTTTGCCACGACCGTCGTGAGTCTGGATCTTCTCTGCCACGACCTTTCAGCGGCGTTTTAAGGCGGTAGAAAAACAGCGGAATGCATGAGTGCACTGTCGAGCCTGGAACCGACAGCTGACATTTAATGGCATTTCTGATTCGGAGAACCTTATCAAAAGGATGTTTTCTTCTTCTTTCTTTTCATATCCGTTTTATGACACTTTGCTACATCTGTGATACAACGGAGGACGGCCGTGCAACGATTTCTCATTTCTGCCCCCCCGAAGCCTGCAATATGAGCGAACTTGCATTGTTTGCAAGATCCCCGCCTCCTTTGTTTACATCTTGCTCTAACAAGGTACTTGAGGGTAGATGTGCCAAATTGATCGGACATTTGCATTTGCAGGATTTTAATGAGGCTAATTAGACCAGAAGTTTGTTAAATCTGCCCAGATATTGAAGTAGGTGTGAAAACTCTCTCCTCTTTGTGGATAATTGTCCCCCCGATTCAACACCAAAACCTTCAACTTTGAAGTGGTTTCAGATCTGATCTCCAACTGTGACAGTAATTACCATAAGAATAATGCTGCTGGAGAAACTTCTCCCTCTCATCATCCCAGATTACAATTCTGCTGTACTGTAAACATCACAAAACTCAAAAGTCAGCATCAGGGTTAGTGTTTGTAGATAAGCAAGAGACAAGGTTTACCACAGATATTTGAACCTAAATATTCCCTAAATTTCATAATGTTATCTAACCCAGGGGTCATAACAGGAAATTGCTTTGAAACAGTTTGAATGCAGTATGAGTATAATAATTTCAAGCAAATCGGGTGTGATAATTAACAGACTATAATCCTGGTACTGCTGTGTCACTATATGATATAATAGTTAAAAAAAAATCACAAAACACAGTGAATAACTAGCTGACTCGCTTACAAATATGGCTGCTCCTTATCACCAGGTGCAACTAAATGGACTTTCTCTGGTCACGAATCTGGTCAGCTATAACCGTGTAACTGTAAGCACTACTGTTATTAATGGTGAGAAATCATTCACTGGTGGTGACAGAAGGCCACTGCCATCTGTCCAAGATTTCTGCCCGCTAAAAGATAGTTGTTTCCTTACTGTCGTCACCAAGTGCTTGCTCAACGGGAAATGTTGTGTTTCTGCAGAGCATCTTAAAGATTTTGTCCCTGCTTTACATGACAAGTGTCATGAGACAACTGGCTTGTGCTTTGCTGTGACTCTGCAAAAATATTATAGCAGTTAATAAGGTGTACTGTGATATAGAGTGTTGTCATCATATAAAAATGAAATTAAAATAGAAATAAAATTTGTTATTTTGATTTGCCAAAAAGAACCGCCCCTTCAAAGATCGACTTGAGGGCCGATTCGAAGAGCAGCCACAGCGATGCCTCACAAAACCGAAGAAAACTCTGGATGATCAACATTATATCCTAATCAAATTTAATTAGCGCAACCATTTCTACTCTTTCCCTCACCGCCTACCTCCCGGACCTCGGGCCGTTGCGCTCAGACGGATTTTTTTTGATGCTGACTCTTTCTTTTTAGGCTTACCTGCAGGCGCTGCAGGACCTCCACTACTTGACAGCTTTGCTCTTTGCTTCTTTATTTTGAATTTTAAACAAGCCTCATGTCCAGAATCATGTCTGTAAGACAGCGCCAGCTCCTCGAACTACTTTTCTGTTTAAGAATCAAATACTCCTTGCTGTGCATGTCAGAAATATTTTGTTAATTTACAGCCAGGAAAGAGAACCCTGACACCAAGTTGTGCTTGACTTTCAAAATTCAAGCGTTGTCATCCTTTTTTTTTTTTTTTCATAACTGCAAGGACCCTTTCAAGTTTCATTTTTAATGGTCTCCTCTCTCAAGTTTAATGTGAAAATGTCAGCACTTGGAAAGTTAACAGGGCATCTCTCCAGGAGGCCGGCAATGCGGAGAGGTGGGCGTATTCAGCGCGACGAACAGATGCTTTCAACGGTTCCAGCTGAGCCTCCGAGGCTCTGGTGGCGTCATTCTTGTGTCAGCGGGAGAGCAAGGCTGCTCGTCAACACGCCGCTCGGAGACGTGTGGACGCGTGTGTTGGGAAAGCCTCCCCTCATTACGCACACAACGTAAACATTGCGAGACATGAGACCTCTGAATCCTGGATGAGGTCTCTCGCCGGCTACGATAAGATGAACGCACGACACGCTGACATTCCCGATGCTGGAAGTCTTTCATGAAAGACCATAGGCGACAGTTAGCTGTTCAAACAATCTCTCTTGCCTGGGTGGATGTGGCTATTTGAAATGTCAAGCCCACTGCTGCTTTGCGAGTTGGACTTAACATAATCAGTACCTCTGAACGATCTTTTCAAACCAAATTTAAATCTACGTTAAGAGGTCCAGCGGGAGCCGGGCCTCTGGTTTATTCCTTCTTTTTTTTTAATGGTGCTTCACAGACTCCGCCGGCCCCTTTGACCGCCTGACTTGCAACCGGTGCTCCCTTTTCTGCCCCTCCTCTGTTATTCTTGTATCTGCTTCGTCTTGAACACGTAATGAGGCACTTCAAGCACAATCTCCGCTACGCCGCTTGAAAACTACAAAACATCCGTGACTAAATTGGACCCATTAATTGAAATTCCGTGTTATTAAGTCCATAAGTCCTCCTCGCCACTCGCTTTTTATGTAACCCTCTAAAAACTGAATTGTGGGGACATATTCGGCAGCTAAAAATTAATCATTTCCGTCTCGCCAGTGTTATTCTTTATGTTCTTCGGTCTCCTCAGTGGTTAAATCAACCAATAGAAATCCAAATTTGGTAAACACGCGTCCGTCTCGGGGTAAGGCTTTTCTGCCAGGAGACTTTTTGTGCCTTTATCAGAGTTGCGGTCTTTCCCTCTAGTTCAGGGATGGGGAAGCTTTTTGACTGGGAGAGCCATAAAAGCCAAATATTTCTAAATATATTTCATTGAGAGCCATGTAGTATTTTTAACGTATAATAAATTAGATATGTCTTACTTTTAATGCGACCTCTGGTGCTGCATGGATTTGTGCAAAGTGCCGCTTTATATTTGACCGTTTCATCGATGCAATTTTATAATAGCATATTAGACATAGCGCAGATCCAAATGCAAATTCCTCTGTCAACGCCGCCTGGAATGCACGGTAATCATCGTCTTTTTTTCTTTTCGCCATCTTTTCCGATACGAGGGTTGACGCGGATAAAATAGTTGGCTATCTAATAAAATTAATTTCTTCATCTTTACAATAACCCGGACGTGCTGGGAAGCCAATGGTTCCCGACCCGACTGACGGATGACCCGTGAAATTTATCTTCAAAACTAATTTGTGTTTACTTTAAAATGACACAGTATTATGAAGAAATATCACAAGTATTGTGATATATCACAAGTAACCGCAAGAGCCATATATGGCCCGCGAGCCATAGGCTCCTGACCGCTTCTCTAGTTTCATTGCCGTGGTTTTAAATGAGGAATTCCCTTTGAGTTCCGATTTACTGCACAATATAAATAGTATCGTTCGGCTGTTTACAAGAAGGACAAAACGGGACAACAGTCTGATACCTACCAAAGTTCTCTGGCCCCTCTGGTTGCTCCTACATCTGGGTCTCAACCGCAGGGCTACAATCCGCCAATCGAGGTTTCTGGATGCCACTCAGTTTCAGCATTAAAAGACTTTCGAAGTTGTGGCTGCTCAACTTCCGAACACCCTCCCTCTGGAAATAATATCTTCAGAATACGGCGACGGCGCAATAACATCAGCTTGAGAGCCTCTTTTTCAATTAATAATTTGTATAGTGTTTTGTCTGCGACTTTAATATGAGATTTTATATCTGCTTGTGCTCTATTTCCTTTGCAACATCTGACCCGGGTCCATCTATCATTCCATCGCCTGCCGCTTATCCTGCACTCAGGGTCGCGGGGGACGCTGGAGCCTATTCCAGCTGTCGTCAGGCGAGAGGCGGGGTACACACTGGACTGGTCGCCAGTCAATCGCAGGGCCACATATACAGACAGACAACCATTCACTCACTCACTCATTCGGAGCAATTTTCCCAATTTTTTCCAATTAACCTGCTGCATGTTTTTGGACTGTGGGAGGAAAACGGAGAACCCGGAGGAAACCCATGTTGACACGGGGAGTGCGCTAAGTAAATTAAAGTCCCCCTCAGTTTTAAGATTTTTTTTCTAGTTCCTACATTATTATAAGCGTGCTTCAATGTGTAGAGACCAGGAATTTGTTTGACACTAGAAGAGTGTCAGAGGGTATTTTCCACGATCTGAACAAAAATCCCATCAAGCACAATTTTTGACATCTCAATTAACTGAAACCATGTCCATAGTTATTTTCATTGTAATTATTTTTTAATGTCTTTCACAGGAAAACATTTCTACCATCATGCATTAAATTACTTAGTGCTCGGCTGAGTGTTTTGCCGCAGGCCTTGAAAGACAGGGGAGATTTTTCAAATGAAAAAACATCATATATAGAGCTTTCAGCCATTTCACACAACATTATTATATACTTTTATGGGCCTTGTTTGTGCAGGGAAGTTGGAAAAATCTCACATTGGTTTCCCTTCTGATGTAAAGATCAGAGTGAAGAGACATTTGCATGCAGGGAAATGTCCCTTGTGCCTTTAATTCAAAGACTCTCATGCCACCAGAATCATACCTGTCTTTTTAAGAAGCTCACTGTGACATTTCCAGTGCCGTCGCCTCCAGCTGCCCCTTTCTTGCTTGTGGTTTATCAACCTCGTGCATTTGTTCATATGAGAGTCACATTTTTCACTGCTTAAATATTCCGGAGATAGAGCATAAAAGACAAATGATCTCCTGAACTCTCCAAGTGTAATATCCTCAAAAAGGTCATGAAGACAGGTGCGGGTAATGGGATGTAAATTCCGTCTTGAATTTTTAATCCTAACCAAATAATCAGCAACATCTGTCGCAGGAGGCAGTTTCGTTGGGAATATGATCCAGCTTTTTATAGCCTTATATTACTGCTGCCATAATAATGTGACAGACGCTGGATCTGTATCTTTGAAAACAATGTAAACCATTAATTTTTGTGTAGATGAGAACTCTGAGTCTGGCACCAAAGGAATAGATATCCCCCACCACCACCACCACCACCACCATCACCACCTACGTTGACGTGCAGCAGGCGAAGTGGTCGTCGCGACACAACACGGCGCAGATAAGCCCCTGAAATTTCTGTCACCGAGCGTGACGTTTATGCATTTACGAGCTGCTGCCATTGCTAAATTTATTCAGCTTAGTTGGTCAAATGGATTGATGGACACATTAAAGGATGGGCACAGAATAATTTATTAACCCACTTGTATTCATATGCATGCACAAGGTTTCTGCCGTCAGTCATGAGGCCTGATGGGAGAAGCTGTCTGTAGGCGAAATGCCACGATTCCTTTATTGACAGACAGCAGAAACAGAGCAAGAGCAAGATTGACAGAGAAGGTGGGTCTGCTTGTTGCCTCCATGGGAAGTTAGTGTTTTCGCATGTATATGTCGGTGCAATTCTTTTGTCTGCCTTAAACTAATTACTTTCCATGCAATTCGGTTGAAACGTGATGGGAGATGCAGCCGGGCCGATCCATATGTTATCACCCACTCAAATAATTAGTACTTTGTGAACCTATAAAAAATCAAAAGTGCTTTACAGTGGGACTATTACCTGCTTGGTGAAGGAACTGGAATTTTATTTTGTGAAAATTAAAAACAATTATACATATGTGCTGGAGATGGTAATCAGTAGATACCGAGAAATATTTCAAGCAATCAAAATGATAAAAAAGGAATAAAATTGTACTGCCCGTTTATATATTGTATTTCATATTTAATGCAATTTAGCTCGATATTGTATTTTTGCTAATTTCTACAGTACTAAAGTCATAACATTGAATGACACAAAATGTGACAAAGAGAACCCTTTAACTTGATTTTTAATTATACAAGAGACAAAAAAGATGTGTTTTTTTGTTTTGCTAACATGAAATGCAAGCCATTATTATTCATCTGGCTCCAGTTCAGAGAAGCACACACCCACATAATTGGAAAACATAAAACCAACTGTCAATGCAGATAAAATTGCTGTCTGAGCATTTTTTCCGTGTGACCCTGGTTTTGGGTGCGAGAAATTGCAAAACAAAACCAACACTACAACATTTAACCCTGTGACAGAGGTCAAAGGTATTTTGACACCTAAAAAATGCAATGGTGATAATGTTAAAATCAATTTTGGGGGTGGGGGAGGAGAGTTACATGGTTACATGACTGCTGCAACATACAGCATTATTCCGTTCCAAAGTTAAATTAAACTTCCTCCATCAAACTGACTGGACATCTCCAAGATAAGATAAGATAAGATAAGATAAGATAAGATAAGATAAGATAAGATAAGATAAGATAAGATAAGATAAGATAAGATAAGATAAGATAAGATAAGATAAGATAAGATAAGATAAACTTTATTGATCTCCATAGGGGAAATTCATTTGTGACAGCAGCCTAACAGCTTTAGTGTAAATAGATATGAATATAAATATAAATAGAGAGACAATTAGAAGACAGTTGGAAAACAGCAAAAGACATTCACAAATAAATAGACAGCAGAGAGAACAACAATATCAAGGATAAGAGTGGACAATAAAATGGAAAAAAAAAAAAAGACAATAAGGTTGAAAAATAGACAACCAAAAGTTAATTACAACATAAAGAAACAATCGCAATGACAAAAATAAAATATATAAATTGAAATAAGCTGGATGGAAATGGACCGAGAACACCAAGGACAAAATAGACAACAGATTTGGGGCATGACTCGGGTGACTAGGTTAGGTAGTGAGGTTGTGGTAGCACAGATGCACCTCCTGCCGGTCAGAGTTGTGCGCCGTCCAAGCTGCTGACTGTCTTCACAATCATCTCATTTGTGAGCCGTAATTACATTAATCTCTTGAAATTGATAAGGCAGTGATTTATTGATGTTAAACTACAGCTAAGACTGCTGTGCATGGCCTTTTACAGACTAAATGTGATAAATGCACTGTCTAATTTATTGCCTGCTATCTGTCTGGCTGGAAGACCTGCACTCGCCGATACACCGTTGCATGCCATGGTCACGAGACCACAGAGAGGTTAGAAACATTAACCAGAGCAAGTTGACAAAGTTTATTCCTTTTTTTTTTTTTTTTTTTTTTTGCTACCCTACAATTTGGAGTAATTGCCCTAACAGCCACTGGTAAACACCTGGACGATTACCCGCTCTCAGAGCCAAAATGGCAGCAGCTAAATGGAAGGTGCATCCGCAGGTGAATTGTCCAGGAAGGGCCAAATGCGTCCCATTGTCCGATTTACCGACAAATCGGTTTATTCATTTTTTTTCCTTCCAAGTATTTATTGTGTGTTGCATATGTATAAACTAGCTGCTTGAAAGTAGTACGACGCAGCATTTTTCCACATGTAAGTAGAAAAAAATGCATTGATTCCCTTTTTGAACACCTTTGCCCAGCAATGCATGTAACACACACTCATGCACACCAACCAAATGTTCTGCTCTATTGCCAGTTGCCAAGGTCACTAAACCTGCAGAACTACAGCCACCTAAAAGCAAAGGAAAACGCTTTTTTTCTCAGCTTCTGCAGAGAAGCATTGATCTCTGCATCCAGCTGTCCCTCTACTCCCTCTACTCTGGACATTTTACCCCTGTATACACCCACAAAAGGGACGGATGAAAATAAAACTGCCATTTCTCGGAAAATCTCCAAAAGAATTTCTTGCTCCCTCTCACCAACTGTCGAGCGGACGCCTAAGAGCCACTCTTCAAAAAGGGAATGGGATGAAAATGTGTGCGAGATGGTTTGCAAATGGCACACAACCTCCATATTACAGGCTGGAACCAAAAAGACATGGTTCTTTGAGCCAGCTCTTTGTTATTTAGGTTATCATCCTATTTATATATGTATATATGCTTCTATCTATCTATCTATCTATCTATCTATCTATCTATCTATCTATCTATCTATCTATCTATCTATCTATCTATCTATCTATCTATCTATCTATCTATCTATCTATCTATCTATCTATCTATCTATCTATCTATCTATCTATCTATCTATCTATCTATCTATCTATCTATCTATCTATCTATGACCGAGGTACATATTGTGTTTTACAAAACAGGCAAAGCTGATAAATGGAATCCAATCAAACTTCCCGTTAGCCAGTTAAGTGATGATTAGGCTCAAAAGTAGATGACTGGAATAAGCCCAAATTAAAATCGGATATTGCTCCAGCCAGGAAAATCATATTCATATGCAATACAATATTTATGAATTCTCATATTGAAGGCTTATTCTCTCTGACTTCTATATTAAACCTTTCTGAGGTGCCCCTTCCGATCTTGCAATAATCCCTCTTCCTTTTTTTCTGGTCTGCATCCATCTGTCTAATAATATCATAAAGATATTAAACACATAAGTGGAGCAAAGGTGGATATCTGTTATGAGATTATCAATCGGTTTTGCAGCTTCACTGTTTTTATCAATTTTCCAGGTATTTGGATCTCGCCTGAATTGGACTTGTGAATTTCCACGCTTAACTTTGTATAGACAAGAGGGGAAAAATGTCACTCCTGGGACTTTCAAGGTTATATAATTCTGTCTCATCCTATTATGCAGCATATTATCCTAATGTGCCAAACAGACTGCTTGTCATCATCTGCCTCGTTCTTGAACATGTCCTCAATGGGAATCCTTGTTGGGTTTTATAACAGTCCCATTTTCCCCACCCGCTGAACACACCCTCGCCCTATCACATTTACTTCTGAATGCAGTACGGAGGCAGCAAAGTATCTTTCTTTCTCTTTATTATTACCCCCACCCCCTGTTCAAAAAAGCTTGTTTTGGACTTCCCACATCAGGATAAAAGCAGTGAGACTGTGCAACGGTCAAACACAAAGCTTCTCCACGGAGACCGTGAGTGATGCAGAGGTTTGAAGTGGCCGTGATTACTGTGAAAACCAGCCAATGACTCATAGCTGTGTGTGTGTGTGTGTGTGTGTGTGTGTGTGTGTGTGTGTGTGTGTGTGGAGCATGGTGCATAGAAAACAAATCTTTGGGGACTGAATGTGTGGTGACAGAAATCATCTTTGTGGTAAACTAATGTTGTGATTGAACAAAAGATGTCTCCAATTTTATCAATCACATTCAATCATAGAATTTTGCATAGATTACATTTTTACAATACAGGGAATGCAATTGAATGTGATGTTAAAGGTGGAGCTTTTGTTGCTTCTGGCTCCCATGGAATAATAACGCCACTATCTCTGTCTCTCTCTACCTCCATATATTTCTCAATCCAGTGCACCTCATTTGCATGACAGTTGAGAACAATATTGCCGAAGCAGCGATACAAAGGCTTTCTCTAATTTTCTTCTCTTTTCTCTCTTTCACCGTCACTCAGATAATAAAATGTTTTTCAGTTATCACTGCTTCAGACACGTTGTTGCTGGAGCCTTGTCCAGAATGAAGACCCGGCAATATGTTGCTTCCCATTTTCTTGCGCGACTCTTTACACGCTACGTTTAAACACAAGCTTCCCCCTTCATAGCTGTCTTCTTTCACAATGAATGATCTTCTTTCACACTTGGTGTTAAAGGTGGAGCTCATAGTGCTGCAACCTCTGAATCTCTGGGTCGGTTTTCAATATCCCCCTGTTTCTTGTTTTGTGTTTCAGCCCGTCATCAGATAAAAAGAAGCTTAGAAAAAAAACCCTCGCTATTCTTGCATGAAGTATTCATCTGCCAAATTTCATCCGGGAGATTCCGTGAATGAACCCAAATTAAACCAAATCAAATCCAGAATCATTGAGAAGGAAATATCCAGTCACAGGGGCCTGCATCCCAACATGCAAACTGCAGCAATATCAATAACATAACATCACTTTATCCAAAATTTGCTGTTTTACCTTCTGAAACACCTTGTAATGCAGAAAAACGTTTGCTTTGAAATGATGTCATTACATCATGTTTTCAACACATTTGTTAACCAGGATAATGAAATTGAACATTCACTAGCCCCTTGGGCACTGGATTAAATTGTTGTTTTTTTTTATTTCTAATTAGGAATTTACTTATTTTTAATTTTTGTTCCATTGCAAATCCATTCTATCTGCTGGCTATCCACCTCAGCCACTCTCCATTGCAGTGGCAACACGATGCACAGTGTTTGCAAAAGCTGCATTCCCATGCAAAAATATACTTCTTCTGCTTCTGTATTTATGTGGCCATAGTATCGCGTGCGTATTTAAAACCGCTGCAGCAAGTATCTGAAGTTTATCATCTTATCTTATCTTATCTTATCTTATCTTATCTTATCTTATCTTATCTTATCTTATCTTATCTTATCTTATTTGATAAATACAATCATAAGCATGGGGTTTCGTCTGCGAAAATGCAGAAAAGAAGTTGAGCAGTTGAATAAGCGTGGTTATAAAAAAAACTTGTCAGGCATTCAGTCTGAACCCACCTTGTAATGTCAATTGATTAGCTAAAATTCACCCAATCAGATTGCCCCACAGCCTCCCATCAGCTAATCGTGCCTTTGCCGTTAAATTCCAAGCGTGCTGTTTTCAATGCTTTCAGCTGTATTTGCAGTAGAAACAGGAATGATTAGTCATTCCCGACAGAAAATATTGATAATGGATCTTTAAATTCAGATCGCTCTTAAAGTAACAATCCTTGCAGCCGCAGCTCATCTGAGCCATCTCTGCCTCTGGAAGGCAGTTCACGTCCCTGCTCATCGATGAGAGTTTGTCTTTGAAGGTCAGATGCTAAGAGACAGCGGTTGTGATCATTTGAGGCATCACAAATAATTCAGAAACAACCGTGATTCGATATTCATCTACCATTTTGGAAATCAAAACTCCGACAATGAATTTTATGGTAAAGCAGAGGATATCTGGTGTTCAACTTTTTCAAGTTAAAAATGGGTGAACATGAAAAAAGAGCCATTTGAAAGATTTGAATTTTATACTGAATGTGTGTGTGTGTGTGTGTGTGTGTGTGTTAATGGAAAACAGCATTGATTGCTGTTAACCGCAATGAAAAGGATTAGAGCTCAGCAAAGTGGTTCAAGCAATGTTACTCTGGTAACATTGGTTACCAGAGTTTAACAAGTTTAACAAGTTTAACAATAAATGTAATGAGTTTTACAAAGCAGAGATTTCACTTCTTCTTAATCTACAACAGGCACCTCCAGACACAGGGAGGCACTTGGTGGATGTTTTTATGGTTGCTATGGCAGCCAACAAGTATCTCTGGTGCTGGACAGAAACAAGCTGTGATTGGATAATCAGTATTCAGACTGTGCGTTGCTCGGCTGGATGTTTCTTGCCATACTGTGTGCATGAGTGCATGTGTGTGTGTGTGTGTGTGTGTGTGTGTGTGTGTGTGTGTGTGTGTGCGTGAGAGTGTGTGTGTGTGAGCGTGTGTCCATCAAATGTCACTGATCACCTGAGAGATAAATTACTCCCTGCTCACCTCCATGTTTCCCTTTCTTCATCAACCTCCTCTTTCCCACATCTTGTTGTTACGAGGAAGATGAGAGCGAGGAGACAGCAAGAAGAGGAGATCGGGGAATAAATGCATCGAAGGGAAAACAGTTAAAGGGAGAGTTCGGAATGACAAATGAGAACGAGTGATGGCGACAATATGATGCATTTCACCTAATTCCTTTGACCTTTGACATTTTTCTACCTCATTTAGCTCGGGGGAAGACGGGCCGTTAACGTGAACATAATTTCCAATTGAACAAATGATTTGCTTTGCATTTAAAACACACATCTAGAAACGATAAAAAGGCAGCGAAAGAGAGGCTGGGCTTGATTTGCTTTTCAGACTTATCTTAAGCATACTGGCAGCCATGGAGCTCTGATAAAACAAGCTTAAATAACCCTATTAGTGTGTGGAACCTGATTCAGTATAAGTGACACTTCTCTAGAGGCCATCAAATTAAAAATGTCTTTTTTTTTTAACAAACACAGAAAAATCTACAGTAATATTCACATCCTGTTCCCCTGTTTTCGCTCTTCTGCTGTTCATGGGAGAGGATCGGTAATGGACAGAAAAACTGATGATGACTAGTACACGTACGACACCCGTGTGTGTGCGGATGTGAAAGCGTGTGGAGGTGTGTTTGCAGTGTCTGTTGTCTTTGATGATAATGGAGGAGACAGACTATGGTGCTCAAGTGAGCTCTTAATGCCAACTGAAACACTATGCTAGGTCGTAATAACTGTGTGTGTGTTTGTGTGTGTGTGTGTGTGTGTGTACAGAGAGAGAGAGAGAATGACAGAAAGAGTGTTTGTGTGTGTGTGTGTGTGTGTGTGTGTGTGTGTGTTTCAACATGTGCAGATGGGAGACCAGAAATCCCAGCCGGGTGCTATTTTGATGAAATTAATCAAAAATGACAGAAAATCGACACCGTTGCGCCCCACGTGACAGCGAAATGTCATTTGTCTTTTCTGCTCTAATTGGCTGCTTTTAAATAAAGAGGTCGAGGCTCAACCGTTTCTCTTTTGCATCATGGATTTTTAGTTTAGACTCATTACAGATGAAGCAAAATGCCATTCATTTATTATTTTTTCTTTGAAATTCATTCATTTATTATTTTTTCTTTGAAATTCATTCATTTCATTTTTTGACTTTGTGATTTATATTTTTCATTTATCATAATGGGTATTGAACTTGTTTCCTTTTTTTTTTTTTTGCTGTAAAGGAACTGGTTAACCAGTTGCGCGGTTGTGGAGGGGCTGTTCGTGATATGAAAGTGATTCACGCAGTTGTGATGTTTGCTCAGAAAATCTGAAACTCAAATATGATCAAATGAAATACGACCACGCATTTCATCTCTGAAGCTGACTCCGCCAAGGGAGTTCTGCAGAACGCTTTGAGAAAAATATGAAAACTTTCAATATGAGGGTAAGAACTTGTGTCGTATGGATTTAATTACTGAAGTAAACTGAGCGCATCCATTAAATACCAATTTGTACTCTTGTTTTGATAAGACAAGGCTTAGTGGATTCAACAGATGCTAAAATTCTTCAAACTAGACAACAGATGGAGAACCAGGAAACTTAAATACAGAGTACAGTTGAAAATTTATCATCAATATATCAGAATCTATATCCCTGGCTGTTTAAATCCTTGAAAAAAAATCTGGTTTAACAACTAAGTTTTTGTGGTATTGGGACTGGTTTATGAAAATACTGTCCAAAGCAGCATGAGAGATGTACTTCTAGAGACAGCGGATGGTCCGCTGCTATGACATCTGAAACACCTCCATCTGCTAATGAAAACAGTTTGACATTTTTTAACACCCAGGAACAAATTGATAATTGGACATTGGCCTGGTGATGTTGAAAAAAAAAAAAATCACAAGAAGATAGTTATCTCATTCTGCTGTTTTTGAGCATTGAAATTGTTAAATTGCAATGAGAAATTAAATGAGAAATTAAAACACGGAGAATAAACTAATTACTTCTTCAGTACTGCGCATGCTGTTTTTCTCATGATCTGTCAGCATAGCACAATCTGAATTTGTCCAACTTTATCAAAAGCTCTTTTTATTCAAATTAAAAGTGGGCCACGAATGTTTAAGCAGAAAATACTTTTTCAAAGGACTTAACAAATGTGAGCTTTTCATCCATGTTCAATTTCATGGTTTGGAGACAATTAATCTGTATTTTTAGTAGAAGATGTAATTCTCCAACAGCAGCATAAAGGCACTTCACATAGCATTTAAAATATATGTGACGCTTGAACTATGAAGAGGTAGCAGCTGGTGAGATTCTTAATATCAATCTTGAAGTCATCTAATGGACCTCATTGCACAGTAATGAACCACTAATGCAGCAACGGTTACAGACAAAGGTACGTAAGTCGGACTGTGTGTGAGATGCCAAAAGGAACCGAAAAACTGGAAAAATACATACATTTAAGACTAGATTGGCTAAGCAATGGTTGAATGACAGAAATTCACTGTGCTCTGAAACGACGAGTTGGAGAACATGATGCATTTCACTGAATATAAATAAAGTTCCAGCTCAGTATTAACCTCATTCTTGCTAATTAAACACCATGTTGCCCTTGAAAGTACACCTCATTTACATTAAATCTACATATGTTAATTACCTTCCCCTAATTACAGTACTTCCTGCTTCATCTGTTATTTTCAGATGGTTTCTTTACTCTGCCTGCTCTCGTCTCTCGTCATATATGGTGTATATGTGGCTTCAGTCCTCACCGAGCCCCATGTGAAAAGACTCTGCCTTTCTACATCTCTCCTGGGCAGGATTAGCAGAACAAGCACAGCTTGATGTCCCCTGGTTTCCTGTGAGAGAACCAAATTGGTGCAATATTCAGTCTTGTTGGTGTGACAGAGATATCAACATACATTTGTCACTCTGAATGTATTATATATCATAATATGAAGAAATAATAATAACAACAATAATAATGATGATAATAATAATTAGCATTATTCTTATTATTGTTGTTATTATTGATCATAATGATACCAATAACTATAACTATAGTGACTATATTCTAATAATTATTATGCTTGTCGTCATCATGATTAGTATTATCATATGTTATTATTATTAAGATATTATTTTTACTTTATTATTATTACTATAATTTTAAATTGCTGGCCTGTTTTTATTATAATCAATTACTATTATCATTATCACTGTTATTATCGCTTATTGTTGATGTTGTTATGTTGATGATTATTGTTGGGAACCTGCATTGTAAACTTTACTTGTCAAGCTTGTCTCAATTCTGTGAAGATATCTTTTGTGGAAATATAGTAATAAATTTGTTATTGCTATCTCACTTTTATCAGTACTGTTACAGCACACACACACACACACACACACACACATCGCACACACACACACAAACACACACATACACACATCCTTTCTGTGTGTTTTAAGTTATAATGCTGGTGATCTGCATTAATCAGAATTTTGTGAGCCCAACTACCATGGGGGTGTTCAGGCTAAATATTGTGAGGATGTTTGGTTGGTAACTATGTTTTCTCCTCCCGTTTCAGGGAGACCAGAGTTTGTTTCCCGCTGTTCTACCTGCAGACTCCTAGGTAGCTGATTGCTCTCCAAATGAGGATTCTATGTTTCATTCCTTGCATTGATTTGGGGCAGCAGCCAAACTGCCCCTTTTTTCCTTATACTTGTTAAATCTGCCCCTTCATTTCCAGACATTCATAAAAAAACAGTTTTATTAAATGCCAATTACATCTATTCTTTATGTTGCATCTCCAGGACGAAACCATACACATTTTCAACAGAGGTTTGATATCATCAAGTGGCTGCTCCATGAAAAACGAAATACAAGCTACTGTATAAACATACTTTGAAAGACATTTAAGATGGTTTGATAAGATTTTGAAATATCATAAGTCAAATGCAAGTAAGTTCAACAATAAGTGGCATTTCAGAACCTCTGCTTTTGGAGCACTTTATCATGTGGGTCCAGTTGGAGGGCATCTCAGGAGGCATTTCATCATGCTGTCTTGCTCGCAAGGCTACCTTAGAGGCCCCTATCATGTTTTATCTACCCTGAAGATCCCACCTGCACCCTCTTAGAGACCAAAAATAAAATTCCGCGTGTTTAGATCAGTGAAATCAGCATCCATCTAATGATAAGATCGAGGGCAACATCTTAGTAAGGCTGCGGTCGACCTTGTCTACCTCCTCACCTCTGCAGGCTTGACACATCCCTGCGTGTTCAAGCAACTCCAATAAATGGAAAAGCTGAATGAATGGAACACGCCTGTTGTTCCAGGGCAAATGTCCTTTTTGGGGGGGAGACGAGGGGAGTTTAAGGAGCTTCAGAACAAAGAAGCTATTCATGACAAAGACACTCCATTTGTAGTGTGTTATGTTACTTTACCTCTGGCTGAATATTCTGAAAAAAAAAAAAAAGTCATTCACTTATTGTTGCCGTCTGCTTTTGAAAATGCCTGCAACGTGCCTTTCAGCCCAAACAAAGGATAAAAGGTCTCACAAGTGTGTGTGCCATGGCTGACGTTGCACAAGTCCTGGTGTTAAAAAGTTAAGTTTGCTCGGATAAAATGAATGATCCCCGTCATGCGGAAGATTGGTCAATCAGCCAGTCACATTTCCTTTCTATAAATCCTTTATTCAATATTATTTTCGGTGTGTATACAATGGATTGGACACAAACTGTACAGTGCAGACAAAATCTGTTTGCATAATATGTATGTAAGGGTAACTGTACATTTACAGACAAACAGAGCAATCTCCTTGATAGTTAGCATTAGTCACATTTTGCTTTTGACTGAGTACCACCATGGTTTACACTGGCACAATGCAGCCATCTGTGGATGTGATATGACTTTTTTTAAATTATTATTGTCTTTCTAATGTCCTGTGCAGAGTGAATTCAAACGGGTCAGATTATCCCCATATGTCTTCGCCAACCAATGGGGAGCACTGGAGTGTTTGGGGGGAAAAAAAGACTAAAATATCTTTTCTTTAAAATTTTACTGGCAGACTCATGATCAGGTAGGGATTAGGAATGCATGAGGCCCCCGGGCACAAAATCTATGAAAGAATTATGTTTACCTGAGTCGGGTCAGGTATACTGTGAAATTAAATGGGAAAAGAAAAGAAAAGAAAAGAAAATATTAAAGGATACAAAACAAAAAAAAAAATCAAAAAACAAAAAAGTACACAAGAGATAAAAGAGATTTAAAGAAAAAAAACATGAATCAGAGAAAACCTTCAAAATCAGCCATTCTGCTTTCAAACAACCATTACTTTTTACGTGTGAAGTTGCAGAATGGGGTCACCGCAAGACTCCACTAGGAATTAACGATCTCTAATGGTTCGTTTAGCTCAATCCAATTCATGATTCAAAACTGATTTTAAACTATACACCTGTCATTATCTGACAAGAATCTGATTGGGCTACGAGGGTCGTACATAGGATGTAAAAATATTGGTGATAAAAGGTCATTTTGAGTCATTCTCCATGAAGTCAGTTTCTGTTATTTTGGATGATATTACTCTTTTGTCCAAGTAGTTCCTGATGCAGCTGAAGACCAAATTTAGATTTGACTGTACCATTGAAACAAACATTTTAATGACTGCAACACTTTTGCGAGTGTAAACCGGTAGCACTGATAAGCCAGAGGCAAAGTTGTACTGGTGACACGCTGTAAAAGTTTTGTTATATTAACACATTCCCTACATTACCACATGCATTAGCCCCCGTCGTCTTTCCTCAAAAAAAAAACAACAAAAAAAAAACATGCAACAAGTGGGACGGAGTTCAAACCGAGAGCAGAGGAGACATTGCTGAGAAGAAAAATACAATAAAAAAAAGCAAAAAAGCGAGGGGTGTATTCTGTTGCTGCTGAATGAGTACAAAACAAGCAGAGAGCAAGATCTAGCATAGACGCAGCCAACAGAAGATTGGTGATTTAAGAATAATTGAGAAGTAAAAATAGATTAAATGTGTGTGTGTGTTTGCGTGTGTGTGTGTCTGTGGGGGTTGAGAGCATTCAGAAAAAGAAGCTGGGAGGATGGTGCATTTACTATTTTGTCTCAGATTCAGTTTATGATAAGGCTGCCTTTTGTAATGGAAAAAAACAAACAAACAAATAAGCCAGAAAGAAACCTGAGTCACTACATAATGCTGAACCACATTGTGTCTAAGGTGCACCTGAACAGCAGGCATGTCCATTCTTTTTCTTTTTTTTTCATATTTCTGATCAGAGAATAACCTCCTCTAGCTGCTACAGAACTAAGTAAAATGGCTACATATGTACCTGCCATGGGAGCATAAGTGGAACTTGTATGTAGAGATTAAAAGCAAGCCAGGTTGTTTTGTTCTAATTAAATCAGCTGTTCTTTTTTCCTGCGCGCATCACGCTGTTAGATATCTCCTAATTGTAGCCTTGGTACCTGGCTAACCACCATTGGAGAGAAATCTCTCAGGAGATGCTGATAGTAATTGCGGCTTCATTGTTTGAAGCAGGATCTGTGATTACCAGCCGGGAAACACTATTGTATCAGCATCTTTGGTCAGCGGCCAGGAAACCAGTCTTTTATTTTTATTTTTTTCTTTCCTGGCCTTCGCCTATCATTAATTCTTGAGTATGTGCCACAGAACCTCAATAGGCGTATTTTCAAGATGAACCCTACTGCTAACCTAACAAGCCGGGCCTCTATGAACAGAGGGGTGTGTTGTTGTCTCATCGCTGAGCCAATCCTCTTCCTCTGCCAGCAGTGTAAGGCAAATTAGCTGCTTCACAGCAATTCAGTGACTAGCGGTTCCTGCCCTGGATGTTGTTATGGACTCTTTGAAACACCAAAGCATATCCTTAGAAACAAAAATCATGTTTACAGACCTGATTGTCGGGGCTTTACTAACTATATATAAATATATATATATACATATATATGTATGCATATATATATACATATATGCAGGAATCATATTTACCTACAGTCACACATCAAGTAGTCAACAGATGTTACAACAACATTTCTTTGACATGAGACGAGCACAACATCGGACGTCTTTCTTGGCAGCGCCGTCATCCCACACCGCCCTAAGAATCATACTCGGAGGGACAAAACGGAAGTCACGCCACTGTTAGAATTTAGAGATCTTGGATTAACCCTGCTGGATCGCAGGACATCTGGGCGTTTGGCATAAAAACCATCAGCCACCCTGGATATCACAGTTTTCGGCTTGGCTGTGGATGAGAGGCACTCACATAGAAAGAATCTACAACACAAGCCTGCACCACTTTTCCGATGAAACAACAGCAGTAACACGTTTTACACGTAGATTTCGAGTTTCAAGAGTACATTGTCGCGACACAGAATCTTCAGATGCTAAGATCATTTGAATGTCTAATTTCATCCACACATATTTCCGTTACATTTTCGCAGTAAGAAATACTTTCAACAATCTCAAATGTTTTTTGCTTAAAAAACAAAACTGACGGGGCAGGAGATGAGACACAGCAGACATGATAAGGTCATAAATTTGAGCTCAAACAAGAAGGCAGAAAAACAGCTACTGGGAGCAAAGAGAGAGAGGAAAGTGTGGTACATATGGGATGGTGGGGGGTAAAATTCACAAATTTATCACTCAGCTCTGATTTCTTTTTTGTTTGGCTGTTGAAGAGAAGGACGATATCAGTGTGATCCAGTCACATCCTGAACGAGAAAGCCACATAAAGCTGCAGAGAAAGTGAAGATGGAAGTTGCTGAGGTCACAATTTCCATATTTGTTAATGAACTGCTGAAGAACCACAGCTGATATTTTTGTACAGTCGTCGAAACTTGATGACCCACAAATTCCACACATTTCTTTTATCCAGGACATGTTTATATATAAATTATTTTAATGTTTAAATTTTTTTCTGCTGCTAGCTCTCTGGATGTCCCATAGTCTATTTTTAGTGGCTATATGTTGTGATACAACACTTGTGACTGAAACACTGGACCAGGATCAGCTTTTAAATATTGGTACATGTGTATGATCGATTTGACGCTGTGGAGCTGGAGCTAATATCTTGTGATCAGTAGCTAGTGGGTAAAAAAGGATCCTTGGTGCTTAGAACCCTGAAAACATTTGAACCTGGGAACAATCCCCTCTGAACACTGGGCCCTTCGAAACTCTGAAACTTGGAAACCTTCAGAAGTAGAAACAGCAAATCCAAGAAACATTCCCTTGGAACATTAAGTACAATGCTACAGTAACATTTGACCCGTGGAATATCGCCCCAAGTTAACTGGACTATTTGCATGACCCTCAACAATATTGCTCTCCCACTGACTTTGTTTGCATCCGCGTGCCATATCCACCGCACATAAAATCTTTGCAGTGAGTGACTAATGTCAGGGTGGACTGACGATAAATGTGGATCGAGAATTACATGAAAGTTTCATAAATTTCCGTGCAGCCTTCAAGGTTTACGTGAAATCACAATAATATGTCCTTCATCTAAATAAGGTCCCTCCGCTTGGCGCAGCTCCCACTAGCTTTACGAAAACAGAGCTGAGTCACATATGAGTAAACGAACCCCGATCAAGAGCGGTCTGAATGGAGCCTTGGAATAAACAGCTCATTCTTCCCTCCGGTTGCTCAGCTGTGGCGTGTTCACAGCACAGTGGGACCGGACTACAAGGGTAACATTCATCTGTGTGCAGCGGTGCGGTGGTTCACCTGCTTCGCAGACAGTACCTGTTGCTGTGGAGATGCAGCTGATTTTTGGGGAGCTTTTGATGTGGGCGCCACAGTGCAGATTAATCATTCAGCCTTGATTCCTGTTGCTTTGTGTTGTTTCTTTGTAGTTTTGGTAATGGAGGCCTTTCATCTTTTAACAAGTAGGACTGTGTTTCAATGATCAGATTAAATGCAATTTATCGAGAGAATCTTTTAACACTTCTGTTTACATTGATTAAAAGCAGATGCACAGAGCGTGATGTGGTATAAAGGGGCAGTCCCTCTCTTCAGGCACGACTCCCTCACTGTCACTGCATTAAGTGTGGGCTCACAGTAATAATATCGTCTCAGCGTCGCAAGGGAAAGCAAGTTATTTTTGAGGAGTTAATTGGCATGTAGTCTTTGTGTCATACAATGACGAGTAAACTGTCTAGACCAGATTGGTGCCGTGTTGACCGTCACAGTGAGAGGACAAGGCGTGGAAATCTACTTGGTAACATTTCATTTAAAAGGCATTTGTTTATTTCATTATTTTCAACTCCCCTGTTAGAATTAAAAATAAATGCATGCATAAAATGAAGCATGCAGTCCAGCCGTCTGCCTTATTACCTACATTTAGAAAGAAATTGTGCCGAAGAAGTTGTATTGATTTCCTGCGCCTACACCTTTATTCCATGATCCTAATTTGGAAAAAAAAAAAAAGCTAAAATTCTCGGTAACCAATGCTAACTCTTTTCCAGACTCCTTTTTCCTTTTTTTTTTGGTTTCAGTTATAGTTTATAGAACAAAACATGAATACTAATGAACAGCTGAGGAACCCAGCAGAGGTCTGTCACCTGGGTGTGAATAATCTGTCAATTAAACAACATTTTTCATCTGTGTGAGCGTGTTTATTTATTTAACTAGCGTTCAAAGGTTTTGTCAGGTAAGAAAAGAGGTATGAAATCGCTTTTGTCTCAAACCGCATACACGTTTTATATATTTGGATAATTCTAGAATTGTGTGATCTGTGGCTTTTCAAAATCACCTAATTTCCCTTGTCGAGAGGCAAATGAGATGACTTTTTTAAACAACAAACATTGCTTTTTGTAAGGTCAATACTTTAAATTTCAGCGTACAAAGCACATCTAATAAGAGATTGATGTGTAGTGTCAATATTCTAAATGGGGAATTAATTTTAAAAAGAATATTTTGGGACCATTATCTGACTCTTTGCTGGATCTGACTTCGTAGGAACCAAGTGGGGTCTTAAAGACCACCAGTTCCTGAATCCAAATCCCCCAACTACCACACAAAGCGAACACATTAAATCTTTGAATCAAGTTCAACACATAGTGGCTTTAACACTATTAACCCTGTTGGCTGTTACCCTCATTCGTACGTTTTAGTTCAAGTACTTGGAAAGGCAGCAGAACCACCATCATGACTGAGGATGCCGTCTCGCCCCCCTCCTGGGGTTGGACCTTTTCTCCTCGCTGCTACTCTGTGTAAACACTGACTGCTATCACGCTGCCTGGACATCACTGTCCTCCTCTATAGTTGCTGGTTGCTACAAACAGGAAAATTGTGAAAATTGCTCCAGTTTCAACTCTTGGCTACATGTGGATTTGAGCAATTTTATGCCAGCGTTTGACATGTCGCTCCTCTGGACTACACTGGTGTCAGCAGTTTGAAAATCGTAGTCTTCAAAAAAAGGGCAGTGAGAGAGGTAGAAACTAAAATCTGTTCTGTGTTTACATCAATGCAGCCCTCGCTACTCTCATATGTGCAGAATTATAAACTAAAGAAGTTAATAATAAAGAAATACAGAAAGTACCATGATTTTAGCTATGTGTTTTTCAAAAATAGTCTGATATGAATTTAGAATAGCTAAATTGGATGTGTTCAAATTTAGCTTGTAACGCACAAGGCAATTTTCAAGTACATTTAAGTGTAAACTCAGAAGAGAATATCCTGTGCAGACCCTAAAAGACAAATATGCATCGAAACCAGTCGATGGGTTTTTATATTCTTTTTTCCCCCGCATTCGCTGAAATTTTTAGGAAATCCGAATGGTTGTTTCTCAGGTTTGTGTGCATGTTTGTGCGCCTGAAGCCACCGACAAGCAAATATGACTGGCAACAGAAGACTGCACTATCAAAAGAGGGGAATGGGGTCTCATTCTTACAGATTGTCACAGAAAAATACCGGTAAGGATGACACTTTTTTCATCTTTTTTTTTTCCTTTGTTTGTGTCTTAATAGCTTTACGTAGTCTTTTTTTGTTTCCCGCACGAGGCATATCGCTATGCCAGTTCCAGAATTACTGAACAACACTGGCCTGACTTTATTGAATTCTTCGTCCTCTTTCCTCGCCACGAGCCCCACGCAGGTCTTCTAGCCATTTCTTTCCCCACATCCCCGGATCTGTCCACTGGGGCGGGAGGTGAGCAGTGTGCGGCCCCACTGCTGACCAGTCAGAACTTGAGCTGTAATTTTCTTTTGTTACATATGTTGCAGTTCCCTTTTTGAGAGCACAGCAGTGGGGCAGGTCTCTGGCATGCCCTGGCCTTAGATCGGCCGGACCGGGGTGACAGGGGGGCTGGGTTATGTCTCCTCCTTATCGGGTTTGTTGACTGGCTTGCCACCATTCATAACCACTGGTTCGCTGGTTGTGCTTTTAGAGGGCGGGCCCCCAGCGAGCTTAGGCACCGCTTCTCCTACGTCATGCAGCGAAGGCTCTCTGTACATCGCAACTGGACGTCAAGACAAGGGAGGACAAGGAGCATGTGAGAGAGAGGAGGAGAGGAGACAAGGAAAAAAAGAGGGTCATGTACAAAATATGTATAGAGCAGATGGATGTATGTTAACAAATTTGTCATAGTACTAGAGTCAACGGGGGGGGCAAATAGAGGGTGAAGAAAAAGGAAAAGTACATTAAAGATCCTTAAATCACACTTAAGAATAAAAGGGTAATAATAAAACTGCTAATACTAAAAGCTTATCACTTTTGAGATGTTTGTGTGAATTACCTTCTATAGGTTTAGGCAGGAAATGTGCAGCTGGTTTGGTCTTTTTGACTCTGTTGCCCTTCATGGCCTGTCCCTCTTTATTGAGGCCCAGAAACCAGGCCCGGCCCGATTCCTTTTGTCTATACAGCATAGAGCTGTAGATCACATAATAGTTCTCAAACACCGACTCCTTAAACTTGCACTCCGCTGTAAACAGTTCCTGAGGAAACAGACAGACAAAGGTATCATTCATGTTGCCGGCACCTTTATATATTGCAATAGAAATTAATGAATAAATAGATCAGAACATGTACAACATTTTATCACATTTGTCACTCAAAACAAAATCAGACACACAAAGTGTTTCGCTTGCTCAATTGAGAAGTTCCCCAATACGTCCATCAAAAAGTTTCCCAATAGATCATGCATCATTGCATTGTGTTAAAACCTATAATTACTTATCCTTCTGGGAATCTTTGAAAAGTGCTGGGATCACCTGCTCAGTGGTTAGGCAAATGTTCAATGCGTTCAGTGTGATGTGGAGCAGTAACTTCCAGCATACAATCGACTGGTGATAACACAACACCAACTCAGTGATGTGTGGTGGGAAGGGCTCATCCTCCTCCTCCTCCTCCTCCTCCTCCTCTTTGAATGCAGATGAACGTCAGACTTAGCAGATCAAAAAACAATCGGACAATTGATTCTGGTCACACAAGATTTCAACCACATCAGCTCTGCTGTGCTGCGCTGCATCCTCAGCTCAAGGTCTCACAGTCGAGAAACAAGGTGCTAATCTTCCTGGGAAAAAAAAATCACTATCAAGTACTGCGCAACTTACTCACAATAGGTATAAAATATGAACACGGGTAAAACATGCCTCATGTCGGGATGTCACACCTGAGGCAGGCAGAGAGGTTTTTCTCATTGAGTAGTGTTAAATCTGCTGACTATTTTCATTGTTGAATGCTCAGTTGATTATTTGGAAGAACTAACTAACAGATGAGACAGTTAAGTTTTAGAACCAAAAGGCCAAGGTTGAACTGTTCCGATTGATAAGTAAAAGAGAGATGTAGCATTTCTATTTGACAATGACCTCATATCCACTGTCTTATTTGCCATCTTATTGATTAATGAAGTGCGTCGCTGTGTATTGTCAACCATCGGCTCATGGTTCAGAGGTGTAAGGAGACCAAAAAAAGCAGATGCCAACCGTGTCTGCCACTGCATGTCCTTGACATGTCCTTCAACAGCTGCTTACTGCAGCTGGAATCCAAAACTAGTTTAAGAATCAGGATGTTTTGCTTAAATATCTCAACCAATATCTTGATACAGTTGCAATCTTTCATGTAGGCGTTATACTGGTATATTTGCCTGCCAGACAATCTGACTGAAAGGACCACGACTGAAGACAAAAAACACCAAATAATGGGAAAGATACGGCTAAAATTGCGAAAAGCATGCATTGTTTTTCCAGCGCTCGTGGCTGTAACTGCTCCACCAGGGCACCCTCAGTGTACTCGTGTGATCAAACGTTTTATTATCCCCTCTCACAGCCAGGGCATCCTCCTGCTCTTCGGGCCAAATTCTTATCAAAACCCCATTAAATGATGGATTCTCCTTCTCGTTTAGCATATAAAAAAAAAACACAGGATTGAAATTAAAATAAATGCTCACAGACTACACCACAAATGTTCAAGAAAGACTCCAGCAACCTGAATAATCCACCCCAAGGTCCCCAGACCACAGATCACGATGTGTTTGTCTAGACCTTACCCTTATTGGATGTTGTAGGCCTCTTGCCAGAGCCTCAGACACATTGTCATTCAGCTCAGGTCTGTCGGTCCGAGTCTCATAGCAACATGAGGAAGAGAGGCGACAATGTAGCCGTGGCAACCAACCAGCACTGAGAGGGAGGGATCAGTGTGTGTGTGTGTGTCTGTGTGTGTGTGTGTGGTGGGGAGGGGGGGGGGGCTGCGAGTGCAAGAAAGAAAAATATACACCCGAACACTTGCATTGGTTATTCAACATATAATCTGTTAAATCTAATGCTCTACCACATCTAGAGGGCTAAAACAGGAGGACACAAACGGAAGGGAGTATGGGTGGCGACAGTAAACACCTGCAAGGATTAGACACACAGGCAGACACTTGTGGCTTTGGGGGATAAATGGAGGAAGGGAGGTGAAGGAGGGCTCGCTTGGATATGAAATGTGTCTAAACAGCATCTTTGGCAACGGAGCAAGATAGGTGATAATGATTGAATGCTCTATTTTAAAGTCAGTGACACACGAACAGTTCGCCACAAATCATAGCTTTTTCAGCACTTTTGATCTGTGACATTCCGCTCGTACTCCAAATAAATGTGATGCTATATTTTCCGCCTTGACCAAGGACCTGCATTCATTATTCAACTGTTGAGGAGGATGATCTTTTGTGATGTGCACACAGCAGCACCAGACACTTATTAATGTTGGTCAGCCAGGTCATACATCATTTAGGGCTGCTTTTAAAATAAAACAGATTCGATGTCAAGGCTTCACGCAATCTCTCAACACCAGTGTGTATTCCTCCTGACCAGGTGGGTCTTTTTTTTTCTTTTTTTTTTCCCATCTCCATTTCTATATTTTCACAAGCACTCCACAGTATATAAGCTTGAAAGAAACAAATGAATGAACAGTAGGGTGGGATGGGGTGGGGAGTTGAAAATTGGGACATGAAAAGAGGAGAGAGAATAAATCACCCAGAGAGGAGGACGACGCCTCCTGATTGGAAAAACAGCAGGGGATTCTCTCTCGCTCTCCCCTCTTATCTTTGCATTTCTCTCATCACTCTTCCTTTTTTTCCTCGCTCTGTCAGTTCTCAGTGCTCTGCAGAGATTTAGCAAGTGAAACACAGTCCACAAATGCATTCTCACTGTTATCCTTTGAGTTACACACACACACACACACACACACACACAAAAACATACATGCATGCTCATATGTTGGGTGGATGCTTAACATGGAGCTACAATTACATAGAGAAGTGCCGATTAACATGTAACACATCGAGCTCCAAGAGGTGCTAAAATGATCCACGCAGCACTTTGTCACCTTGTCCATTAAGACCTAAAAATAAGGATCTGAAAAAACAGAGAGGGAAAATCAATCTCAACTCTTGGCCAGAGTACAGGGCAGCATCAACAACAAAACCTGGCTGGGCTTGACTGGTGCCATTGGGAGACTCTCACTAAAAGCCTGCTTGCAGTAATAGTATAAACTGATGTGAAAATTCATCCTTTTAAGATCTAACACCTTGGACTTATATATAATTCTGTGTATTTTTGAGGATGTTCGGGAATATCATCAGTCATGGTCGCTGCATGTGCATGATGATCAGGTCACTCCTAATACTAACCGATTGACTCCTGACGATGAAAGTATAATTATTGAGACTGTTGCAAAAGCTTGTGTCCAGCTTACAGGTTGGTTGAAATACCTCTCTGTACAGTCTCTGAGATTTTTACACAATATTTTACAAGATTTTACAAGATACACACACATACACAGTATATATATATATATATATATATATATATATATATATATATATACACACACACACACACACACACACATACACACATACACACACAGACAGACAGACAGATAGACAGATAGACAGATAGATAGATAGATAGATAGATAGATAGATAGATAGATAGATAGATAGATAGATAGATAGATAGATAGATAGATAGATAGATAGATAGATAATATGTATATATATATCAGTGATGTGCAGTCAGTAGAGGCAGGTGAGGCCCAGCCTCACCTGGCATCACAGAAAGAAAAAAAAAAAAATGAAAAAATAATTTGGATGGTTCTATTTATTAAGTGATTTGTACTGTTAAGTTATTTTCAACCTAACTTCACAATTTTTAGTCGTTTTTTCAAAATCGCTGAAAAAAAAATCACATTTAGTGTTTCAATATGAAAGAGCGCCGTGCGGTGACGCGGCAGTCAGCAGAGCCCGCTATGGATTGCACAATAACTGCGCTGCCATGCTATGCGGCTGAGCCCGTATTGCTGTCTCTGTGGATGTCACTATTAAAATTTTCAAACACTTCAAGCACTAATGTATGGACTAAATTTTCATACTTTAGCTGATGTGTATACTTTTTTTCGTCAACGACCGTAACGTGTGTCTTGTGCCGAGCTATGGTAAAGCGGCAGCGAAGACACACTAAGTGAGGCACGCAGTGATGGGGCCTCATGGTAGGGGGCACTGGCGATCCCAGGGAGCCTTTTTACTACTCGGCTAAAGAATAATAGAATTGCAATAGCAAGCCACTGTAAACAGTTAGCAAGTCAAGTGCAGCCATCATTTTTCCTCTTGCTTGGCTTTATTTCCAAAATGGTGGATTACATGGCTAAACTGAAAGAATTTTCTAAACTGGACTTTCCGTCGAAGTAGGAGATAATAAGTAAGGGAAGACCGACGCCGGCGCTAACGGATTTGCTTCAGACTAGGAGACGGAAGACTCGGTGTTTTCAAACGGAGTGGCACACACGAAAGGGCTGGCTGTGTGGATGTCCAGTCAGAAAGCGCCTTTTCTGCTTTTCCTGCATTCTTTTCTCAACTTTTGACAATCAAACATGACAATCAAGCCACTCGCATTCAAAGTCAAATCTCGCTAAAAACATTCGGGATGTCCGGGATAGATTTGGCTTTGAATGAACAGCAAAGACTCAACAACAGCATCCACAATGCTAAGGTAAAGGAAAACCGCGCAGCGCCGCATGGACTTCATTTATAAGTAAAGGTAAGAGATAATAACGTTTTTTTTTTCATGTGCTTTTTTCTATGTTACAGTTTGTATATGTAAAGAATGCTGATATGACATTTTAAACAAAACACGTTAACTGCTGCCAATAAAATGGTGAATAAGTTACTCCGTAGGGTTCATATGTTTGTAAATCTGACTGATGACGTCAGTGCCTCGCCAGCCATGAACCTCACCGTACGTCACTGGTGAAAAAAAAAAAAATATATATATATATATATATATATATATATATGTGTGTGTGTGTGTGTATATAAACTCGTATGTGTTTGTGTATACAAAAAAACCTAGCCATAAGGAGCTGATTTAGGGGAAAAAAAATATTCAAAAATGACTTGGGCAATTATTTTGAGAAGGTGAGAATATATATATCTAGTTGATTTCACAGGTTTATATTTGGAATCTCCCCACTTGACTGATTCTGGTCTGCCATCATCACATGAAACTGCGGTTTTCTCAGTTGAAAGAACAAGTGCCCTGAGGGACAACTAGCATTTAGCCTATAAGCACAACATACGGGGCAAATGGCATTGTTATGCTGCTGTCAAACTGTGCACTGGAAGCAAGAATGAGTAAGCGCAGTGGGCGGTGATGGCTAACGAGAGTGATGTGGATAGTTCAGATCGGTTCACTGTTGTGGGAGCATCACTGATCACTGCGGGCTGCCCCGCCATTCATCGAGAACACTACACATAGCTATATTACCTCCTGTTCATAATTTAATAAATGCAGTGTGCCAACACAATATGGTGCATCTAATCTTACTCACCTGCAACAATTCTTAACTTCAAACTGTCTATCCCTAACATAACAAACAAGATGAAATTCTTTCCAAAGCCATCTTTCATGAATATATCAATGATATCACCAGGGCTTCCTTTTCCGTCGTAAAATCTAAACCTTGTCTATAGCTGCTGAAAAACAAAGCCATTCTTTCATCACCTCCCAAATCGACCAAAGAAGCAAAACCTGCAGACACCTGATCATGACATATTAAGATATCTTATCCAACCCCGTGATGTAAAAACCTTAATAAAGAGATGCTAAGATTATGTTAAAGGCACAACCATATTTGCACCCAACGTCATTGGGAAGAGACTAAAATTCCCAATAACCTTTGTTAACGCTAAGTTTGTCAGGTTCGTTGTATAGCACTGATTTCTCTTGGACACTGATCAGAATCAGAAATTGTTTTTTTCATCGGCAAGTATTTTTCAAATACAAAGAATTTGCTGTGGTTTTAGTGATGCCTCGCGAACTACATGGCATTATCACTGAATTAAAAAAGTTAAATCAGAACCAGGGTAATGGATTATGGTGGTACACTCAATGAATCACAACATAGCTTGTGGAACCCATAATCAAAAATGAGAAAAAAAAATTAAAAACAGAAACAGGATCAAAAATGAAACAATGACATGGTCTGTGCTCCCAATCTTCATTCTAAGTCAATAAAATTGTCCAATACTCATGTGACCTTAATCTCATCATAATACCATTATATTATTTTGCCATTTGAATAACAACTGCGCCTTTATTGCTCAGCTTTTTGGGGGTGAAACATCATAAACATATTAAAAATGCTGTTGATTTAAAATCCATAATAGGGAGAGCGAATGAGGCTACAGCAGCTTTGTTTTCAACTACTTTGCGCGACAATATAAAGAATGCTGTTTTTCACCATGACGCGTACATATATATGTGTGTTTGTGTGTGCTCACTGAGTGGGTGTGTTTGTTTCTAACACCAGTTATCACAGCACTAATTACCCAAGGGAACTGTGGGTAAACAAATCATTCTAAAGAAAAGAAAAACCCACAGAAAGAGGGAGTAGGAGGACTGGAAAGGAAGGCGTCTGAATGCGAGAACAAAAGAGTAAAGTGTGTAGTTTGAGAGGGGGACATGAAAGGGTGTCCTCCAGCCGAGGAAGACAGAATCCGGGCAGAAATCTGAGTGTGATCACAGTTGAGCTCCATGACTGCGGCCTCACACACCTGATTAGGCCGTGCCATTATGGAAAGGCTTATGTGGGATCAGTTGTGTTATAGCAGTGACTCACAGGATGGTCAGCCACTGAACTAGATGAGTCTCTAACAGTGTGTGTGTGTGTGTGTGTGTGTGTGTGGGTGTGTGTGTGTGTGTGTGTGTGTGTGTGCGTGCGTGCGTGCGTGCGTGTGCGTGTGTGTGTGCTTATGTATTTATCCTGTTTGTTTAAATATTCTAATAATTCTCACATAATAATTTAACTAATTTTTATCATTTTAGACCACTGACAGCTGAATTATCCTCTAGATAATTTATGTGCTTAATGGATTTTCTTTTTTAATGTTTCTTGTTCCATAAGTTTGACAAACAAATTAAGCAAAACATACAATTAAATAAGTTTAATTAAAAAAAAAAAAGATTCCTGTAACAGGAATCAAAAAATTCTTAATCCAAAATGTGATATTAAAGTGCAGGACTATCTCAGAAAATTGGAATATTGTGATGAAGTTCTTTATCTTCTGTAATGCAATTACAAAAACAAAAACATCATACATTCTGGATTCATTACAAATCAACTGAATTACTGCAAGTCTTATTTTAATATTGCTGATTATGGCATACATCTTAAGAAAACTCAAAAATCCTATCTCAAAATATTAATTAGATTAAATATTGATATCAATTTTCGTTTTTTTAATTGCATTATAGAAGATAAAGAACTTTATCAAAATATTCTAATTTTCTGAGACAGTCCTGTAAGACAATACCTAGTAGAACATTTATTTCACATCCCTTTTGCATCCCTCCATGGCTTTTTAAATGGCATTATTCCTTCTCTTCTGGATCATGTTTCCGTTACTGTGGACCATCAGTATGGTTGCATTACTCCTTATCATGTAGAGTAACTCTGTGCCTGTTTTATTAACCATAATTAAAAAAAACAATACATTGAAAAAAAATTTTGATTCTAAATTGCATTAATGCGATAAATTAAAATTGATCTACGTAGAACCATAGCCATTAAGAATTAATTTGAATAGACGCTTTAATAACACAATCTGGATTGAACCATCAGCCCTCAGGAGATAGCCACTCTACCAACTGAGCTGTAATATATCTCCTCACAGGACAGAGTAACTGGAGCATTCAGAAAAAAAAAATCCCCAGTTGTAATTACAACTTTGATGCTGATGCGTACACTGTTGATGTCAGAAACCAGCAATTACAGCCTCCAGTATGACAGGGATGTGGCATAAACAACCACTTTTTTGCCACACAACTGGGCAACAATAGGCCTCAGTGGATTGGATGAGAAGGGAATGAGTGTTGAACTGCTTTCCTTGCTGGTCAGCAGTAGTGTAACAGCACAACAAAACCTACAGTCAACAATGACACCAATACTTGGTGTTGAAAAAAAAATCTGATTTAAATGCTGCAATGTTGGAGCTAATTTCAACAGATGATGCTGTTGAATACTTTGTAATAAGCAGCTACTGACAACCAGCCACGGCTGTCAAACATCATTAGTGGGCAACAGATTTCTATGATGTGTGCTCAGAGCTACTTCAATGCCCTGCTTTACAAAGTGGTGCCTTTGAAGAGTCTGTGAAACTCACCAGTAACAAATTCATTCTCTAGTCACCATAAATGAATGTGTGTGTGTGTGTATATGTATGTGTGTGTGAAAGTGAGAGGAGTGTGCGTATGCGTGTGTGTGTGTGTGTGTCTGTGTGTGTGTGTGTGTGTGTGTGTGTGTGTGTGTGTGTGTGTGTGTATGTGTATGTGTATGTGTATGTGTGTGTGTGTGTGTGTGTGTGTGTGTGTGTGTGTGTCTGTTCTGACTCACATGCCTAACATTTATTTTCTCTGCCACTCCTCCTCCCTCTCATCCCTCTAGATGTAGACATCACAGCGTTCTCTGTCTGAGTGCAGCACCAACCGTGTTATGAATGGAGGTACACGCCTACGTGCACAGACGTGTGCCAGACAGGCACACTCGTACACACATATATAGAAAGCACGTACGCCCCTATGTTTGTTGAACATTTTCAGCGGTGTGAAAAAAGAAAACACTTTGTTCAGAAAGCCAGAGATGGTTTGGGAAAAAAGATGTTGATTCGAGGTATTGAAAATGAAATGGAAAGAGGAAGAAATGCTTACACTTTCTTGATCTTTAAGGTAAATGAAAGAGCGACAAGCCATGGATTAATAAGAAATAACCATTGAACGACTTAGTTTATTGATTAGCATTCATTGGCAGTCACAAAGCAATTCCCTCGTCTCGTGAGCTCAGACATGAGGATTGGATTTTATTATGACAGCACATTGTGTATCATTTGCACTAGTGCTTGGATTATATATTTGGGAAGCTGTGGAAAATGAAAAGCCACACTTAGAATAGGAACATAATTCAATATAATACCAATAATAAAAAAACATAAACATAGTATCCTTATCATCGTAATAATATGAATTATTATTAAACCAACAAAAATAGTAAAATCTATGGGTTTGATTCTTTTGCGTAGAAATGAATTTTATTTATCTATTCATTTGTTTTTATTTTTATTGAAAACTATTTAAAGAAAAGTAGACCATAAATAGGAGAAGATTGATACGTCCAGATGGTTTCTATTCATTAGGTTGAGAGTGAGCGTAATCTCTAAATTTGTAGGATCAATAAAACATCTTGGCTTGTCAGCAAAGTGAATAAAAGAAAAGGGGGACAATGGATGAATTTGGATTTAAAAACTCTCTGGATTCATACTTTAACATTCCTGAACCAGAACTAAATGCTGTAAAATTGCCCTCAAGAAGTTTTTTGAGGGAACAACAAAAAAATCCAAGAAAGCAAACACATTTATCTGTTTCAATGACCGGAAGATACCTAAACTGACAGAAAGAAGGAGGGTTAATACATAAAAAAATATATATATATTCAATATATATAACAATGGGATAAAAAATTGATTGATGCAGGATGGAGTCAAAGTGGTAGTGTTTGGGCTCCAGGGGCCTTTGCCGAGGCCTGGGCCTGTTACAGTCTGACTTACTGAAGCTGTCCTGTCAGAAAAACATTTCCATTACTCATCTTGGCTGCTGGATTGTCAGCATCAGCTAAAATCTCCACACCCATGCGGATTCGGAGTGTGCACTCAGGCTATATCTAGATATGTTCCGTGCGTGGAAACAGCATATAAACCTCATATCATATTAAACCCCTGAATTTCATAGTGGTTTTCAAAGGCACCTCTTGACAAAACCATTGTAACACGGAGTGAGTGAAGCTGTAAGAATGAGCTCTTGAACATTTTATCATATACCGTGATCAACTTAGTGACGTTCTTGGGGGTAATTATGAGTAATATATGTCTTAAGCAGGGACAGCCCTAAAATCTCCAGGCAAGTCCTCGTATGACTTGAACAGTGAAGGAAGATATTGATGAAATTCTGGCGGCAGGTTGGATGATTGGATGGATGATTGTTCAGTAATTGCAGAGGATCCCTTGATTTTGTGAAATGAAAAAAAAAAATCATTCTCTACACCCTTATTCTCTTTTTGCCATCAAGTTCAATGTCGAATAATTTCCCTTTTATTTCTGGGGCAGCGGTCTCAATGTCTGGGGATGTGACATTCACTGCCCCACTTCTCTCAGCTCCCCGTCTTCAGGAAACACCTCTAAAAAATGAACCTCTCCTGGTTTCCATCTTGAACACGAGTGCCTCGGCTTCTTCGGCCATGATAACTTCTCTGTGATAGACCTCTGCTCAGTGGTTTCTCCTATGCTGAGAGAAGGCGTTTTATTGGGGCTACAAACAGTGGACACACTCCAGGCAATTAAAAATAATTGTTTTGAAGAATTATATATATAACATTTATAATTAATTTGTAAAATAAATGATCAAAATCTGTCCACTTTTCAATGATTTATGACACAAAAACTGGTAAATGGTCTGAATTTTAATTTTAGTTTAGTGTTAGTGTTCAGTGTGACTCCATGAGAGACTTTATGTCCCAGTGAACATACTATAACTAGATATATTTGAAGAATTCTTCTGTTTTCTTTTCTTTCAGCTTACAGCGAATAAACCTCCTCCATCTAACTGTTTTCCTTGTACCCTCTTCTCTCACACCAACTAACTTCACGTCCTCTTTCACTGCATCTTCTCCTGGGCTTACTTTAGACTTCCTGCCTGGCAATTCCAACCTGACCACCTTCCACCAATATATTTGCTATCCTTCCTCTGTACATGATCGAACCATCTCCGTCTGGCTTCTCTGACCTTCTCTGACCTTCTCTCCAAAACATCTAACATCTTCTGTTCCTCTGATAGACTCATTCCAGCTCTGCTTCCTGTCTTTTCTTCAGTGCCACTTTCTCTAAACCATACAGCATCAATACATCAAAAATAATAGTGTATCATGTTCTATGAGCAGAGGAAATAGGTAGCGATAAGTTGCAGGAAATGGCCAAACACCTTCTTCTTTCATCTCACAGCGAATATCCGAACAACTCCATTTCCTCCTTGAGAACCCCACACGTTCAAATGCCTGCGTACATAACAAGAGGCCATGAAAAAGGAACACACACTCGCCACACCTCGTGTCATTCACACTCAAACACATGAGCAACCCTAAAATCATAAGCATTTTTTTCTCACTTTCCTCAGCATGCTCCATAATTATCACATAGCAGCTCATTGCACACTCTGCCATCTGTTAGCTGCACCCCCCCCCCAAAACACACACACACAGTTGCGCAATCTCAGAGTGCCAGATGCTTACGAAACTTGAATTAATAAGACTGTCCTGCCATGTATAACGAAGTTTGCGGCATATCATTATCAGTTTGCAATAAGAGGATAAAGAATCTCATTGAGAGGAGGGCTTTAGAAATCCAGGTGGAAGCTAAAGTGGCAGCAGGGGACAAAAAGAAATGTCCTAAATGTATGGCTGTGAGACAGGAGTTTCAGGAAATACATATCAAAGACTGATTGATAAATGATCTGGTCAATTTTACCAGTGACTTTTTTTCATTGGTTGATTAATATCACTAAAATAATCTGTTAAAAGGTGATATCAGACGGGAGGAAAATGAGCACCAAGTCAGTTGGGTGTTTTGCACAAAGACAGATTAGTTATAGATTCCCAAAGTGAGATTTCAAGCAGGTTTGTTCATGTTGCAGGAAATTCAAAGATGCCCACATGGCCTTTGGAGGAGGATTTTTCTATTTTTTCCAAAAATGATCAATTACCTTATTCATTAAATGAAAAAAAAGATTTGATTGAGATAAGATAAGACGAGACAAAACAATAAGAATAATTGTTGGAATGAAGATCAAATATATTATGAACTGATAAAGATCACATACTGTCATTTTTCAGTAAGAAGAATAAGCTGACTTTGAGAGCGGTAATGAGAGGCCGCTTCTTTAGAACACAAAAAAGAATGTGAACATTCAAACAGTCAAGGGGGAAAATGAGAGCCGCTGTGTTTTTTTCAGTTTATGTTGTATTATGACTAAAAAGCAGTGTTTTTATCTGTGACTGAAAATGGGACAATGTAGAGACACTGCGGAAACGCAATGCGGTTACTTGGTAGAATTTATATTTCTTGATTCTATGAATTAAGCAAAACATTGTCTCACAGTTCTGAAGACATTTTTCACTGATATTTCACTGTTGACAACAGAATTTAATGAAAATCCCTGATGAGATTTTATTGGAATATTCATACCAATACAGCAACCTACCTCACCAGTGAACATTTTATGCTGCTATGATATAGACACAAATGGGGATGAAAAATAAAATCCAAGCCATGAATCACACATTCACCTCAACAAATGCCTCAACACATTTCCACCCATACTGTGCTTGGTCTTCGGTGCATCGTGTTGAGATTGGAATGATTTTAGTGCAGCCAGATACCAAAAATCTTCTCGCTTGTTGCTCTCATTGGTGAAGGCTTCTACGCATTGGACTTTTTTTGCGCTTCTTGGTGTTTGTTACTTGAGTTCATTCTCGACAGGTAAATTGTCAGTGCTCTCGGCCTCATCAAATCATGGCACTGACAAGCAAAAGGACACGAAGCAACAAAAGAGAAGGAGCCAAAAAGCAGCATCTTGCTTGAGGGAGGGGGACATGTTGAAAGATGCAGCCTGCTGACATTGTAGCAAGTATTCCTCTGATGCAAAAATGATATCTGGTCTGTTTGAGGGCAACCACATTGTTGTAAGAACGACACAATATGTCTACGCAGACTCGGGAGAACACACAATATCTGCAAGAAGACTGATATTTTATCACATGCTGAGTGATTGATTTGGATCTTTTTTCCAGGGTGAAAATCACATACATAATATTGAAACAATTTCTACTGACATGGATCAATCTCTGTTCAAACTCCACTGTCCCGAACATTTCTTTAAAAAAATCCTAAGGAAACAACTGAAAAATCCATGGCTACAAATAAGAGATCGATAAGAAAGTATTTTATTTTGTAATTGCAGAAATTTCAAGGCGGAATCAATGGTGTTGTGTAAGATGTACAATTGTTGGAATTTCACCTTACAGGGAAACACGTTTCTACACTGCATGTGACAATAAACACTATGAATAAATGCTTTGAATCTTTAAAATGCTAGCGTGAGGCAATCTGAATATATTAAGTTGAATTTGATTTTGCATGTGTTGTGTAAATAATATACAAAAACAGACACTATTATAGCCATGGAATGTGGGAAAGCAGGCCTTTTTCTACGTCACAAAGCCAACAGATCCTTAGCTCTAAGCTTAGGCCTAAAGAAGCATAACCTGACACTTCAGATAATATGTTACACAGAATCATTGAGACAGGATCATGTTAAACCTGTTAGGAGAGGGGTATTCACTTGAAAAAAAAACAATTGCATTTGAATATTTAGCATTGGAGGTTTGGATGAGGTTTGGATCTATCCACCTCTACCGCCTCCAGCTGGTAGAACGAATACTTGACAAAGCCAGTTCGATATCTTAGAGTTCTATTCCATCAGTATCTAAACTAACTTCTGCCATAGCTCAGTGCTCAAAAGAATTCTACTTTGTCAGGCTGATATCAACCAGCAGTGCAAAACTGAGGAATGTTCCAAACCCTTGTTACACAAGAACAAGGCTGATGCCATTTTTTCCACACTTTGGCCCCATGCTTATTCATGGCATCACAAATGACACCCTCCCGGACCATCGCAGCAGCCAATCAAACATCAAGCGGTGCTACCGCCATAATGAATTGCATGTCATTTATATTTTCCTTATCGTATAGCTTGCCAACTACTCACAAAACTGGAACATGATGAAACATCCCCGCTCTCCCCTCAACACAGCTTTAGAGGGGATTTCTACATTTCTACTGTGTGTGTGTGAGTGAGAGAGAGAGTGTGTGTAGGGGGGGACTCCCCCTCTTCAATTATTTACAGGAAGCCCTCATGCATCTGTGGCTTTCAGCGACAGACTGAGGAAGCCCAGTAGAGCAGCACAGATCTTTCTTTCTCTTCCCCATTCTCTTCCTCTCATCCCTGTGTCTATACGCTTATTACGCTTATTTTCTTACTATATTTTTCTCCTCTTTTTTTTCTTCTCCTCCACCCTTCAGTCTAGTGCTCTCCAAATCACCCACTGCAAACAATTTTGCTTTATACACCGTGTTCACAGATGACCTTTCTACGCCCTTCTTCTGCTTTTATTTAAACTCAGTTCTGTCAGCCTCACCTATCCTTTTCCTTCCCCCTCCATTTCTTCTCTGCGCGGCCTCCAATTACCCCCTCCCTCCCGTTCCTTTTTTCTTTTCTTTCTTCTTTTCCTTTTTTTCCTCCCACCCCAAAAATTCAACATAGGAAAAAAGAATAAAGGGGGATGATGTCAGGGAGGAGGGTCCTCTTGAAGAGTTTGAACTCTCTCTGAAGAGTCAGCATGGAAATAATTCATATTCAGCTTGAGCCGATCTCCTCACAGTTGACCGCTCCTCCTCGGCCTCAAATCCCCTCTGTCCTCTTCTGCTTGCTCCCAAAACTTCCTCAGCCACTCATGTATTCCCTAATGTTCATTTTTCATGTTGGTGAATCAAAAAGCTTTTAAAGAATTCATCACCTCATTTCACAATCTCAAGTGTTCATTAACAACTCTGGATGATTTTGACTTTCCTGATCTTAAAAATGGTCTCTAATTAAACCCCAGGAAGAGAAGAAAAAAACATACGACCAAATAGCCAAGAATTTCTCGCATAAAGAACACCTAATATGCAATTGTTCCCCACAATTTCACAAAGGTCAACCCCGTCCACCCTGAAAAACATGATTTTTTTTTCAATTATTGCATCACTGTGTTAATTAAGCTTATTCAGTCAAAAACAAACCTCTAAAATAAAGCATGTGTAACAAACAGATCTCTTTCAGTCTTGTGTGTTTGTGTTTGTTTGTGCGTGTGCAGATGCTCACCGAAGAGTAGAGGTGACCCTCTCCGTTCATGGCAATGTAGAGACCAGTCTTGACTGATTGGATGGCCACAACTCTCAGACCCACGGGAATTAAGTTAAACAGAGCTGCAGATACAAACAGACAGACTTTTATGAGGGTGTGTGCGTGTGTGTGTGTGTTTCTTGAAATACAGCTGTGCTCTGCCAACTGAAATTCCAATTGGTCTGTTGATCTAATGATTTAGTGGTTATCAAGGTACAGCAGCAGCCTGGCCTCAAGGGTTGCTTTCCCACTTGACAAGGAGGTATTTTCTGAAATTCAACTTCAGCGCCATACACAGACACTTATTTTTTTTATAAAATGCATTAAATCAATAAAACAATCGGGTAAAATCGCCCGATTATAAGACAATCTTCCCTTAGAGCAGTCCTTATATTATGTATACTGCCACAACAGAATCACCTGATAATAAACAAACAATATGTACCTTTTTCTAATGGGTAATCATTCTGAAAAGAAGATCAATTTTTTGTACTTGATTTTAAAACATTTTAACTCTGTTTGGTTTTTATATCGTCTGACTTCCATAAAACAAATGAAAGCTCCATAGGTAAGTGCAGTATATCTCCACTAGGGGACCCAGAACCAGTGTAAGGTACGGCTGAGAACTGACTTCTCTCTTTCCCGAAAATGTGACAGCAGAAGCCATTCATCTCTAATTTATATGTCTATTATCCCAACAGTGTTATTGATTAGCTGGCCGAGAGCACAGACAGTCGAGTTATTATGACAGATTCAATCCTGCTTGTGCGTCTGTATATAGAGTATATTATTATTAGGGCTTGACAGATGTATCCATCTGCCAGTATCAGCACATATGAGCCCTAAAGTAGCCTAAATTGGTCAGTGGCTGATATACCGGATCAATGGATATGCTAGCCAATACACCCACTATATGAAAACTTTTGTCCAGCTGTTGGCCATGCCAGCAACACATGAAGGAGAGTAGTAAGAGATGGAACAACAAGTTATTTTCTGTGTATATGGCTTTTAGTAAAGTTAACTGATTACATAATATGTCTTTTTATGTAATAATGTAATTATTTTTTTACGTGATAAAGTAAGCGCTGCTGTTAGGCTGCTAGTTGCCACGTTTTGCACGTTTATAAAGATTATATATTGTTTATATTCTTTTTCTTGTTTCTTTTTTACTTAATTAAATATTTTTTGATTTCTTCTCATATCTATGTATCTTACTGCTGCAAATTATTATGAACTACCTCTACTACACTACCAACTTCTGCTGTGTGTAAAAATGCAATTTCCCCACTGTGGGGGTTAAAGGAATATTCTCTTCTTCTATTCCATTCTGTTTTTTTTTTCTTTTGTAAACTCATTTAATGGATTTGTTTTTTAAATCATGACTAAACGCCCCTGTAAAATAAAAAGTTAGTAACCATTAAAATCATCAAAAAGCCATATACAAGTAGGTAAGAAACTAATTAACACAAATTCACCAAAAGATTCATGGTAACTTTTTTGCTAAATTTTAACACATAAATGTAAAGTCATTAGAACACAATGACCAGAAAGTGTAGGAAAAAGAGCTGAATTAAACTACTACATAATCTGGGAGCATTTCTTTTATTTGTTCTGTGTCTAGCATGATTTTATGACAATGTAGATTTAAAAAATAACAGGCTTGTGAATATTACATTATTTTTCGCGGCATCTTTCACAGCCCTGGACACCAACCAGCCGATTAATAAGGAACATATATATGCATAAAAATGTGTGACATAACATAATGAGCCGTAATTAGGGGCTTAACACTGGATATGCTTTTTATAGCCCTGCTGGTTGTCAATCGAGGGCTGATTACATGTGGGATGGTAGTGGCCTCATTAATCAAGATTATAGAGGAGGGTGCTTTGAATTTCCAGCATTTACTGGATATGCTGGGCCCTGGACGGAAGACAATTATTGTATGTGCATTGGTTCACCTGCATCTATTCATCCTCAATATATTTATCCTAAATCTTAAATATGTATACATATATCTCCTTCGTGCATGCCGGTCACTACAGTGGACAGCTATTAACTTTATAGTTTTATTTGTATTTCTTATTCTCAACCCTTTTTTATACTGTTTATACAATTTACTACTACTATTTATTATTGTTATGTTTTACTTGAAACTCTGGCAAAATTCTTATTCTTAACATTTTTTTAACTCAGTATATCATGGGTCATGCATCAAAGGGTTAAATATATTTATCATATATCATGAGCATGATGGCGGTTGAGATATTTTTCAACCGCCATCATGCTCATTACCGCAAAGATGTGCTGCCAGTTGATTAAAGAGGTGGCAACCTTTCCTTAAATACTGCAGGTAAATGTCAGTGATGTCTCCCCTCTGCTGATCACTGGCAATCAAATGTGAAAAAAAATGTAAAAAAAAAGAAGCTTGGCAAGAAGTGTGAGGTGCTGTTAATTCTGTTTGATCCACAGAAAAAAATCACAGCAAACAAGTGGGACACTTCTGCAGCAGGAGGATGTAGGGAGCAACACATTTAGCCCAGACGGAAAGGACACATTGGGGAGACAACTTGTCTGTCGTAGTGATTACTGATTATTCTTTGATTTTCTCTAAGTATCGCTCAACACAATACTGCAAAGGCTACATTAATCAATAAGCCATCCATCTGCAGCTCCTCCCCGAAGGGTACGTCGGGTGCAGAGGTCTAATAAATTAAGCCTTAAAAACAAAATCCTCTGAAAAGCTACTTGTCGCTTTCAGCTGAACAGTTGGGGTGCTCTCTGAAAAGACACAGCCTAAAATTCCCCAAATCCCCAATTAGAACACAATACTGCTGTCTCATTGCTGTCTTTTTGTGTTGGCTTTTGCATTGAATTCCATTCAGTAACGAATAACTCTTAGTTATTCTCATCAATACATGTTGATGCTAGACAATAATATTGAGACAATAGAGACAGAATTGTATAACACTTGTGTATTGTTTCATTCTCTGGTGTTAGCTTCTCCTTCACACAAAAATGTGGCTCTTGACCTTCATTAAGTCAAATGTGGATGGAAAGAGTCATATGCCTTCTCTGAATAACTATGTGACCTTTAAGAGAAGCCACTACGATTTTTCCTTTGGTCTGATGAAATAGTACTTTCGGGACGGAAACTCCGCTTAGTGGTTTTCAGTTCCAAATAGTTGTATCTCACGTTCATGTAGTACCACCACATCTCAGCGATGGTCTACTGTACCTGGAAACACTTCCATGGGTGCTTACATTTACGCAGGAATGATGGATGAAGGAAGTTATCTGCTTGGAAGTGACTAGTGGCTGAAGAGAAACAAAAAGGCAACAGGAGCGTGTGCAGTGTAGTCTGGGAACGGTTTCTAGTCTACAAGCGCAAATATTTTGTGAAGGTAAATTAGAGCCTGACTAATATCATTTCGGAGATGACACCAATACTGATAGGTTGGGATGGAAAAAGAATAACACTGGAGAAATAGCCTGATGTTTGAATGGCATTTAGAAGTTAAGACTTGAGCTAGTGTATAATAAGCAGCTGCATCATTTAACAATGTAATGCCAGAGATGTTGACCAAATATTACAGCTTGATATTACAGTTTGCATTAAAATCCTACTGGCACTAAGGAAACAAAATATCAATCTCACACATTAAATTATTTCATTTTGTTCATCGAAGCACAGCTGAAAGACAGATAGACTGCTTGTCATTTTTTACAAGCAAACTACAATTTTTTCAGACTGACAGACATATTCCCCACTATATCTAAAACATGCTGTATTACAGCACTAAATGTGCACAATCAGAGAGTGGGTGTGGTTTGTCTGCTAACAGGAATTGGTGCTGTCGTCTTTGGTCCCGTCCAGACTTCCATCCTGGCCCATTTGGAGATAGAAGCCCTGTCTGCAGAACAACCTGGTCACGATGCCCTTCAGCTGTGGTTCTACAAAAACACAGACAAAGACAGAACATTAGTTACAAGGAATCCTCGGGCAATTTTTCGAATTCAGACTTGTTGTGCATCACAATGTCTAAAAAATCCTGATGTTCGATAAGCAGAGTTAACAAGGACTTATGGACAAATGGGGGGCACAGAATTCAATTTCTACAAAAAAAAATCCTTGAAGGCACACAGCAAAAAAGAACAATGTGACCACACGTGACCTGCTGCATCCTGGGGGATTTCCTGTGGAGAGACTAGTCAAGCAAATCCAATGCATTACAGGATTCTTGGACTAATCCTTCTTTGCTGGTCATTGTTCCACTTGAATAACTTTGATAAATTATTTCTGAACATTTTCAGGGTAAAGAGCACCCTTATAGGGTTGTCATATCTGTAATATTTTGTCTCCTCTTTCTGTAACCACTGACGTATTAGATGTGGACTCTCCATCCATGAAGCAGTCGCTAACATTCACAGAGCAACATACTCAAAATTCGAAATTACTGCCACAACTAATTAATCATGGTATATGCAAAACAACGCCTTTTGCAATCCTTGTCTTATTTTACATTTTTTTTCAGATGTTACAATATTTAATTTCAGAATGATGTGCTCTCAGCTGTTTCCTGACGTTTCAACTGCAGCGGCCGTTCTTGCCTCTGGCTGTGAAGCCATTGCATCTCGCCATCAAATACTAAATCACCGAGATAAAACGCAATGAATAAAACTACAGGTGGTGTGAAAGAGAAAATAAAAAGGGAGTTCAGGACAAAGAACACCAGGATCACTTAATAAGATGTAACATTGGTAATGAATGGGAGGAGGTAGAAAAGAAGAGACAAATTGAGGTTGGAATTTCGTGTCAAAGTCAATATGCAGCCTCGAAGATAGGTGCATGCAGGCGTTTTCTGTTCCGTCATCATTATTCTCATGGCCCCCCTGCTGAAGATAGCTGGCTTTTTCCATAAACACACTCGGGTCGGTCTCGGCTGGTTGGTGAAACAGGTTATCTGACAGGGCTCCTGTCTCCCTCTCTGTCTCTCCCACTCACACACACGCACACATACATTTGACCACACCCATTTTCACTCTTTAAAAAACATAAATAAATGAAAAAACGCAGTTGGCGCAGACTTTGTCTTTGTTGATGCAGCTAATGCAAGGCGGGAATCCCCTTTGAAGGTGTGACAGGCAGAGAGAAAATGTGTGGAGGTATATCCTAATGCACAGTGATAGACGAAAAAAAAGAGCCTGACCCAGTTTAACGGAAGTATGTTCTGTGTGTGTGTGTGTGTGTGTGTGTGTGTGTGTGTGTGTGTGTGTGTGTGTGTGTAGGAGACAGAGAGTGGTACGGGTGTTTTCCATCTTTGTGACGGATCCATCTTGTGTGGCGCGGAAGAAGGAAGGGAACAGAGGTGTGAAGCATGCTAGCAGCACTCCAACTGACAAAATTCCCAGCACAGCACTTAGCATGAGGTCCAATCTCTCCATTAGAAATACAGACATTCAAGGGTTCTATAGAGAGTGTGGTTTTGCTTTTCTAATCAAACTAATAAAACCTGTATGCGTACAGGATTTAAGGGGATGTCAGATTGATGGACTTATCTAATTTTCTTTTTTCAGGACCTTTATTTAGCTTCCATATATTTTTTATTTCCTGGCTACCAGCCCCAGCCTTTCTCCTAAATAGAATATTATAATAGCAATAAATAAGGTAAAATTGCACTGACATTCACAAGATATACATTTAAATAGTATGCACTTAGATGTAACTAACATTTTGCAGGGAACACATTTTCAATATTACATTTTTCTTCTTTATATAAAACATTTTTTCCTTTGAGTAACTTTAGTTTTGGAGGTATTTGGCCCTTGATGTGAATCATAGAGAAATGTCAAATCTATTTAGTCAGTTAATTTAAGCCAGTTTTACAATGTTTTTGATTTAATATATGCAGGTTTTGAATTACTGAAAAAAAATAAACCATGGAAAAAGGTTTCACATAATTTCACCAACTAAAATGGCAAATTATTTCATCTTTAAATATTTACACATCTACCTATAATCCCATCAGAGTTGGAGAAATTGCTATTTTGTTTCGATGTATAGTAAGTGAAAGGCGACAAGGAAAAATACAGCATGAGGTAAATACAGATGACAGCTGTGGTGTTTCTTTGGGGTTTAGATTCCACAGCAGTGTTTCAGCAGCCCAGTATCTGATTTAGAACTGGAAATTACATCACATGAAATCAGCATGGAAGCCACCGGAAATATGTGTTCTATCGTTCCGAAGGATGAATGATGTCTGCTACATTTCACCTGCGACAGGACAATTTATATGATATGATAATGATAAAGAGAATGATAAGAGAATGATAAAAATGCAGACTGTATATTTTTTTGTAATTTTACTAAATTAGACCTAGAGGCACAGAGGCCTGTCCTTGCCAGCCTGGTTTTTCTTTCATACATCTGTCTTTTAGTGATTTAAACCCTGTTTGATATGGATGATATGTTATAACAGTACGCTCATTTTAGTGGTGATGTGGAATTGCATAATACCTCTGTTGGCAGGAATTTTGAGTCACACATTTTTCCAAGGAGAAAGTTTTTTTTGGGATTTCTTCGAAAAGGAATAATGCTCTCTGGGTTGGAAAGAGAAACCGAATGACCAATTATCTCATCGAAATCAGATTTGAAGTCTTTATCCAGATTTTTACTCCCAACACGGTCAAGGTCAATACTAGTAGCATGTAAGTTATCTTTTTTCCAGCCACTGTAGGCTTAATAGTGGTCAATCCGGGATGGTGAGCTATTAAAAAACATATATTTTTATAATATAATATAATATAATATAATACAATATATTATTTCATATTGCTCTTAATACTTTGCGGCCAATTATAGCCAGTATGTGCAAATTATAATTACACCCTGGGTCCTTTCCCCCCCTTTAAAAACTAAATACTCTTCAGTGAGTATTTAATTTTTAAATCAGTTTTACTTGGGCTAGGTGGTGGCGCTGTGGTTAGCACAACCACCTCACGACATGAAGCTCCCTCGTTTGATTATGGCAGCAATCGGAATCTCCATGTTCTGCCCGTGTCTGCATGGGGTTTCTCTGTTTTCCTCCCACAGTGCAAAAATACGGTTAATCGAAGATTCTAAATTGCTAAAACGCGTCAACAAGTGATTCTTTTTTTTTTTCTCTATGTGTGGCCCTGTGACTGATTCAGGGTGTACCCCCGCCTTTCGTCCAATGAAAGCAGGGATAGACTCCACACCCTCACTGCAGGATATGCAGTCAGGAGTACTACTGTTTTTTTATGTGAATGGCCTTTATATAAAGCAAGAATATCTCCAACTATACAATGTCAATAATCACACTCATGCCAATAGAATAGTTTAACACTGCAGAGGCTGGCTTCTGTTTCCAAATGGAATAATGTGACATTGTTGCCAATGTTATGAACAACTGTGGAACCGTACTATATTAAAACCTTATGGTCAAGGTCTTGCCTATATGCATTAATTGGTCTTTCTGGTGTCGCATGAAAGTCGAGCTCCAGGCAGCTCAAAAAAAAAAAAAGAGCCACCCTTCACATGAAGAGCTGACATTATCTTATCCTCTTCATTCTGGGTTGTTCAGTGGGACAAAAATCCACCAAACCTATAAAAAAAGAACTTAAATAATGAGCAGGATAACTGCAGTTGTATAGATTGGCCTGTTTTATTTTCATAGATTGTTCCTTCATGGCTATGTTGATATACACATACGGTATACTAGCTTATAGAAGAATCTTTCAACCATTGTTTTGGAAATGTTGAATTGTCACTGAAGCATTTTATTTGACATGATCTCATACTTTTGACGCTTTGAACAAATTTTCCTGACATTGCTCCAGTGTGCTTGATGAATTAAGAATACGAGTCAATTAATCGTGTTTTTTTTTTCACTCCCAAATATCAGTTTTGGCAGTTGCTTTAATTAAATTAAATTCCAGTACCAGTCAAAAGCTGTAAATCAAACGTTAAATCAACCCAATTCCACACCCGCCTGAATCTCTCTCCTGTCATTCTTTGATTATTTAAGACAAACACATGACAGGATGATGGATTTTCATCCTTATCAGAGAAATTGTGATATAAATGATCCCAATATGGATTTTTAATCACATTCCCCTGCCCTATTATAAGCACAATTACAGTTTGTCGAGTGATTGTTGGTGTTTGCATAGATCCCCGCTGTAATGGATGAACAATCAATGATTCTCCACAGGGGACTGCACTGCTGCATCTCCTAATCATCTATTTATCTGTCTGTTCATCCATCCAACATCCCCCTCTCCACTGAAACACACTGCAGCCCAATGCCTTCAAAGGTTGCAACAGTGACATTCTAGCAACCGTCAAGGTGATGTGCCCATTTATTCCCCAATATCTCCATATTCCTGTCTGTTACTAGGGAAATTCCCATTCGCTCGTTGCCATGACAACAGTCTCGTGATTCCAGAGTGTTCCAGCAGAAGGGTATTCCCCCATCCACCGCGTGCGCACGCTCACACAGTCACACACACACACACACACACATATACACACACACACACACATACACACATACAGTGGTATTTTCACCATAATGTGAACTGACTCGATCAGTCAAGCTGTCAGGCTGCGTCACTGATTTGACAAGTCACACTGTCTGTTAATTTGATCAAGCACAACCCTCCATACTGTCTTAGAGAATATAAGCGCTGCATGTTATACAAAAAAAAAACAACCTTTCTTTTCTCTCCTTCCCTTCCCTCATGGCGGGCGCGGGCACACGCGTGCAGACACACACGGTCATCTCACCAAATAGCACCCCGGTGAAGAATTCACAACAACCAACAGGATGTGTCCATTTCAGCCTCGCTCAAATCAGGCTGATGAGCGATCAGAGCAGCTCCTGGGGGCAGGTTTCTTGTAAAAATACAGATTAGACTCAATTCAGCAACACTAAATGTCCTTCACCCATAATATGGCAGCGGTGATGCAGTTTGTTGATTATCATGAAGGTCTGTGTGCTCAATTTGTCTGATGAGCTGAGGATTTGAATATTTCTTTAGTTGAGACTATAAAAGGTGTATTTTCTTCATGCACTTTGAAAAGCATTTCCAGCCTTGGCAAGACGACACTTCAGAGGGAAACACTATTGATTTTCTATACCCGCTTATTATTATGCATTGATTTAGAGTCATGGGAAACACAGTGCAGGGAGTGCCGGTCCATCACGGGGAGGGGAGGAGGGCGATATAGACGAGCAGAGGTGATGAAGCTGCCAAACACTGAATAACATTACTTCAATCTATCAGGATCCGTGATGTTCTCCCCTTTCCATCGCCAAAAAAAAAAAAAAAATACATCCAAACCCCTTTCACTGTGAAGACGAGCCGCTCAGCATTTCACACAGCAAATCATCCAACCCCTTTCAACGGCGAATCCATAATCTTGTCTCAGTCGTCACAGAGAGTTTATGATCGTGGGTGAGGACGGGATCTCGACAAATCAAGAGCACAGTGGTTCAGCTCCTTTCCCCAACCAGAGGGTGTTTTCATGCTGATTTACAGCTCTGAAGGGCTGAGCAATACATTAATATACATGTTTAACGGTGTCAGAGCATCGTGGATTTTTTATTCTTGTGAAATACTATAGTTTGGTCTGCATTGAGACATGATTCATTGTCTAGGCCAAATAAATTAATAATTGGCAGTGAATTGGTTTTTAATCGGCAAGAAAATACCGGAAAACGTTTGCTAAAATTGATCAGAACAGTTACCTGGAAACCTGTGGGAAAGAAATAGAAAGATACAAGAAAAAGAAAGCATTGAAAGATGGGAAACTTTCATTTTTAATTGGGTAATTTATATCATATTTTGAAAGGTCAGATCTCTAATGCCGTGTCAGAAAAGTAGAATTTAGACGCTTTAACTCGTTAGACATACTTTATTTACTTGTGGTGAATATCTGACGGATGACTGTCCTTACATGAGCCCACGTAACTCTTCATTTTGATATTTTGACTAAGTCTCATGACTGTTGTCAAAAGTAATTTTCTGTTGTAGCGCTCTCCAGTCAAATTTCTGACCTGTGCAACTGCCATGCTGCGTGTCGGTGAGCACGGCGGCCGAGGGACTATGCCAAAGACGTATTACGAAAAATTAATTTAAGGAACAGGAGGTGGCTGCTGGCTGCAATATAACAATATTAATCAGTGTACATATGATTTAGTATTTTGTTTGTTTGTCTGTTTGTTTGTTTTTAATTTCAACAGAAAGCTGCTCAAGTCTTAATCTGATTCGGAGTTTAGGCAAGATTGAGCAAAAAATGTCAATTTCATGTTAAATTGGCTGTTGTGTAAGGATTAAAGAAATGCTTTTGGTATCGAGACCTCCTTCGTGGCCGGTACTTCGGGTTAAAATAATGGAAATTATTTTTGGGGTGGGAATGCTTTCTCTGCAGGTCTTATCTGTGCGGCTTTAGACAAGAGATTAAGTATTTTGTTTGGAAAGCGTTTCCTAACAGTTTTTTGTTCTGGTGTTGCTGTGTTTTCCTTCGATGCACAAATAACAGTGTGGTAGCAGTATGAAGACATTTTAAGATATTTTATTTGCACATCTTAAATCAAGATGAAATTTTATTTTTTTACTCATTTTATTGATTGAATACTTAAAAATTCCATTACTAATAGAGCAACTGAGCCTTTGACTACACAGAGCGATGTTTCTCATCTCAGGTACATTTGTTCCTGTTGCTCTCAGCTAAGATAATGACACAGTCTATCATTAAATGCATTAAGTAAACATAATTCCAGCGGGGAGACCGGCTCTTTTGTGTGACTTGATGGATCCAAATAGCATTTCACCTGCCCAGCAACTGTCTGTCAGAGGAGAAGAGGAACTAGAGCACTTGGTCCACCGCAGACAGACTCAAATCATTTCAATCTCACTGTTCTTGTTTTTTTTGTGCAACCAGTCTAAGCGGAGCCGTTCAGTGGAAAGCCGGGGAAATGACCATCCTAAAACTCTTTGTAGATATTTTCTATAATATATACTTTTGCGTGGAAATTAGACAACACAAATAAATAGAAGGGGAATGGTCCCTGGCATGAGCATTTCAATAAAAAAAAACTGTGACATTGAATAGTTACAGTACATCACCGCTTACTCTGTGGTTGCAATTTGAAGATTATTTTTTCCTTATGGCTTTTAAGGTGCCACTGCACTCATATTTCATTCCTAGAGATAAATGCAAAAAGTTTATTTGAATTTCAAGATTAATAAATGGTCAAAAAACATGAAGATATTTGCTTGGTGCTGATCCATGTCCGGGTGTAGTCACGATTTGTGATAGCATAAAAAAAAAAACACTGGCATGACATCACAGCTCAAAATTCAGAATATATAAAAACATACTGCACTTTGCCTGAAAAACCTCCAGAATGTCCTCCTCCTGTCTCTGTATTTGTGCCGCATCCTCTAGATTTCATCTATGATGTGTTTATACGTGAAATATTATGTGGGAAAAAAATGTTTCTCTATTTTAAATGTCACTGAATAAGCCCTGGAGAAACAGATGAGAGTATACCTGTGAGCTTGGGTTTGCATCTGTTTGTGTGTATGAGTGTGTATGTGTATGTGTATGTGTATGTGTGTGTGTGTGTGTGTGTGTGTGCCTGCGTGCATGCCTGTTGGCCTGAGCTGCTGTGATTTGGACACATGACAGCAGGTGCACTTTAGTAGCAGCATGTAGGATCACAAAACCTTTGTTTGCTGCTGTCGTGAGACAGACGGCGGGATTTAGAAGATAAACAGGTCAAAAAAAGATTTCATCACCATGGAAAGTATCGCTCAATAACATTTTGAAGTCAAATTTACCACTAAAATTCACACTGGGGACTATTTTAAGGTGGTTTTACCGCCATTTTATTGGCCGATTCCACTGCTGGCGCACTTCTCTTTCACATCCAATCAAGGGAAAGAAAATATAATAAAAGACTGACAGGCTGTGGACAGGACAAAAGTGGACTCAAACCGCACTTCTTATTAAAATGCCAATTTTGGGTGTCACGTCTATCAAACTCCACCTGATTAAACTACGGCAATTTAAGCTCCACTGAACCCCGTCATTGAAAGAGCGACGAATCGGTCTGAGTCGAATCTGCCCATCTCTCCTTCATAAAACCTCTGGAAGACAGTAGGCGATGTTGGCAAATCTTTCACACACAAACACAGTGGCGGTTAACGCTGGCAGGCTTTCACCAGCGGCTCTCAAAGTCGGGGAACACAGAGGAGGGGAGGATGGATGGATGGAAAGAGGAGAGAGAGAGAAAGAGGGAGAAGGAATGAAATGAATCAGGAGGGAGCGCCGGAAAGATCTGAGATATCGAGGTAGGATTACAATAGGCGAGGAAAAGGGAGAGGAGAGGAGAGGAGAGGAGAGGAGAGGAGAGGAGAGGAGAGGAGATATGTTATATTGGAAGGAAAGTGAGAAGTGAGCATGAGGCTGGAAGGCTGGATGAAAAGATCTAAGGTAGGAAGGGAGGATTAGGATGGTGAGGAGGAGGAGGTAGAAAGAAGCCATGGGAAAGGAAGAAGGAGGAAGGAGGTGTAGACTAGAAGAAAGGGGGGGGGGGGGCGTTCCATCTTTTTTACCTTAAGAAAAATCCGCAAAGGCCTCATTGAAAAGAGTCGAGATTTGGGTGTGGGTTGAATGCCAAGAGAAAGAAATTGAAGAGGAGAGGAGATGAAGGAGGTTGACTTAGATGGGAGCAGAACGGGCAGAGGAGGAACCAGGAAAGAGGAAGCAGAGAAGGTGATGGAATAGTGAGAAGGTGATGAAAAAGGGGGCAAATGAAGTAGACTGAAAAAGAGTGGCAGGGGGGGGATAAAGGAAGGAGGTATTACTAATGGAGGTGAAGGGCAGAGGTATGAGGAGAAAAGCAGGCCAAAAGAGGAGAAAAGGAAAAGAGAGGGCATCTTACGAATCCCCATCAGTCACCAGACCAAACTGGTGAATACCAAGTCCTATCAACATGACTCCTCACATTCAATCCCTGCGCGTTATCTCCCTCTGTCCTCCCTTTATTTCCTCCCTCTGTCCCCACTCCTTCCGTCAGACACGTCATCTGCTGATTTCTCACACAATCAATTAACCACAACCATCACCGGATCCTAATTTATCTGAATTCTCATCTTTATTCAATTACCTGTCAATACACTGGCGGCGGAAAAAAAAAAATCTGTCCTGGGATTTCAGAAAATAGAGAAGATAAAAAAAAGAAAGATTTTTTTTTTTATTAATTTCATTGACTTTTTTTTTTTCTGAACTCAGCTTCGTACAAGAAACAGATGAAATAATAAAATAAGGATATAAATAAATAAAATAATGATGGGAACAAAAGATGCATTTCCAAAAAAAAAAAAAAAAAAAACAACTGATCTTGTCGGCGTCGGTGTGAATCCATGCAAGGGAGCGTGTGACCGTGGTGAGTGGACAGTTTGAATTATGAGCTGGATCTGAGATAGCAAGGTGGAGATAGACCGACGGGCAGACGCGCACACGCACAGGAGAGACAGACTAGACAGCCTAATCGGTGGCTTCAATAATGGATGCACCTGGAAACCACTGAACCATAGGGCACTACACGACATGACAGAGCGTGCGTGCGTGTGTGCGTGCGTGAGAGCGTGCGCGGTGACACGGCTCCAGGTACGTGTTTAAGAAAGATTGTCGTGCGCGTAATTGTTTGTGTGCTGTGGGTATATCGATATGTCCGCGTGCACGCGCATGCACTTGCGCGCCCGTCCGCCCTCCCGGTCCCGGTCCCCCCCCCCCCCCCCCCCCCCCCCCCCCCCCCCGCTCCCCGCACCCCGGCACCTTGTCTCCGTAGCCTCCGCTTCTTCAAGCCGAATATCCGGACTTTGGAGAAGATGTCGACCAGGTTCCCGTTGCACAGCCCCTGCTTCTTGCCGGGGCTTTTCCGCCGCCGGTGGGCGGTGGGCCGGTGGGCGTGTTGCTCCCTCGCCTGTCGCTTCTGCCGGATCAAACCGCTGGCGATGGCCGCTGCCATGTCTCCCCGAGAAAGAGCCCGTACGACGCCGAGCTTGTCTCCCCCGTCCGCGTCCCCGGTCTATTCGGCCGCGTCCACCGGAGGAGGGGGGCCGAGGGGGGGGCGACCGGCGGGAGGGGGGCGCAGACGAAGCGGCGCACGAACCCCACCACCACCTCCTCCTCCTCCTCCACCCCCTCCTCCAACACCCTCCACACGGGTTCACCGGCTGGAACGGTCTTCTTCAGCCATGGAAGCCAAAGTAGACGCTCCGCTGCGGCGTGTCGGAGGCGCCGCTCGTTCCGCCGTTTACCTGTCCGTCACGTCTCACCAGTCGGGTCTTGTCTGGTCGGTCACACGGCCGAACCGTCGCCGAACCAGTGAGTGATTCGAACCGGAACCCGGATGTCGGTGTATCGTCCCGTGGCTCGCGGACGCGCGTCTGTGTCCCCGCGTCCGTTTGTATTCCGTGGGCAAAAAGCGCGAGGCGCGCGTGCAGCTGCGAGCCGCTCCAGATGCGAGGAAAAGTAGCGACAGTCAGACCAGAGCGCCACCGGAAGTGGTGAGGGTTGGATTTCAAAGTAAAAGCACCAGAGGGGTGCTTTTCTTATCGTTGTTTTGGTTTGTGATGAAAGAATGAAGGGCAGAAAGAGGTAAAAAACATTCGATGCAATGCTGGTTTTCCATCACGCTATCATCCAGGTCATGGTAAAGTCTCTGCATTACAATCTTCTTGTCATCTACAATCTTTTTCATCACACTCACTAACAAACCCAACCGTCTCAACTTGGACCACAATCCCAATCGCAGCAGTTATACACATCTAGCCATAAGTAGCACAAAAATCTACAGGAGAAAAAAACAATTCTAGTTGCCACTGCGATATTTGACAACAAACAGATACATGTACTATCACAATTCAAAAATTGCAATTATGAACCAACTTAATACAGTCCACAAACAAGACGCTTTGAAATTTTCATTCATCATCTATTCAACATAGATCCCTTGAAGCCAGCGGACCAGAATTTCTAGTAGCTTCCACTTGTATAGGTCTTCTGTGAAACTAACACGTAATATTTAAAAGCATGCTAACTAAATCTTATGTTCCACATCCTTAGATAAATATCGCAAGCAGACAAATGATGGATATCTTGTGAAGAACATAGGAACCTATTCAAATGCTATCCAAGAGTTCAGTGGATTTTATATAGTAACAAGAAGAGGGAGGAAAAAGAAAAAGAGAAAGATTCCTTCAAAATCTTGCTTATATAGAAAAGTAAGCGTCTGTCTGTCTGGCTCTGTTATTATTTTGAAGGTACTAACCGGATGTGCAAATGAGTGCATAGTGCTAGTTTGACGATGGAAAGCGCGGGCGCTCTCGGGGAGCAGACACTTGCCGGAGACACGCGCTGAGCGAGCCGTCTCACACGCGCCCTGAAAAACAACTTGTCATCGTCATCAGGGGCCGGTGGAGCGGACCACTTATCCCCCATCCCTTAAACAAGCTAGCAGTGTGACATTTACTTCAAGAGGTGAAAGTTTTTTCCAATTATATACAAGTAACGGCTTCACATTTAAAGCCACTTAAAGGAGGTTTTATTTATATACACAAAATGTGTGTATATATATGTATACATTTGGAATCGACGATTTCAATGATGGTCGAAGTGTCCATTTTCTTTGCGACCAATCAACGCGCCCGGTTTACAGCCATTAATAGGCCAATATTCAGGTGACACCGTGTGGTGTCGAATATATTCACCTATTAATGTGTGTGTATGTGAATTATAATGAAAATTATAATCATCATTTTTATTATTGTTCTTGATGTTATATTAAAGTTGTTATATTAAAGGCCTTATCATTATAATTATTATTATTATTATTATTATTGCCAATAAATAATATTAATAATAATAATGATAATAATAATAATGATAATGTTTTTTGAATTAATTTAATTATTATTAGCAGTATTATAAGAATTTAGATTATATTTTCCAATTGTATGATCTACCTTTTGTATAATTGATGAGTCAGTAATGTTTTAAATTCTGAATCATGTCTTCAACTCTGTTGGAAGTAATAGGCGGAATACAGCAGAAACTCTGATTTTATGAACATCTTTAATCATTGTCACATTTCATCTCACAGTGGCAAGTAATTAAAGTGACTTGTATATTAAAGAGACACAGGGCCTGACAATGGAACCTGCTCCACTCATTACTTTGTCCCACACACGCGCCTCATGACAGCCTGAATGAATGAAGGGTTTAAAAATGCAGAAGGTTGGTTAGGTTGACAGCCTGATGAACTTGAGAACCGCTTCACATGTCCGGTTTGTCTGGCGAACATATGGTTCGAGCTTTGGAAGTGGTTTCTGGCTATGAGGTCGTATTACAAGACTGATTTTCCACTTCCTCTGTGCTGCAACATTATGTGGAGTGATCACAGATCTGGACAGCAACGGGGTAGCAATGTGTCTGGAATGACACTGAGACCAGATGATGGAATCAACTGTGTGGAAAAGTGGCGTTCTTTTGAAAAGTTGCAGTAGAGATTTTGCCTACATGCCAACATTAATTGGTCTTTCAGATGCCACATGAAAGTCAAGCTGCAGGCAGCTTGATAAAGAGCTCGTCTGTACACAAAGACCTCCCATTATGCTTCTGCTTTAAATTCTGGGGAGTTCCGTGGAGTAAAATTCATCCAAAACTTTAAAAACAAGACTTGAATAATGACTTGTGTAGTTGGCTACAAGAAATTAGGCTTGGCAGACACACATGCTGGCCAATACGAAACTGGTTTATTTCCCCACCAGGAGGCTAGGAAAGGTGTAAAATCCAGAGGTAGAAGGCTCAACAGCCTATTTTTAGTGCTTACTTGATATTTGATTATACTCTCATCATTTACTTGCAAACACATGACTGAGAGGTCAGTGAGATATGGATCGATGTGTGTGGGAACCTCCTGACCTTTTCTGAGAGCCATTACAGATGTTTTACATTTTCACACACATTCTGCACATTTATCTGGCGCGCACGTTCACAATCCCCATTGAATTAATCGCCTCCATCTCTGTCAGAACTAAATGTCAATATCTAAAAGTCTAATTGGAGGATTGTCATCTAATATGTTGATTACAATCACCATCTTTGTGGAATTCAGCCTGATACTGACACAGTTGATTAATTTAACCTGCACTTCTGCCAAAGGTGCACTTTCAGCCAAGCTAGTAATGAAAATGAAAATAACAGTATTGGAAATAAGGAAGAGTTGAAATAAGAAACAAAGTTTTCTTTGTACCTTGTGATCCTTTTGGGGCTTTTGAACCCATAAAAATCTTTCAAAATAAGTGCTATACCTGTATACGTGCACGTATGAAGCAAAATCAACAGCAAGCTGTATATGTATACACTGCAAATAGCATCTCACACATTTATCAAATGTTGCTTAGTTTATATATAACCCGTAGATACAGAATATTATTGTCAGCATCCAAATATCTGACACACACACACACACACATACACACACATACACACACACACACACACACACACACACACACACACACACACACATATATATATATAGGCCTACATATGTATATATCTTTTCCCTAAATCGTTTTTTTCTGCATAGTGTCGTGGATTGGGAAGGGGATGAATACCAGCTGACATTGATTGGATGAGCAGAGAGGTTTTAACTTGGGCTAGTCACATATCCATTACTGACATAAAACCATACACTCTCTCATTCAGACCTATAATATAGACAATTTAGACGCTTCAGTTTACCTATGTTTTTGGACTTTGGCAGGAAGGTGCAGAACTGACAGGGAATCTGTGAAACATGCAAATTCTACACCAACAGTACCCATTCAGATATAAATCCGGGGCCGTGTGGCTGTGAGGCCAGAGTCCTCATTGTACACAGAATATTATATATAGTATGTCAACATTGGCATGTACATGGACATACATATATTTACATATAAATATATGTATACAATATATTTTCCCTTAACCCTCATCTTAAAACATCTTGCTGCATCGGACAATATGTTTTCCTCCTCTCTTCCATGAGGCAGTCTGGTGGCCAGAGGGATACCCCGCCCCCTCCCCCCGAAAAGCAAGCCAGAGGTCCCTGCAGCAGCTCAGACGACATCACTGTATTAATGGAGGAGATAATCTTAGACCACGGAAGATCTATCATAGGGCATGATCACAATAGAAAGTCCCACCAGTAGCATCCAGAAGCATTCATCAAAGCTTCTGAATCCCCACCTCATCATTTTACCAGGGGTTTAATTAATTCTATAAATAAGTTTATTATTAATCAGACAGTTATACATTCCCCTGGACATACTTAATCCATAATCTAATAATCCTCACCCATGTTTCGACCGTTATCTCTGCTCCCACAGCAACTCTTTGTAGTTATAATTTTCTTTCTTTTAAGTAGCGGTCCTGTAGCAGGCTGTCCGAAAGCAATAATTGCTTTCAGAGGTCAGTTCCCGAGACGTTTCCAGGGCATTTTCAGCAATATCTCAAGTTTTATGACCAAAAGTGTACTAAAAGTTTGGGTGAAACAGGAAGAATGGATTCAAAACTAAAAGTTCAAGAGGGAAATAATATTATATTCTAAATTGTGTCACAGTTATTGTCTTCAAATTTCAAAACTGACCTGCAAGTTTATAACAATGACAATTATAGCAATATTTCAAGTTTTTGTTCCAGCTCTTGGTCAGGTCACTTTTAAGTGATTTGGTCTATCAGGAAAATAAGGCCATTTTTGAATTATGTTACACTAAAACTTACAGATGTACAGGAAATTCAGCCTTTGAGGTTATCTCTTATATGTTTTATATATACTCAGTAATTTCCTGAGAGACAGACTTTCCAAGATATGTAAGAACCATTTTAAGCATTCAAACATTCCTTAATGAAGAATGAATATTTGTCATCAATTCTTCAATATATATGAATTCACTGTTCGTTGTTTAAGCCCGGGAGGGAAAAAAAAAACACGTGCGGAAAAAATTGTTGAATCATTTATATCGATTTCAAATTTTAATTTTTCCTCAATATGTCCATTAATGTTGTGTGGCTCCAAAAAAAACTTATTAGTGGTAACTTGGAGCATCCATTTAATGATACTTTTGGAATCAACACTTCAGCACCACGGACAGCGACCAACTCTGGTTCCACTTTCGGCCGCTCGATGGCGCCAGCGTGTCTCCGACAGTCTCAGCCGAACAACAGCAGGTTCACTAACAGGTGTAATAGTGGTGATACGTCAGTCAGTCCGTTGCAACTCACAATGTGTGCAGGTAAATTCACGAGCACCGGTTTAGGAAAGAAGAAAAATGCATAATTATATATGTTGCATACATAGTGATCGTCAAAACATCTCAACATGAGATGGTGTTTGATCTTGAAATGAAACTGTATGATGCTCTTTTTAATGTACTTGGTCCTCAAAACAAAACTTTAAAAAGAAGATGCAGCAGCAGTCTGTCACCCCAGATCCATTTTCTCCTGGATCAGCAGACGAATCCACAATCTTGGACAGAATCACTCCAATGCCCTCAATGTTGCTGACCAGCTTATATTTAAAAATAGCTGCGACTACAGATTCACTTTCTTTCACAGACAGCAGAAAAAGTAAAGAAGTGTGTGTGCATCTGTGTGTGTGCGTGCACGCGCATTGGAACCAGGTCAGCAGAAGCAGAGGAGTTATGAATAAATCAAAGCTACATTTACATTAAAATTCATCCCTTCTGCTGCTTTTTATAACATGGCGGGGAGGCGGGACGCAGACCCACAACTTCAAAAGAAGATGTGTCCTGCCTCCATTCAACACACAATGGCACACACTATTACACACAATTACAATGACACACACATAAAATCAAGCAAACACACTCTAGTCGTGCAAACAAGCAAACATATGCAACACTGAGAAGGAAAAAAAATTCGTCCATGAAGTCCCATGGGAGAACACACAGCCCTCTTTTCTGCTTGAAGCTCGGACTTTTCGTTGTGTCTAGACGGAACGACGGCGCCTTCTAGGGGCAACAATTGAGAACAACATTCTTTTCTGCCTTCCTTAAAGACAAAATTACTTTTCTTGGAGAATTTTGCCTCCATTTACTATAAAATTTCAGAGTGAATTCCGTCTTTTATCTTAAGAAAGGATTTTTGGACTTGCAGAAACTGACAACAATGTGAACAATAACTGACAACAATAACTTTTCTTTACATGTTGATAGAAAACTACTAAAAGCCAAACCACATTCTTCCATTTTGTATGCTGTATTTCTAGTCAGATTTCACTGTGAAAATATATCAGCATAATAATTAATATTTGGTAACAACTGCAAAAATCGTGTTTGTGACAAATACCTGGTATTTATAATGGTCAGCTAAAACTGTTGCACCAAAAGTTATTTTCAATAAGAAGTTTGATTATGTCATTGTCTCTTGTGCACTGATATTTCCAGTCTTTTTGTCTCAATTTCATGACCGTACAGTCTGAGCCCCCTGCTACCTTATTCATCTGTAAAATAATTACTTTGAAACATAGATACATAAATCATACAACTTAGAACTTAAAACTTAGAACTTAGAACTCATTGAACTTAAATCAACCCAAAGAACCAGTATAAAGAATAAAGAAAAAGTCCATCCAAGAAATACTTTATTGAGATAAGATATACTTTATCCAATAGATATACTATATCTGATAGCTCTGATGTATTTTTTCGTGAAATACCACCCAAAAGCAAGCAAACTATTTTGAAAAGTTGAGCAATGCTGAAAGACTAATGAAAGTACTGGATTAAATAGAACAAAGATAGTTATTTGGTTGTTTTGTCATCAAGACGGGGAAAGTTAATTGTCTGCTGATGCGTTTCTGTCCAAATAATCCAGTGAAGAGCCAAAAAAAGCAATAGCTCACAGAAAAAAATACAAGAAAAAACACACAAATAATCACATTATTTCTCATTGCAAAGGATGTACCTGTTTGAAGAAAAAAAAAACCTGTTTCCTGTTTGGTATTATTTTCGCTTGGTTCGTTCTAATCGCTATATGGCGACAGACTAGCTTTGAGTGGTGATGATTCCTCCTCTCACATCACAAAATCATGCTGACACACACAAACATCCATCTTCAGACACAACAGAAATAGTCAGCCCTGGCTGGATTTAAAATATCTTAATGTCCTCATGTTTTGGATATTGTACAAATTATAAATGGCTTTTCTGCTTTTGCTTCTTTGTTTTTTTTTTTTCTGCATTGATGCACGACAGTAGATACGGCACTGATGGTGGATGATGAATGATATAAGGAGATTGATTATTTTAATTTGAATAAATATAAAAATACATTACTCTGCAAAAAATTACACGACTACAGCGTTAACACTGTGTGCATTCAACTGCTGATATTTTTCAGGGTCTCTATTCAGACTTGCGCTGTTTGGATAAAACACTTCCTTCTGATACAGAGCTAGCTTTAATACTCCAGACTTTAGAGCAGAGTGACTTTGTCTAAACTCCAAACTTATCTCCGTAGGGGGTCTTATCTTGGCCCCAATCTACATGTTGGTGACTCAAGGTGATAAAAGTGCTCAGTATATTCTCTGCAGGCGACAGAGAAGAAACAGCAAATCCATGTGTTGGGATGTAAGAGTCCTGGCAGCAGAGGTGCAAAGAATCTGGAGAGAAGGAAAGGATGAAGAGGGGGAAGAGGCTTAGTGATCAGAGGGGAGAGGGAGGCACAAAGATGTGGGTGGGTGGGTGTTCCCCAGACAGGAGTGTGAGGATAGCCACTCTGAACTGAGCAGGATGAGTCATAATTCACACTCAGACACCCACCCACAGATACACACTCACACACACACATACATGCGCACGCACGCACGCACGCAGACAGACGGGGAAGTCCACTGTTACCTTGGCAACGGGTGATTAGTGACGCAGGTGAGTCTCCCAACGAAGGCAGATAACACCTGCTGAATTCTGAGAGGGTGTAACTCACACGCATCTGGCAGCGATGAAATTCATCGCACTGCGCGTTTGACTTCGTCTCACTGCTCTGACACACGCTTAAACACAAAGTGAAAGCACAGACGTTTATATAAAGTCATTAAATCACTATCGACGCACAATGTTTCCACGAGATAATTCGGTTTCGCCTCTTTTTAATCCAGCCCTTTTCCTTTCTTCTCCATCATCTCCTTAACTTCTGCCCTTCTCCTCGCTGTCCCCCTCTCCCTCTCCTCCTTCCCTGTCTCTGCTTTGTCTCGTCTCCTCTATCTTTGTAACATCACCAACTCAGCGGGGAGGAGCACAGAGGGAATGGATGGGCTAAATTATTCATTCGCATCCCCCCTCTGTTTTCCTCCATCTCTGCCTGCTCTTCCCCGAGCCTCCAATCCCCGCTCCTCCATCTTTCCGTCATACCCCGCACACCTCCCTTCCCCGGGTCGCTTTCAGCACCTCTCTCACACGCAGTACGGAAACCAAAGAAAATCTAATGACTTCTCGGTGTCTGAAGTGGCAGGGGCGCAAAAACCCTGCAGTGAATGTGTTATTCGTGTGCTTGCTGTTTTATTTTTGCAATTGTTAGTCACATCAAGTAAGTTGCGGCAGCACCGACACCCTGAAACTTTCTAATGAGGGGAAACGGGGTTAACTTGTGGCGGTAAGATGAACCAGCCCTTGTAACCTAGCAACCGGAGGCAAAGATAGTTGCATCCTTACAGCTTGGGTAAAAAGACTATGTTTTCCCAATCATCTAGTGCCCACATCAGAATGGAAATATTATTTCAAGGAATGGGACTGCGAGTACTGGACTGCTACTGTGGCCCAGTCATGTGGAAGAATGTGAAATGAAGCATTAACAGTGGAGGTTTGTGTTTTGACACGGACCGGGAGGGTCCATCGGAAAAATCCTATCCCATTATCGAGCACGAGTGTTTCACTTCTTCGTGAGGTAAAGAAAATCAAAACGCGCATCACTAGATGACACAAGCTGTTTACGCCTGTTATATAAATTTATCTCACACATCCCTTTGCCAGCGTAACTAAGCAACACAGTAAAAATAGATACAGACTATGGTACAGTCTAGACTAATGGACCCCTTGGGGTCAATTATAGGTACTTAAGTGCACGCAACTTTTCAAGGGGCAGGGCAAAAATAAGGTGTGTTAACGTGATATTTCTTAAAGTTACTCCGTGAATCCACTTCTTTAACTGAGTAGACATATTGCATACTGAAATACAGTGAAAATTGAAACAATTATAATTTAAGCAGAAGGGAGGGGCAAATAAACAAATAAATCACACATTAATCATGTATTAAAGAGTAATGCGTTACTGTGCATTTTAAAAGCCGCAGTTTCAGCCCGACATCGTTTCTCAGGTAGTGGAGTGCGTGTCACAAAATCAGAGGCTCCTGTAGAGATTGCATCTGTGTAATTGAACAAAATATTGTTTCTCCTGATGAGCATCGCATGGGATCCTCTGACACCAGTTTGTCACACTGATGTAGAAATACAGTGAAATAGAAAATGCACATTTTTGTACAAGTGTACAAAAAGATCAAAGTACTGAAAGACAACTAGGCAAGCAAAAATAATCATAAGAATATCTTTTAGATCCCCTGTACCTACCCACTCGAAAGGTATAAATAATGAGGCAGTATGTAATAATGAATGTTTCATTCAGTTCTGTTAGCTTGGAAATATCACAGTGGCAGTACATTTGTGGAGGACACATAAAGACGTAGCGAGGATTCATAGCCCTCACTTTCAGACTTATGACCCCCTGACACGCTTGACCTGGAACTTGATTGGGGACGATGTTATATCTGCATGTCAACCTTATAAACCTGCAGATAGAGGCAGAACTACAAAGGCTTTGAAGCTTTGTTAAAGCACATCAGAGTGTTTTCTGCAAGTGCGTGTCCATTGTCGGGTTTTTCACAGTATGGGAACTCCTCACTTATTGCCACTGAGTTCTGTAACAACCGAGTCTTTAGCCCTTCAGGACTTCGCACTCTGGTGCGAAGCCTCCTGCCTGAAGCTGAATGTGAGCAAGACTAAGGACATGGTCATCACGTTCTCGAGTAGGCAGAGGCATCTGGTAGAGGCAGTCACCACCACCATACGAGGGGAGCCAGTAGAAACGGTGAAGGACTATAGATACCTGGGCACTATCATTGACAACCTCCTGAAGTTCTCCTCCAACACTGTGGAGATTATCAGGAAATGTAACCAATGGCAGTACCTGCTAAGGAAGCTGAGGTCGTTTGAGGTTAGCAGCATAAACCTAACCACGTTATATTACAGACGGTCCTTTTAATCCGCTGGTACAATTTCTGTACAGTATTTATTATGCCTATGTTATTATAACTATGCTGCAACCCCCTATGCCCCCCAATTGTCCCTTGGGGACAAATATAGTTTTTTCTGATTCTGACTGTTTTCCAGAGATGTACGGGCAAAATATTTCAGGTGTTATTGGTACTGTTGATAGTAGAAGTCAGTAGCCAGTTTTGCCGATTTTGAAGGTTGGGCCTGTATATTGATATGTTCATTAATATGTGCAATCTTAAATGTGACTTTGCATCACGAATCAATTTAATATAAAGTTTAATATAAAGACAGATCTTGTCTTTTTTATTTTTCTTTGCTAAAATAGATTAAAAACAATGGCTATTCAGAGGAAAACCGTAAAATAAACAGGACAACTTAGAACGACCGGCTATGCAAAAAATCTCTAATGAAAATACATGTAAGACACTGGTGAGACACTGCAGAAAAGTCAGTGAGAATTTTGTAAGCAGTTACAGAAAATGACTCATAAAGCTGCAGAACATTTTTGAATAAAACATCATTCTTCCTATCTCTATACTCTAGTCTGTGTGATCAGAAGCCAGTCAAGAGTATTTATTTTTGTTGTGAGTGCCTTAGTGAATATATTCAGGATATGATTTTAAAAGGGGGCTACAGAATACGACAATAATCATTCTTCATATCACCAGACGTTGGTAGTTGTTTTGCCCTTTAAGGCTCATCATGCTATTTCTTATACTTCATAGCTCCTTACATTAATTAGAATTAATTCTCTGAGAATAGAAAATGTTTTTATGACACTTGCTTTTTATTTTATTTTTAAACTTATCATTATTCAAAGTGTTTATTAGTAAAAATGAATTTCTACTATAAGCTTCCTTTTTTTTTGGGCCTTAACATTGACCTCTGTAACATTAAGTGGTTTGTCCCTTGTCTCATAAGAGGATTGTTTAATGTGTGACAGGTTTCAGTAGCACTTACAGCTGTTCAAATCACAGAAAGTGATCAAATATATCAACAAAAGGATGTTGTATGTATTTAAAATGAACAATTGTAAAAGTTATTAGTAAACTACAAAGTACTGATATTTAACACATTTACGAGGGCTGGGTTGTCTCACATTTTAGATAAGTAATTGCAAATAATTATGATTACAACTGAAAATGAATTATTTTCTGACCAGTACTCATTGGAGGTTGCTTTGAGTATTTTAGGCTGATATTTTTATATTTATTGCAGGGTTCAGACTTCTTTGAGAGAGCGGGAACAGGGAGGAATTCATCAGTGAACATCATCCACGTAAATCGCTAACAGCTGAAAATGGAGGACTCCTGTATTAGAGCAGTTACATAAGTGCTCCAGATCTTTTCCCCCAAAAGTCTGAAGTACAGACGACGAGGGGAGAGGGAGAGATAACAACGCAGTCAGGGTGCCAAACTCCCTCAAGCAAGAGTTTGAAATAAGGAGAAGCTGGAAGTCAATGAAGGTAGGGAGGGACTGGGGGTGTGTTCATATAATTTACAAGTGAGATAAAAAGGAAGTGGTTGAGTCCAAGGCAGAAATAACAGCTTTAAAGAGTCAGAAACAAAGTCCACGGGAAAATGAAAATGTTTGTATTTCCTCATCAAACATTTCGGTTCAAAGTTATCAATAAACAGTGTGATGGGTTGGAACATGTGAAGCATAATAAGTAATAAACTCTTGGAAGCTATTGGTAAAGATAAGGAGATGAAGCACTTTGGAGTGTAATGATGCATCGTACTACATTGGAAACATTTAGAACAAAATACTTGATATTTCCATAATGGCATTAAAATTAGTTGAGACATATCCTAAAAATGATTTGAAATAGCACTCAAATTATTTTTTAAAATGTATATGAAATCATGGAAACATTTGCAGCCAAATGTGTGTAAAACATGGAAATGGGACAGAAATTAACCAAAAATGAATAAAACAACTACCTGCTGCTGCTAACCCCTTAAGTTCAAGATTTGACATTAAATTAAAACAGAGATTAATAGATTTAATTTCTCAGTTTGCCTTGGAAAGAAGTTAGCATGACAAAAAATAGAAGAAACTAAAAGATACACACATAATTTTCTCAGGCATTAGAATGAAACTAGGAAATCTAAAAACTCAAAGAGGCAAATCAGTGTATTTCTTTTTATCACAGACAGGAATGTCTTGTCAAAATGACCCTGCAAGTTTCCAGAAACCAATGCTCCTCATAGGAGTGACTCAAGGTCAAAGTTCATCAGAAGGTGAGACCTCTACCCAATACAAGAAAGTGACTGTATAAATATTCACCACACTTCCCTGTCTTTACATTAATGCCTGACAGATGATAGAAGATATTTAAAGGAGAAAATATAGATATAATGTTGGGAAAAAAAACATATCATTAATTGCTGAATATCATTTACTATTTTAAAAATCTGTTTAAAAAGGCAATTTTAATTTAAAGTATTTGCTGTAAAAACACATCATCTAGAAGTTCCGGTCAGAACATGCAGTGCCACATTTTGATGAACAGCCTTCTCCGGCAAAAGGTATATACAATCATGATTTCACAAATGCATGGACTGAGGTCTCTGCATCTTAGCAATATTTCTAAAATGGAAAAAGGGGACCCAGGTGCTCTCTTTCATATGAAGGTCAAAAGAAAGAATTTTGTCAAAGAACACACCAAGGTTCCTAACTGTCATTGCATTGAACAACACCGTCATCCAAAAACGAAGTGAAATTGTAAAAATGACCGAGCCTCACTTGTCCAATGATTTTAATTTCCATCTCGGCAGAATTCAGAAGCAAAATATTGCCGATAACCAGGTCTTGATAGCAGCCAGATGGATACCAAGTTAATGTGAATCCAATCCATCTATGTTAAACTACATGTACAGCATCAGATCATCTACAAAGCGGTGAAAGTCGATTTGAAATTAATGCAGAATTTGGTGCCGTGTGTAGTGAAAACAGCAGTGGATCCAGATCGGAACCCCGTATAACCCCATACCTCCCAACACAGGACTAAGAAAGGGTATTGATAAACAGTAAACTGAGGGACCTCTCAGAGAGGCATAGATGAAACCACTGAAGAACCTGCCATAGGATGCCAAAAAAAGTTCTCCAGTCACGCCAACACTCTACAGTGATCCACAGAATCAAAAACAGCACTCAGACCCAACAATAATGAGAAAGAGGATGACGCTGAGTCCACAGGCAGAAACAAATCATTCAGCACCTTTGTCACGGATGTTCAGGTGAAGGAAATGGCTCTAAAAGTAGACTGAAGTGACCCAAAGGGATAATTTGTCGATAGCGAAGAAGCTGATTTGAGAGCACTTTCTCAAAAAAACCTTTGACAAAAAACCAGACTTCTTCAATAACAGTTTAACCACTGCAGAAACAGAAATAAACAAGTTGAAGAAAACACCTGGCGAAAATGATACACATGAAATATTGAAAATAATCACAAAAGACTTTTTATTCCTTCACGAATAGAAGGTTCACCAGGCCTCTACATTCTGGATGGCAAGACTTAAAAAGCCTGAGAAGCTGGTAATATCTTATCCAGTGCTCATTCGAGGACAGTTCGAATGATACAATGTAGAGTGGACAAGTGACAGAGCACACACTGCATCAGTCAATACTAATTAGTGTACTCGCTCTTCATTTGCGGTCTCTTTCACTCCGCGTGTGTGAGTGTGTGTGTGTGTGTGTGTGTGCGTGTGTGTCCGCTATGATCTGGGTCAGAGACCACTCACAGCTCAAAGTGCAATTGAACAGTTTGCCAACAACCACACTTATCCAACCACTGCTGAACCACAACTCCCAGTCTCCCCCAACTCCTCAAACACCACCACTTTGCTGCGGAAAAGTCTGATTGTGTCGTAAAGGCCGTCTCAACACTTTTCTGTTCAGTATTAAATAAATTCAAGGTGGTTATTAAATGTGTGTAGAGTGTTAAAAAATGACAAGTTTAGCACTCACACTGTATTTCCATCAAGAAAAAAAACAGACTGTGGCTTATTTTTGAAAAACGGTTTACTATTTGTCATTTGTATTTTATTTCATTTACTTTAAGTGCTCCAGGTGCAGCTGACTTATTGAAGGCCTTAAATGTATGTTGAATAACAGGAACAGATTGTGTCGGTAGATAATGTGAAAAGACATCTAACGAAAATTGAAGGGTATCAATGTTCTCATAATGTTTTTCCAGCCACCCACAGTGAGCCACACGCCAGGCAAACTTATTTTTCATGCCAGCAGTTCCAAGCTGTGATACAATTCTTAGTCCTATAGATTTTTCAAAATGCAAAAGAAAAAAAGGCCTTTTGAGCTCTTGTGATATTATGATATTATTATTAATAACCAGTTTTCTTCAGTAACTCTGAACACTGATAAGACCGCAAAAGCGCTCCTTCATTCCCTGTACTTCGAAATGTTTGCGCCAGGTGCAACCTGAACTCCTCTGAGAAACAACACTTAAAAGAAATAAAGTTACTTGTAAGCACAAATAAAAGTGGGACCAAAAAGCTTCACATATAATCAATATAAGAAAGAGAATGGAGTAGGACAGAAAAAATATTTCGTATAGTATAATCTAATCCAGTTTCAATAAATGTTGAGAAGCGTTCACAGAGTTCCGGGTTGAAATAATAATTTCGGTAAAAAGTCAAAGAAAAGTGAAATGCACATTATTTCATTTAAAGAACTGTAATATAACAACGACTGAATAGAGGTAACAGCTTCCCAACCCAATGACTTCCAATGGGCTGCTTTGAAAATTTTGTAATTTATTCAGATAATCCCGAGCCCTGCAGCCAGGCTGTTTGATACATTACAAGGAGTTGTTTATAAATACAACACACCCTTAGGTTTTCGCTCCAGACGATGAGAACACATTTCTGTGGCTGACAAACAGCCGCAGAGACCTCTGAGTAATCTGCTTCCCAACAGCGCTGCCTGAGAGCAAACTTGCATACAAATATATCCACGCATATGTCTGTCTAAGTACAGTAATCCTTGGCCACATAGCGGGCAGACAACCAATGCCATGCATAAGGATCTCAATCCAGTTCTGACATAATAATGATCTCAGAGCGACAGAAATACAAACACTGCACCATCATTTTATTGTACATCCACACTTGGGAGCTCAAAACAGTGATACTGGAATAGTTTCAGTGTCGGGACTTGTGACGGATAGCTCAATAAGCAACAAATACTGTTCAAAAGTTGGTCAGCGACGTCCCAAAACGCTCACAATAACAAATCAGCAGTCTGAATCTGGCATTAGAAAACTCTTTAATGTTATAAATGTTGATCCTCCATGTCCATGATTTCAAGTCACTTAAAAACAGCAAACCACTCTTTTTGTTCATGTTGTGGTTGTAAGATTCCTAACACGCATTAAAGTATCAATTGCATTAGACTTTATTTATCTCTCTAAAATTTTAATCCTCCCGGGAGACACAGTAGTACAATAATTCTGGTTCCAACATAGACTGAAACTCCAGTAAAATTAGCGAGTGCAAAATGATAAACGTTAATTTCAGAAATAATTTATAGAATGTTTGACACACTCTCTGTTTCACACACGCACTCACATAAGCAGACACACATCACTGACAGCAGAATAATACGGAGTACTCCAGACAGACGCTAGAGATCGACGCCTGACTTATCAGCACCGACAATTGAGATGTCAGTTGATGTAAAGTGTGTGTGTGTGTGTGTGTGTGTGTGTGTGTGTGTGTGTGTGTGTGTGTGTGTGTGTGTGTGTGTGTGTGTGTGTGTGTGTGTGTGTGTTTGTGCGTGTGCGGTCACCTTAATATATACTGGTCATGAACTTTTACTGAAAACCTCCAAAAACACTTATTACATTTCCCCAACATCCATTGAATGAGGCTGATACTTTAATTTCACTCAGATACTTTACTTAACAAAGTAAAGGAAAAGACAAATGAACTTGATGCCGTACCTCAGCTTTAAATGTGCAAAATGGTAGTTCTATAAAATCTGAACTAAACGTTTTGAATTTGAAATTTAATTATTAAAGTATAGTACATTGGATGGTTTTAATTCTATCAATTCATATAAAGGAATTTTACACTTCAACTGCCAGGAGTCTACTTTACATAGGTTCAACAAATCACCGTTAATAATACTGCAAGATGTTGGTGTTAAAAAAATTGGCGGCAGAACAGTGGACTGTGTCATTTTATGCAAAATGTTTATCTAAAAGTTAAGCAAAGTTCTGGTATAGAAAATATGATGAAGAAATCATAAAACTCTGAGCTTTTTTTGTGTGTCAACTTTCCACCTCCAAGATATCCATTTTGCAACAAATCATGAAGTCTGTGTTCCTGACTGGACACAATCATGCAAGCTTTTCAATGAATGAAAAGAAGTTACTTATAACCATGATGTTACAAAAGAACATTAAGATAAACTCCGTAATGTTTTTTGGAAAATTTGAGGAGAAGCAATTAGAAAGTGTCTCTGTTTTGCCTCATGACAGATGTGCAAAGCGGTTTCTTACCCGGCTCCACTCCATGTAAAGCAGCCCGTAACTTTCGCTCTGCTACATTCAGGATAAATCCAAAGTCCATGGCTCATACGCAAGCTTGCCCAGACACCTGTGCACAGTAAACTGGACTTCTCAGGAACTCCTCTACTCCCCTGAGATTGCCTGGACTCCCCGAATGAGGCCTCAGGCTTGGGCACACACACACACACACACACACACACACACACACACACACCCATACACACATTCTAAGCGGGACAGCTTAAGTGTGTGTGACTAAAGGGTAGAGAACAGGAAGGAGGAGAGGAAGAAGAAAAATTAACATTTGGAAAGTGGGAAGTAATCGGAAACGCAGGTCACCAAGGTTCCATGTTTCTTAATGGGTTAACTGTATTTTCTTTTTTCAGAATAAATGAGATGGGAGATATTAAATTGTAGAACGTTCGCAGCATATTCTCTCTGTTTCATGAGTCAATGATAATTCAAACATTATTTTACATTTAAGTAATGGGCTCTACTGTCTCACAAATAAAACGTGAAATTTATGGATTGTTGAGCCATATTAAGACCTTAAGTTCAAGAAACTTCTTTATTAGAGTTTAAATATGCATGGTAGTTTAGCCTATGGGAACCACAATATTTAATTAAATTAAGCCATCTGTGTATTTAACAGGCCACTGCTGCAGGTGGGAAATATTTGAGTGTGTCATGGCAATCATGCTATATAATATCATTAGTTATGTTGGCATTTTGGCGTGAAAAAAAAATGTATGCTGCACCTGGAGCTTTGCCATAAAGCCGATTTTATGCGGCGAGTCAAAAACAGACAGAGGTGTTGTCGAGTGTTTCTCTGCTTCTTATCAAGTCGTCCGTAAAAACACTCCTTCCTGGAGCCTTTGATGCCCTGCTGCTTTATAAGAGCATTTGGAAAAAGAACACTCAGCACTCTCTCAGTGGAGACCTGGAAGATAGCCTTCTAAACTCATGCATTCCTGCACACAGTCTCTCTCTGTCTCTCTCTGTCTCTCATGCACAAAATATTTACCTTTTCTTCTTTGATCATTGTTTCATTTAGAAAATTACAGAATTTTCAAAACTGAATATAGCTTACCAGTACATTAGCTGATTTTTTTTTTTCTTTCTTTAAACAACAACCCAGCTCTTTCATTCCCAGCATGAAATGTTTGCAGCAAAGTAGTTTAAGTGGTAATATCCAAGGGAAGATATTTAACTGGATAAATTATAGTTTGTATAAAACAAACAGTTTTGTTTTATTTAAATGAGCATATTTTGAACAGTGACCAATGCTTCTAAGATATAAACAAACAAGACTAACCGCCTTGCAGTTGCAGAACACATGCTGAGATAATAAAAGATATTATCCAATACTTGAAATATCATGATTATTGTTTAACTGACAAGATTTAGAATCTGCATGATGCAGGGGTTTGTTCACAGTTTGGTTTGTTCTTAAAAAAATGAACTACACTTAACTTTATATGTGTGTTTGTGTGAGAGTTTATGCATTTGCGTGCATGTATGAGTATAAGTGATGACGTATACAAAGTTTAGTTCAGCAAAGTCATACTGTTTTACTGCAGAGTCAGAATGTTTGGACAATGAGGCCATGAGCTAATGAGTCCACACACGCACATCCTCCATGTGACCTGTGAGGACACACATCACTGCAGCTGTCACTATTTTGTCAGCTCATCACCCCCGATGCATGCGACAGAGGAATTGTGCAACCAGGAAAAACAAACAAACAACTTAAATATGTTGGAGGCTGTAGGAAAAGAATACCCTTGTGCGATTTAATGGAAGACGACAAACATGATCTTTGACCGAGAGGGGAACTATACAAGAAAATGTACAAAGTGGACTAAGTATCGTATGGTTCATAGGTGTGTGTGTGTGTGTGTGTGTGTGTGTGTGTGTGTGTGTGTGTGTGTGTGTGTGTGTGTGTGTGTGTGTGTATGTGTGTGTGTGTGTATGTGTGTGGGTGGGTGGGTGTGTGTGTGTGTATGTGTGTGTTTATGTGTGTTTGGCAATGACAGAGAGAGCGTCTTTCACTTGTGGAGATGGATCAGAGTTGGCACAAATCCCACTGCTATACTCCAGGGTTTTAATAAAATATAAAGCACAATGCCTTAATGGCAACTCTCCAGAGAGGATGAGCAGGCATGTGTGCGTGTATGTGTGTGTGTGCATGTATATGTATGCTATAAAAGGGCGAAAGTATCTATCTAGGTCACGCCACATGGGGCACATGACACTGTGTAAGACTGTACCTTATTCCATTTGAATGATAGTGATGCTGGTTCAGGAAACAGAGGGAGTCACATGAAAGGTCAGGGACATAAAAGGTCCCCAAATCAATGGACACGTGAGTTTCATGCTAAATATATTTCCTAACATATTTATGCCATTTATCTTTCCGAACAATTTCCATCGTTAATTATCTTTTCTTTAAAGTCTTTTCCTTTACCACAGAGGATTATAATTTCAAAAAGTGCAGAGTAGACCTATCGTGTCCTCTGGGATGTTGGATGATTTCAAAGGAGCTTTCTTTTCTGTAGCTAAGCTCATCCGGTTACCGGCATCAGACAAGTGACATGTACGGTGATTTTTTTCGAAGACAAAAGTTGTGGTAAAAAAACGTTTGATTGTACGCGTCAATGTTAACCAGTCACTGATGAATTGTTCTTCGATCTTTGTAAATGCAGGTTCATGAGGCGATGTTTGTTTTTTAGTTTTAGTAAAACATTTATCTAAAATAGCAAAAATAAATACATTTAAAAATAATTGGTTGCTCAAAAATGTTCTTGGAATGTGGGATGATTAAAAAAGAATTTTCCAAAGATGAATGATGATGTTAAAGGGTTCCCTTGAATATCTGTGTAGCATTTCAGTCAAAGTAGAATTTATCTACGGTACTCATCGACAGTCATGGTGAGTTAATTCAAGAGTGTCTTGCTGACCTGAGAAGTTTCTCCCTTTGCCCGCATGGGTTCTCTGTCTTCCTCCCACAGTCCAAAAACATGCAGGAGGTTAGGGGAACACGAAACTCTCCAAAAGTGTGAATGAGAGAGTGAATGGCTGGATGTCTCTAACTGTGGCCCTGTGATAAACTGGCAAGCGGTCAAGGTCAAAGCCGGCCTCTTTCCTGATGCCAGCTGGATTGGAAAATGAATGAATGAATGTCTGGCAACTAAATTTCAATCCCAACAAAGAAAAAATGTTAAATACAAATACTCATAGAGGACCGACTGGATTTCCTGATATTTTATTTTCCACAATTGCCTTATGGATACATTACATGATATAGGGATTATAGTGTGATATATATTGTGGTATATTTGATAACTTCTCAGCATTTTAATATGTTTTCTGATTATTTGACTGTTGTGTGACAACGTTTGAAAAGGGTATGTATTTAACACATCACCAACAGACGATTTCTCACAGCCACATTTCTATAAATGGAGAAAAAAAACAGAATAAGAATATTTTTATGGTTGTGACATTAGTGTCAGTTGTCTATGTCAATCATTTTATTCAGACACGTCTCGACTGATTTATGTCGAACAGCACCGGAGTAGAATTAAATCATTCCTGCTTCTCTGTGACAGATTGCTCATTACTTCTGCAAACCCTCGATTCATCCTCATCTGCCACCTTGACCAACATTCGCATCCATCAAGAGGATTACTGACAATTGGCACCGGGAATTTCATGAGGCTTGCTGTGGATATTTGTGCCCCTGTGAAACTGGCTACAAAACTGTCTGGGAAAAGTTACTATTCCTCTAAGGTCAGTATTATTTATATGGTTGACCCATAGAATTCCATATATTTTATTGGGGAGAGCAAGTTTTTAAGCCTTGAGCTGAGATCTTTATGTCGGTACAATAGAAATGCTTCAAGTACTGCCGCAAATAAGTTATCGATTGTGCTCTGTCTTGAGCAGGGGGATTAGTTCACATTCTAACATAAACAGTGTTTATGCTACGTTTACTTACTGATCCATAACACACGCGCGCAAGCACACACACATACACAAGTACACAAAAAGCAACATTTACACCAAGCAAAGCTTCACTTAATACTGCAATTCTGAGCAAAAACTCAAGCAAATAGCCGAGTCAGCATAAGTCATCCTCCTCACCATCTTCAGCAGGTCCACATCACTCCATCATCTGCACGATTCATGCACAAACACACACATAACCTCATGCGTGTATAAACACGTGCAGGTTTTCTTTAACTGCAGGAGGTAGATTTTTTTAGGGTGGGTAAAAATCCATGAGGCCATCTGGACTAATTTAATAAGAGGTTTCTCTCCAAGACATTATTTGCACTTCCATTCCATCTTCACAGTCCCGCTGGGTCTGTGTAGGTGGGTGAAATATAGTTACATCACATTAAAAAACTCAAAGAGGGAGGCAAAACATGCAAACCACATTTATGTCAGTCGCTCGCAATTCAACTATTAGGATGATATTCATTTTGTCAGCAGAAAATATGTGAGCAGAGGCAGGTTGGTCCCAAAATATTAATGATATAATACCAGAGAGCAACAATATTTACTATAGATCAATTATCAATTGAGTTATCCTCATCACGTTTATCTATGTAGAAATCATTTTATTTAATGCCTCAGCAAAAACTAATTTGGAGACATTCCCCACCACAAGAGGGAGTTTCACACTGAGGGGTATGTATGACTCAGGAGCTCATGGGTATTAAAGTCCCTCTTTCTGTTTCATAGGAGTGCACACACTCTCATAAATCCAGCAAGCGTGTAGCTCTGAGCCATTTCATCCAATGAGCAAAGAGACAAACAATATAAGGAGGAATTAGAGTCGGAGAAAAAATAGAAACACCCAGCAGACACCCTTTACAAACCCTGGTCTGTTGGCAGGCGTTGAAAAGATGCAGTGAAATCATTGCAGTGGTTTAAATGCAACAATTTTGTATTTTCAAAAAAAGAGGGACACACTAACACAGAATATTTTCAGATTTCATTGTATAGTCGTGTATTACCTAGCTGTACTTTTGTGGAGAGTAACCGAGGGTTTATGATTCGTTACAAGCCAAGATTATGTGGTATTTTCAAGAGGTCATTTATCAGCTGCACAGTGCAGTTTGCCTACACTCTTGGAGATGGATGTTTCAAAGATGTCACAGATTAAGATTTATACTCTGCTGAGCTCGTAATGTGATCTTTTCATCAAGTTTCCACTAACACACATTGGTTTCTGCCTATCTTTGACTTCTGAGCAAGTTCAACAGAGGTGTAAACCCATGCTTTAAGGGATGACTATACTTTCATTGCACCATATAAGTTTGGTAAAACACATCTAAGATCACAGGTGACACTATGTGGTGGTGTTGTCACAACAGTGGCAAGTTTTTCAAAATCAAGCATGGTAAGGTGCTACATTTCACAAAGCCGGGCCAAGTATGTGTTTACTGTCCATGTATAATTCCCTTGTGTTATTCCCTGGCCATGCTTTATTTGTCATTGGCTCTGCAGCTTTGAAACAAAAAAAACACACTACACTGAATATATAGTATATTGCAAGGTGCTGCTATTTCACAAGCAGTATTCGACTTGGAAAAAAAACAAAAACTCGAATAAAGTTAACTTGTCCAATCAGATAAAAACCTCGAAAAAGAGGCAGAAACCGATAATGAAGGAGAGTTTGAAGGAGTGTTTACATACGCACTGTGACAACAGCAATTCAGTTGTACCACCAAAATATCTGGGCCTACAAATCCATCCACAGATGACAACAAACTGCACACATGGAAATATTTGGTGGCTACAGTTACTGGCAAAACACAGCAACCACTAGGACCCACAAGTAACAAGTGGTCCCTCAACATTTGAGGCCGTTTGCTGCGCAGCAACAACTCAAAGCAAATACAAACTCCTCATTTTAAAGACTGTTGAAACTTATGAGGAAGTTTGAATTCATAGTGGAGGGAAAATATGAGAATGATGACGTTCAGCAGTAAGAAATATATACATTCTATTTGAAATGATTAGGCGTGCACTGGACCTGCTATGTTGTACTGTCACTAAGATTCACATTGCTTAACTTTAGTTTGAATTAATTTTTCGTTGATTCTAATTTGACAAACCATTTATGACTGTTAAAGATCTGTTGGCAGGAAAGGGCTTTTTTTCTATTTTCTATCACTTTTGCTGCACTTTGGTTGACTCGAGCACTGTTAAAACATTCTCTACAAAGAACCTGAATTACTTGGTCATATATTGATTATAACACAATGGACATGGTGTCTATAGTCAAGGGCCTCAGGTATATTTGCTGATGTGGGCTAATGTTAGTCAGCTATTCCGCTCACTTCCAGATGTGAAGGGTCAAACCGTTCAAGATGACAAGGAGCGTCTGAGAAGAAAACATGGGACTGCATTTTGGCCCCAGCTCGTAAATTCAATAACATAACTGTGCTTTTTGTTTGAAAAAAGATGTAAAGGGAAATACAGCAGACAGTCAGCACTGAACTTTCAACCACAGGGTCCCTATCAACGGGGTGCAGGTGGGGGAGGGGAATCGGTGACAGCACCAACTGTTTGCTGCAGTCAGGTTGATATTTTGTGATGGATGAAAAGCTGCAAGCGTCTCTCCACTTCAACTCGCTATTCAGTTGGATGCTGTATTTGAGGCAAGATTTCACAATTACCATCCTCCAACGTTGGCCTCCACAATAGGTTCCTTAACCGCACCCAAGCTGCAATACAGCAGCTGCTATTTTGCCGTCTGTGGTATTACTCTCTCTACCAGGTTAACAACAGGAACACTTCAGGGACCAATCAGACATCAACTGAGCCCCTCAGGACTTCCCCCTCATCCAGCCCTTGTCATGCTGCAACTTTTATGTCATATATAATAAACCCCAAAAATGCTGCTGCTTCTTCTGAAAAGGCTTAAAACAACCTGTCATTTCTCTTGCTCTCTCTGCGGATGTGTGTGTGTGTGTGTGTGTGTGTGTGTGTGTTTGTGTGTGTTTAACTTCAGATGTCACAAAGGCACCTTCCAGCCTCGTGTTTTTGCTGAGCTCCAAAAGCCTCCATTGTGTTTTGTAACATCCGCATAGCTGCTGGTAGGATAATAAGTTTACAAAAGCATTGAACCTTTCTTGACTTCGACGAAGCCTCACAGAGAGGATGGCTGTTTTGTTTTGGCCGGCAGCACTCGGAAATACTCGTAAGCACAAATGGGTGTGAGAAAATCTGAACAAAATGATGTAATCAGTGGCTTATAACAAATAAACAAATAAACATTGAGACATAAAGTAGCACAATTTGCAGAGGTTGGGGTTGTCTGCTGTCCAAGGTGCTGAAATTGTTTGCAAGCGCATTCTGTTGACACATGAGTGCCAAAACCAGGGAGGACAGTGCTTTGTAATCACTAAAGCAACTGGAATTGTGTGTTTAGCACTTGTGAGTTTAGACAAAGAGCACCTAGGACTCGGAAAATTAGTGTTGAGCTGTTTTTTTTTTTTATAAATCACTGAAAAAGAAATAACAGTATAAGTAAACATGGCTTTTATGCAGTAAAAATGGTCTTTGGTGGTCAAATATAAAGTTTCAGAGAATATTTATCATTGCGTTCAATAAGGTATCAGTGACTGTGAATGCTGGTTGAATGATTAAAGCAAATTTAATTGAAGCCACTGTGTTTTCCAACCCAAATGTTTGTTTTGTTTTTGTTTTACAGAATTCCACTTTAACAAGGCACAAGTCTTATTTTGTTTTGGAGGGCGAGTGCTTCTGGAGGTGGCTATCCATCCAGGTGCACGGCACTCTGAAGATAATATTAGTTTCCTTCTCGCTCTCTAAAGTTTTGACTCATCTGAAGCTCCGCAGTAGTGGTGTGCCAGATCCCCAGGCGGTGGGATTGTGGGCATGTTTGGAGTTATGCAGCCGGTATTTAAGGATTTGCACTGGCAAGGAAAACAGAACAATTCTTGTAAACAGACAGAAAATGGCAGAAAAGAAATATAAAACAATCTGTTGTACTGAGCTCGAGGAAACTGTTGTTGATATTCACCGTTCAATATTTCCTATACTCCTACAAGAAAGCAAGCTTATCGTAATTGTTTGTCCAAACTTTGCATCAATTCCCCAAAACGATGCCTGTTATCTGAACACACTGTGGAGGAAGCAGAGGCCAGCTTTCTGATGCGGTGTTAATATGTCCACATGCTGTTACGGTGCCAGTGTCAATCTGTGTCTCGCCATGAAGCAGAGTGGAGAAAACAAACAGATTTTATTTAATTTGTTTTTTCCTGTGTTTAGCGAATGAAACTTGAGGGAGGGGGCTGATTCACTTTTAAATCTGCCTCTCAGCCTGCAGAACTAAGAAAAGACCCGCCTCTGAATGAAATCTGAGCCTCACAGTTAATCAGATCATCCTGTGGGTCAACACAGCCTGAAGTATCCACAAACACGAGTCAACCTGTAGAAGGTACCCGCATGTGTGTTCAACATACCTCACCTGAGGCGAAAAAAAAAAAATGAATACATTTAAAAAAAAAAAGTCCTCCTTACAGTCAGTGCCCGAGGACATGTATAGTATGGCTCTGCTGAGCACAGCATCATGAGAAGTGGAGGTGTGTGTGTCTGTGTTCACAGATTGGAATCTAACTGGCATTAGACCACCCACTTACACAGACACACTCCAAAAACGGAATGTATATGAAAGTCTAAAAAAAGGGCCATGTGCTGTTCAATCATGCGGTTTAGTGGAGCCTGACCTGCACTGCGCGCTGTGCTGCATTAAGATTTGATTTTTCTGCAGCATCTTCATGTGCTCCATGTGTTTGTTTTTTTTTCCCACGTACCTCCAATGTAGTCAGTATCACTGCGAATAAGTTATCCAACCCAACCCCACCACCTGTCGCCCCCCACCCCTTCCACCCGCGGTGGTGCGTTCACTCACTGCAAAAATGCGATTGCAGAGAGGTGGTGTGTGTGTGGGGGAGTGGTGGGGGGGGGGGGGGGGGACACCAGCAAGCGGCGGAACGGGATGCGGTCTCGGGAGAGGTGAGGGGGTGGGGGGAATCCGCGCAAGCGCCCGAAAAGTGTGTCTACCTCCCGCACGCGTGAAACTCACCAGTTGGGTTCTTGTTTTTCTTGAGGCTCCTGCCACAAAGACACTGCAGCATATGCGTTCCTTTGCTGAAGATGTTGCTCCAAATAAACCGCATGGATTTGGCTGAGACGGGGGAGGAGGAGGAGGAAGAGGATGAGGAGGAGGAGGAGGAGGAGGACAGTGATGAGGTGGGGGACAAGAGGCGATCCGGATGCGGCAGCCTAATATTCACCCACCGCATGGGGGCTGATCCGCCCCCCTGTTTGCATGCCAGCAGAGCCGGCCAGCTGTTGGGCTCAGTTCGGCGGTGCTTCAGCGCCCCAGCCTGCACCATAGACCAGAGCAGGAGCAGGAAGCCCGGCGCGTCGTCCGCTTTCTCGTCTCCTAGCCCGGAGAGCAGAGAACGCACGTATTCCGCGTCGTCGTGCGGCAGGAGTAGAGTAACCTCTGCGGCACTTTGCTCCGCGCTCTCCGCCTCCGGCTGCCCGAGAGGCCGGTGGCCCTCAGCGGCGCAGGAGCGGTCGCTGCTCCCGCTGGAGGTGGGGGTGCCGGTGGAGGTGGAGGTGGAGGTGGCGTCGGCGCCGCCCGCCCGCCGCGGCGTGAAAAGCCCCAGAGCGCTCCTCTTCAAATGGCGTCGTCTGCCGCGCGGCGCGGAGAGAGGAGCGGCAGCGGCAGCGGCGGACAGGCATGCGGCGGCGCTAGCGTGAAGTCGGCGGTACGCGGTGGCGGCTGTCGGCTTCTGCACAAAAAACCATTGCATATTAGTGGGGATCGCAGGGGTCGGTGCGTCCGTCTGTCAGGGAGGAGGAGGCGGGGATGGGTGCGGATACCGGGTGCCCGTCAGCAAGTCGGTGGCATCCCCGTGCCCGTACAGCACGCAGGAACTGCAGCGGGGGGCTCCTTTCCAAACACACGCACTCCCCACACGATAGAACCCCCCCCTCCTCCTCCTCCTCCTCCTCTTCCTCTTCTTCCTCCTCCTCCTCCTCCTGCTCCTCTTCCTCCTCCAACAGCAGCAGCGGCGGCGGCGGCGGCGGCAGCGCAGGGTCTCCGTCCGGGGAGAGTGTGTTCAGCGCCGGACCGGCGAGGCGAATCACTGCCGGGAATCTCTGAGCTTCCCCCTCCGCTCAGTGTTTCTTTTCTCTCTCTCCCTCTCTCTCTTTTTTTCTCTTTCTCTCTCTTTAAAAAAGTCCCTTATGAATATTTGATTTACGTTTCGGCCTCCACTTCTCAATAATCCATAAGCTCCAATGCGCCAAGACACCGCCGCTGCCTCCGTCTGTCTCCTCTTCCTCCTCGTCTCCTCTTCCTCACCTCGTTGGGAAGATTTTTTTTTTTTTTTTTTTGGGAGGGGGGTTTAAAAAAAAAACTGGCTCCGCCGCTGCCCTGGCTAGACGCGGAAGAAGTGTCAGGAGAGCGGATCCAGCTCTTGGTCCTCCAGCGCTCCTCCGGTGCTCCGGCTTCTCCTGCAGCTGCGCTCGCAACAACCGACGGCCGGCGGTGCGCTATCGATAGTCAAGCGCCGATAACAGTAACGAACCGTGACTAGTCATCCGGTGGGTACCTTCAAAATAAAACACCACCGTAGCCAATTTGGAAAAGAAGCTAACTTAAATGAAAGCCAAGAAAAACTCAAATGAACCCTCCACCTTGTTTGTGAATTCAATATATGGTATTTAAGTATACATTTTGATCCCAAACATATTATTGATTTGAGATTTCATTATTGTTATTTGTTTATTGTGCCACCGTCAGGGAGAGGAAGCAAATAATCGGATGTGTGTTTGTGCTCGCTTTTGGGGATAGACTTTGACTTTTTCATTCTATTTAGATTAAAAAAAAATACATAGAGATAAAAGGAAATAATAGAGAATAACGTCTTCCTGTAGAAGGAATTCTATATTTCACTGTATTTCATATGTTTTGAGTCACGTTCAATTTTTTTCTACTGAAGGGAATTCTTGTTTCCGGTTGACATGTGCAACTTGATGCAGCTCCGCAGAGTGCGGCCACGCACCAGTAACGTGAATCCGTGGATCCACACTGTGTCAGCAGCCGATCCGGACTGACAGGAGATGATTGGCAACATTGAAAGAGAATTAAATAGCACTAAATACAAACAACAACCATTCAGGTTCTAAATTATTTTCTGTGGTCTCAAAATGATCCCTCTCTGGTTTCAAACTCACGCAGGCAAGTTTAATGCCATGTTTCGAAGTGTTCAAGTTGAAATGTCAACGTGATCCAAAGGCCTTTTGGGGTCAAGATGGGGGGAAGGAATATTAGAGGTCTGAAACATTACCAAAAGTTCCACAATGTTGTTTTTTTTTTTTCGGTCAGTGTGTGTGACTGTGCTGAAAATCCGCGTGATGAGATAATCAGCCAAATTAAATTGCAGTAAGAATCAATACACATCTTTCTTTACACATAAAGTAGTATGTGTGTTGTGTGTAATCTCTTAACTGGGAGAAATAATTGAAAATGCAAGAGTTTGATAGGGAGAAAAAACATTTACAAGAAACATAGCACTACTTTGCTCACCATTTAATCCTTTAGAGCATTTTGGCAATTTGAAAGACTTGAAATGCCCCATTTATTCTCCTGAAAGGTTTGTTACTTTTTTGCCTTCAAATCAGACATTTATCAACCTAATTTCACTGAAAAGGGAAATTACTTCCATGCATCCGCAGACCTTGATATGCACAATGTAATAAAATCGCCTTTTTGAGCTGACACAAGTGTAAACGCCCGTGGAACGAAGGACCCAATTCTCTTTCAGCTAAAACAAAAACATTTTCTGCAAGAGGCTGAGATAATGTTGGTAAATTCTTTAAGCTTGAATTTGTGACTTCAAGCAATGTGAATGATTTTTTTTTTTTATGACCTTTAAAGAAACAAAAATAATCAAGAATGTATTCTGTGATATGGCAGAAAATAAAACCAACTTAATTAAAAAAAACACAAAACACATTGAAATCCATACATCAAACTGCTTAACATACATGAAAAGGAACTAGAAAGAAGTATAGTGTTTATAAATAGGCCTCCTCACAATTTGCACAATTTATATTTTAAAAATACGCAAATTATTGGTTATATTCATCTACATACATACACATTATAATCTTCCTCAGCAGTTCACAAGCTGTACATTTCCACCAAACTTTGCGCCCTGCGTAAAGATATGCAACATGACCAGTTTACACACAAGATATTTTAGGCAAATAACCAAAGTCTGCATGTCTAAGTAAGATATGAATTGTCACCCATATTCACTTTAAAAACAAAATAGACCATATTATTTCCCCCCGGAGGATGAATCATCTTGTCACAGCCGATCACTTGACTTCAATATTAATGACTAAATATCTGTTCCAATGTACCTTAGGGAGTATCTAGAGAAGACTAACTAATAATTCTCAACGCAGATAAACAATTAGATACGTTTTGTGGAACAGGAAAACTAGGTCTTTCTTTTTGAGAACTAAACCAAGGATTACTTTGTTTTCAGGCTTAATTTTGCCTCGTCATCTGTTCAAGCTTTTGCTATCTATCAGCAATATTAGGTTTGATTGAAATCGCTACAAAGAGCATTCCAGGCACCGGGACAGTCCTGTCAGCAGCCAAACACAGCTGTGCAAACATTGAAAAGATAAAAAGATCAAGTAAAAAAGAAAAAAAATACAACCGCAAATTTCCAGGAACATACTTCAAATTTAGTTGCATTGCAGTGTCAGGAAACAAGTCCAATACAATGGTGCTAAGAAACATTAAGGCATCCTGCTGCAACTGTCTCGCATACTATGACATTTAAATGATCACAAAGATCTTACACGAGTAAAAGATCCTACACAGTCACTAATGACGTTGACTGATGGCTGGCAAAAAAAATTTCACACTCTCTTCTCCGCTGGGGCTGTTTTGAGCAGCTCAAGGATACAATATGAGATTTCTGTGTTCATGGGCTGAAAAAATATAATCTGTGTGCACCAGAGCTGCTTCGGCTCAGAAAGCAAACAGCCACTGCTGAGTGTGTGTTACATCAGTGCATGCACACAGGTCATACATAACATCTAGAAAACCAGCCAGTAAACAGTGGAGGATGAAAGTTACAGTGTGTCGGAAGAAGATTTTGGAGGAAAAATAAAACATGAAAATAAGAGGTCAAAAGAGGTAATCTTTAAGAATTTGCTTATGTTTCAAGTGTGGTTCAATCTCAAAGGAGATTCCCTGTGACATCTTTTCAGTGGTAGAATCTTTCACCTTCCATAGACTTATTATAACTTAAGTTGTATACTTGTCTAATGAAATGAATTCTAAATAAAACACATAAAAGTTCTCTGTGATATTCAGGATAACATGACAAAGTCAAATGACGTGGCGACTCCCGAAGGGAAAAGCCAAAAGGAGAACAAGAAGAGGTGACAACTAAGAAAGTCAGAAACTGGGATTATCCCTCTTGCCCCTGTGCATGTTTCCCTGAGTATCTGCAGAATCTGGTGACATTCTGACAGCATTTCTCATTGGCAGATTTGTAGTGAACAAGTGTGGGAGGGTGCTGTGGACAATATCCCCGTTGGGAACAGGGTTAGCAGTAAGCGTGATGATGTATTGATCTGTTGCCCATAGCTCAGAGAAAAAAAAAAGCACATCATGGCCTTCAGCCAGGGAATATCATGTAACTGGCCAACCACTGAAAACACGGCAATAAATAAATAAATATCTTAACCAAGTTTGAAATGAGCATCCCAGGAAAGCAAGGGTTTATATAAAATTTGATATGCTGTTTTTGAGAAAATTATCCATGAAAGTACATAGCAGTTCAGGAAAACAACGATGAGGAGTTATTATATATTATTTCAAAAGTGAATAATCTTTGCTGCAAATCAACATAATGATCAAAAATTAATGAAATTCTTGATGTCAGTTCGTATACAGGTAATGTATTTATCTCGTGACTCCTTTTGCTCCTTTGGAACAGTGGATCCCTCAACAGCAGCCCTCCACCTGCTGGATATCAGCAGATATAGCAACTACGTTGCCGACAAGCAAACATACTCATTTTTTTATATTTCTTATAATTTCGATCATTATCATTTGTGGAATTTTACAAGAATGCCTAAAATACAACAACATATGTATCTAACTTTTTCCTTTTTCTTTTATAATTTTGTTTTTTTTTATCAAAACCTAGCTAAACTTGCAAGAACTCAATGAAAGCCATAGGGTTTGTGCAAGTAATTTATCAGTATCAGTACCAAGAAACTTAGGGCCATACTCAGTTTAGGGGGTGCACTGTGGTTTTAAGATACTATACAAGGTGTTTTTGTTTTTTTTTGTAAATATCAGTATAGAATCCAACCGGTATGTTCTGTCAATAACTGTTCAACCCCCCACTCCAAGTTCTGAACTAAGAGAAAATGCTGGACAACAGATCACGTTAGATACGGAGTGATTTAAAGTGTTTGATTTGAAAAGTGAGCTTTGTTTGCCGAAGCAGGCCTAATTCTCTTAGCCCGCAGTCTTCTATTTGCATTTTTTAATCTCCAGTATGGAATATGAGGAACCTCCAGGTACCTCAGAGGTCATCATTGTCAACCCTGACATCTTTCTGATATCTTCAAATGATGATATGGTGGAGAAAAGAAAACTCTGGTAGTTTAGCGCGATAAGAGCAAACAGCAATTTATTTATTTAGTTAGTTATTTATTTGTGCATTTTGATCATTTTGATTAAAGTACAATCTTGTGTGCTTTAGTACTGCTTACGATGAAATGAACATTTGGTTCCCCTCTAAACAACTGTCACTGTATCATGTTTGCCTGTTTGTAAAGAAGTTTTGATAGAAGTTCGTGATCAGACTGATTTATTCCGCACTCGTTAATCCTGTGCACTTTTGAGTTAGGTTTGGTGTTAGAATCTCTTGAAAGAGATTAAATCACTTTTATTGCTTAGCTCCTCCTCTGACCACAAGAGGTAGGCGAGTGCTCACTGAGCAAACTCATAACAAACCAATTCATGGCCACTGATTGTAATAGGCAGTGAAATACTCTTTCCCCTGCAAATTTAAGGGGGATGGAAGAGTCTTCCTGCAAATATTTGCAAAATATGTAACAATAAAGATTGGAGGACATTTCCATAATAGAAGGTAACTTCTAAATCTAACTTCTACAATATTGTTTAAACGCTTACGTTTAACTCTGAATTCCTGGAACCTGCCATAACCTTTTGCTTCAAATGGTTTGTCAAAATAAGTCCATTGTCATAAGAGCGCCACACTAGAAGAAGAAAAACAACAACGGCATTTTAACTCTCTCCAAAACACTACGAAAATCCCTAAATGTGAAAAAATATAAAATATTCATGTCCCTGCTATTATGATTACTATTACTATTATGAGCACTAACGTTTATGGGAACATAATTAGAAAAAGCATCTTATTGAATTAATTTCTTGAAAGCAATCGCATAACTCTGGCGATATTAAATGGAGATACAGAGCGATGATACTTCTCATACAAGTTTGTTTTCATATCGCTATCTTCAGTGAATTCAGTGAATGAAGAGTTTCTTTTTCTCATAGCGTTGCTGTTTTTAGATATTTTGCAAAACAACACAGGTCTGGTTTTGCTTACAATGGAACATTATGTTCGTCAGCAGTCAAAATCCGCGTGTTTTGATACATTGTATTTGACTTCTCTTTTTGTGAATATTTTTATTTTTATCAAAATCTGTAAAATACAGTGGCCTACACAATATAATAGTTGAGAGCGAAGCGGAAAGTGATCCACGCCAGTAGGGAGCAGCAGAGTGCCGCTGGGCACCTCGTCTGCCGGAAACAGCGAAAAGGAAAAAGAAGAATATGAAGGCACTCCGGGCAGTTTCTGCCTTTGGTTTAAAAGATTAGGAACAGTTATTTCTACAATAACTGAATCCTCTTACTGGACAAAGGTAGATGCGACACCGAAATCGTATCCCGGGTGAGACGGCTAAGTTTGATCCGCTCAATGTCTCGCCTGCTGCTGAAGGCGACTTGAAGGCCGCGCGCTGGCGAGAAAACAAGACGGTCCTTGGATGACTAACTTTAGCATTAACGTTAGCCTCCGTTTACTTTTCTCACTCAAAACATGATGCACGCGAAAGAATCGGCGATTTTTGAAAGCGGGCGCGTCTTTCGACGCTGTCCAACCCTAAGACCGTGACCAGCACTGGGAAAACGGTGTGGTAGTAAACATTTACTCGGAATTTGTGCTAATATTTGGCTAGTGAGAGTGGTCATTATCAAATTAGCGAGGCTCAGTCCCATTCACAGACAGGTGCTTGTACGGTTTGTATACAGGCAATAAATCACTATTGTTGTTGCGCTACAGTCTCAGGGGAATCTTTCGCTTGAACTCTATGAGTCTCCGTTTGGCGAGTTAAAATCCCGAGACGTCCGATGTAAATGAATGAATGAATGCTGGCGTTTCTAAACGTCAACGGTGCATCACAATTACATAGCATAGCTCCCTACCAAAGATGGCCTATCGCCAAATTAACCCGCCGCATAAAGTAAAGTCAGATTTACTGTAAAAAGACCATCAGGTTCGTTTCGATATCAATTCTGGGAGGGGGGGCTAAATGTTCAAAATAAAACAAAATCATATTTTCAGCTACCCCTCTTCTCCTTACCATATATGACCAATATGTTGAACAATCGACTGACGCATGATCTGCTGTGATTCCAGTCCTGCAGAATGTCCAAGATCAGGCGGAAGGTTACAGTGGAGAATTCAAAAACAATATCTGACAGCAGCACCAGCAGCACCACAACAAGCAGCGCCGGCAACCCTGCCGCCCCCTCTCGCCGGCCCAGTGTGTTTGAAAGACTTGGCCCAAGCACTGGGAGTAATGCTGCAGATGTATGTAGGCAATGTGTTGATAATTTTTGTTTTTCTTGAAAATGCAAGGCTTGTGCATATAGTTGCCTGTTTAACACTAAATTTATCAACCTAAAGTCCCCTCAATGATTATGGTGTTCTCCTCGTTGTTGTATCTTGCAGAGTCACTGTAGAAATTGGCTGAAGACTGGAAATTGCAGCTACGGCAACACTTGTCGTTATACACATGGAAGTCAGCCAAGAGGCAAAGGATTTAGCTTTAGTCGGTGCGTGTAAACCTTTCCAAATCAGCATTTTATGCAAGAGTGTGATATGCAGCACTACAGTTGGACATTTTATCCCCCTTGTAGTTGACTGCTGTTTTTATGTGCCTAAACGGAGCAGGTCAGCTGACAGACCCACAGGTGATCTGCGGGAGAGGATGAAGAATAAGCGACAGGACAATGACCCAGAAAGCTTGAAGCGAGACTTAGATGAGCCCGCATCCCCCACAGCAAGAGTGAGTTTTGTACTGTGTTTCAGAGCTGAAACAGTACTTGTTTTGTTAAATTCCAAATGGACAGTTTCAGGGAATGATCATGTTACAGATTGAGAAAGATTTCTGTTTTATTTGTCGTGTAGCCCTTCCATTTGAAACACATCTGCATTGCTCTCAATGACATCTGACTAAAAGCAGTACATATAGGGTGTGAGATATTATTTGACAAAGTAAAATGGTTTGAAAGGAGTTGAGAACTCTCTTTGACACAATTTATTTCATAGACTTTAATGTGTCTTAGGCAAAGGCACTTCATGTCATGTAACATCTTTGCATGGATTTGTCCAACTATAGCAGAGAGATAACTCCAGAGGCAGACACAGAGAAAAGGAAGATATAAAAATTACAAAGGAGCGCACCCCAGCAAGTGAAGAGGAGAACGCAGAGTGGGAAGCAAATCGCGAAGGTTAGATGTTTAAGCAAATAAGCCACCTGATAGCATTTTGTTTAGGTGTAGCTCTCCATCTGCTTTTTGTATTTTGATATTTACATTTATGTTTCATTACACTTCAGACTCTGATATCGGGGACTACGACTACGAGCTATCTCTAGAGATGAAGCGCCAGAAGATTCAACGTGAGCTGATGAAACTGGAGCAAGAGAATTTGGAAAAGCGAGAGGAGATTGTTATTAAGAAAGATGAGACCCCCACGAAAACCAGGACAATGCCCAAAGTAAGCAGGAAGTTGCTGTAATACATGGCGTGTGTTTTGTCATTCAACTTGGCAAAACAAAAGTACTTAACCGTCCCAGTTCACATCATGTTGCTGAGTTCTGAATTTGCGATTGATCTATTATTTCTGTTCTTTAAGGCCTCTCCAGAGCAGTTATGTTCAAAAGATTCCCCTTCTCCTCGCAAGGCCGGTGGCTCCCCGAAACACAAAAGTGGGACCAAATTGTCAGGGTCTGGAAAGAAAGAGAAGAAAACTTCAATATCCTCGCCAGTTTCTGAAACAGCCAGGTAGGAGTGCTGTCAGTTTGCACGTCTTTACTTCTGTCAGCTCCACTGGTTTCTGCTGATGTAGAAACTACCAGGTTCATTTTGCAGAACAGGTTTCAGATCAGTTTCTTCCGAATCACTATTCTGATGCAAAGCCGGTGCAATACAAACTGTAAATCTGAAAATATTGTCCCTGTTCATTATTCAGGATATCCTTTTACCTTAACCAAGGAATACTTGAAAAGTACAAAGACATGACCCATAAAAGTACAAAGACTCTACCAAATTACCAAAAGAGATGATAAGAGAACGAAAACATGATTTCAGATGTCAAACGATTATAATTTAAAATCAGATTAATCACCGGGCTGCTGTGTGTTTGTCTAGATTTATCACAATGAGTACCCTCTCATTATTAATTATGTCTCATTTTGTGGGGGCAAAAAACAAAAACACTCATGACAGAAGGTGATAAATATACAGTTAATGTGTATTACAGATAATATGGTGTCCAGATTGCAAAATCCAGCTGTTCAGACAAGACTTAATCGTATACATTATTTTAGGCCCCAGTGTCCCATGAGAGTTTGGTGTGGTCATTGATCTCTGAACACTCATCAGCTAACTGGATTTTTATTTATTTATTTGTCTTTAAGTCAGTCCAAAGGCCTAGCATTACAATAGACATCTCGTCTTCAGTGAAACAGAATCGTGGAATGAGGGCTATGAGCCAGAAAGATGTACATTTACTGTTTTCAACGAACCAGGTCTTCTAAAGGAAGCCACAGTAAGAAGAAGGGACCTCGAACACCCAGCCCTCCACCCCCTGTCCCTCTGGACATTCCTGTAGTTGGGAAGAAACATAAAGGCAAGCACAAAAACAAAGAGAAGTCTGAGGAGAAGCAAAAAGAGGGGAAAGATCGTGGGCGAGATACAGAAAAACACAAAGAGAAGAAGGAGAAACGCAGGTACAGTGTGACCATATTCTGCACATGTAACAATGACCTACTGTATACATATTAATGTTTGCTCTGTGATAAATGAATTTTTCTTTATCATTCATTTAGTGGAGCCGTCATTTGTTACGGGTCATTTTGTAACTTGTAATATTCAATTTTGTCCTTATCTCTTTATTAATAGGGACCGATCAGACAGTTCTCACAAGGCAAAACGGTCGGTGACCTCAGAGGAGCGCTCTGGCAGTGTGTCATCTCCCTCCAGGGGAGCGTCACCATCGACAAGGAAGAAATCCACTTCTCCAAAAGCCATGTTACACAAGACTATGGCACTTGCCTCCCCTCCTCGCAGGTTAGAATTTTTGGGCAGCTAATAATTACATTTAACTTAGGTTTGAACACCACGACTTACGAATTCCCCCAAATTGTCTATTGTCCAAATTAAAAAGTTGTCTAAATATCTAACAAAAAACTAAATAAATAAAGGTCATTGTCCGCTCTTGTAGTCTTTGTTAATCTTCTGTTATAAAATATGGTCTTTCGTTATTACTTCAGAATGATACTTTTTCCGAAAATATATGAATGCACATTGTTTTTGCAATTACAGGTCCCTGACACCACCTCGCCACCAGCAGAGCCCCAGTCCTCCTCACCATCGCTCCCCCTCCTCCAACTCGGGTTCTTCTGCTCCGCGGAACTCGCCCTCCCCTCGCCGCCGTCGCTCATCCTCTCCTGCTTATCACCGGAACACAGCGGCCACAATTTCCAACTCTTCGCCACCAAGCTCCCGGCGCTCCCGATCACCAGCGGCCTCTCATGATGCTTCCTCACCCCATCGCCGATCTGACAGACTGAGCCCTGTCCGACGCCGCTCGAGAGGTCGCGAGAGGAGCCGCGGGGACAGGGAGAGGAGTCCGCCTGCCCAGGAGCGCAGACGTGAGCGAAGAGATGGTATTTTCATCTTTCATTTTTATTTTTGTGTAGTTGATCAAATTGATTCTTTACCACATGTTTTTTTTTGTTTGTTTTGTTTTTTTTGCGATTAGAGAGCCGTGGCAAAAGAGAGAAGGACAGTGTTCGCGATGAACGGGACTATGACTCAGAACAAGTCTCGTCACGAGACAGTCGTGACGACCGGGAAACAAGAGAAGCACGCGAGCGCCGAGACGGCCGCGACCGAGGACGAGAATCGACTCGAGAATCTCGTGACCACAGAGAAGCCAGGGATGCAAAGGACACCAGAGAGAGCAGAGCAGAGAACCGGTCCAGTCGAGAGTCGCTTGAGCGACGTGACCGCGAACGGGACCGAGAGAGGGAACGGGATAAGGACCGGGACAAGGACAGAGATCGGGAAAAGGAGAGGGACAGAGAGAGGCTGGACACCCACAGGAAGGACGACCTCGCCCAGGACGACAGGAGTTACAGGAGATCTCATGGACGGGAAGATGGAGGTCGATCTGAAGGAAAAGTTGAGAACAGAACAGATAGAGCTGAGAGGAATGGAAGAGGGAGAGGACGTGCAAATGAACTCCCTGAGAAAGGTGAGACTTGTCAAACTGAAGGATCTGGGTAGTTTGTTTTGTTTTAGAGCCCCCATTAAGAAAGCCTCATTGTTTGAAAACCTCTGTATTTCAGCATGTGTTAAGTTAGAAAAGGTTACCCGTTTTTCTGTATTCATTTCGTCTTTAAAATAATTTCTCCTTTTTCTTTCTTCATCAGGCTCCAGCAGAAACTCCCGGGGCTCCCAGCTTGAAAGCGGTCATGACAACTGGGAGTCACGGAGCAACACTGTGCGTGAACGTAGCCCAGAGAGGAGCACGGAGCGCTGCCCCGCTGAGAGAAGCTCCGACAGAGGTTCAGACCGAGATCGCTACGAGAGTGATAGAAGAGGCGAGCAGGCCCGGGACTCGTCCTACGATCGGAGAGGAGGGCATTCTGAGAGGGATCGTAGAGACAATCGAGAAAGAGGTAGGAGGTTGAAGTGTTTCTATGTTACAGTGATCAGTTATGAAGTAATTATTGTCCGAAGTCAAGTTGATTTTTATTTATTTCTTAAGTCAGTCAGAAGATAAGTACTTCTGTAATGTACCACTCTTTCCTTACAGTTTAGTCACTTCCTATACTAACATGTATTTCTCACACTGTGCGATTAAAAATGAGGTACAAAGGCTCAGTACTTAATCCTGCCATACCACGTCTAGATTTATTTCAGCCCACACAAACCTTTGGCTATGTCTAACAGGGGAGGATTTTAAAAATTCAATCGTGTTTTGCTTTCGATTTATTGTCTGAGCTTTTCAACTGTTTTCACAGATCAGAGAGCATCTTCTCCTAACAGACACCAGAGGAGATCAGAGGAATCTGAGAGGGAGGAGAGGAGGGATGACCGCAGGACAGAGAGAACTGAAGAGAGGCGAGATGATAGGACCCGGGAGCGAGAGAGAGACAGGGAACGAGAACGGGATCGAGAAAGGGAGAAGGAGAGGGAACGAGAGCGTGAGAGGGAGAGAGAAAAAGAGAGAGAGAAAGAGAGGGAGGCTGAAAGGGAGCGTGCCAGAGAGAGGGAGCGTGATCGAGAGAGGGAGAGAGAAAGGGAGAGAGAGAGGGAGCGGGAGGAGCGGGAAAGAGAGCGGGAGGAACGGGAGAGGGAGCGAAAGGAGCGGGAACGAGAGAGGGAGCAGCGGGAGCGTGAAAGGCAGCGGGAATGGGAGGAGCGAGAGAGAGGAAGGGAGGAGAGACGGGAGAGAAGAGAGGACACCAGAGACGATCGCTCCGTTCGAGATGTGCGGGACGATCGCAAAACCAGGCAAGTATGAACGACAAACTGGAGTTTTCATCTTTTCTTTTCTCTTTGTCCTGGTTTCATGCATTCATACGTAAACACTCACAATAGTTTCATACTATAAATTCTTTGTATTGAAAGGCAGTTTTGTTTGTTTTTATTTTTAAATGACAATATCTGTGAATTTTGTTGAAGACATGCAAAGATAGCCTGCCTACTCTCGTGTCCAGTCCCTCCCATCCCAAATGACTATTTTACGCCTCGATGGTTGTTAGTGAGCTGCTCAATGTGTTTCAATAGTCCTTTTTGATAAGCCCTCCGTCTTTTTCTCTCTGAAACTCTAACCTTAGAGGAATCCCCGTTGCTCTTTCGAGTGCTATTTTGATGATCTCTTGCCTTCTGTTTGATTCTTCCCTTCCACCAGTCGCAAGAGGCACAGGTTAGAGAGCAGCCTGAGTCCCCGATCACCTAAGCGAGGCGCACGCGACCTAAGTCCTACTGACAGTGATGGCTACAACAGCGCAGAAGAGAAAAGTGAGCGTCCAATTGGCCGAGGGCTGGCCAAGCTCCACCCACAGCCCCTCCTCCCCAGCCCAGTGTGTCCACCTCCAACTGACAGTAGGAAAATTTTTCTTGAAAGGACACACTTGCATCGATTTGGGGAAAGCACCTCTCAAATGCAAACTTAGTTGCACCCAGTTTTATATGTCAACTTTTTTGACAACTTGTTTATGTGTCATTTGTTCCAGTACTTGCTGTCCTATATTAAAAATATCCGATTATTGCTAATGAAATATAACCGCAGCGGAAAAATTACAACCTGAGTAAAAATCAGTACTTCTATTGGTCTTCCTATCGTAGACTCCATTTCAATCACAAATGAATTTGGAGCACACTGGAAATCCCTCATATTGGCTTTTCCTTAGTTTCCCTACACCTCATTTTGAGATTTAATGAAAAAATGTTGAATTTCTTGTATTTTTTAACACATTTATTTATTTTTTTCTTTCTTTTTGACAATAATTATTCAGAGTTACAATTTGTGACCCCTCTGTTTGCATTTATAGGTGGGGACAAGCACCGTCTGCTAAGCCAGGTAGTTCGCCCTCAGGAGCCTTTATTGCGGTCTCCACCAAAGGCTGTTGCAACAGACGACAAACCCGCTCACTGGAAAGAGGAGGAACGCAGAGGAGCTGGAGACAAGCGGGAGATACGTGGCCGTCATGAGGATATAGAGACTCGAGCTGAGCGAGGTAGGGGAGGTGACAGGCGAGATCAGCTTTCAGACACCTCTGTTGAGTCCCGTAGCCGAGGCAGAGACCTACGAGAATCCACACCACCATCCGTATCTTCCGTCATGAACGCTGGCAGCGAAGAGCGAGACATCACCACCACCCAGTCCCACGAGGAGGGCAAAAAGAAGACAAAGTCCCAAAGGAAAGGCTTAAAGAAAGGACGCAAAGACGAGGAAGTCGGTGGCGCCAAAAGTCTTGCTGTCGCTGGAGACCGTTTCAACCCGGAACCGCCAATCGGTGTTTTAGTAGACGGATCTCCCCCACTACACTCCCCCCGGAAAGGAGTCAAAAAGAAGGCACTGGAACGTAAGCGGAAACGCTCACGAGGAGAAGAATCTGATGTATCTGAGGAAGATTCCACAGCACATCAGCCACAAAATAAAAGGAAGAGGGGACCCAGAACCCCGCCACCTTCCATGAGGCCTGATCACCGTAGTGCTGGAGGCAATACGGAGCCATCTCCACTGTGCAAAATAGACAATTTCAGTGACTGGTCGGATGAGGACGTCACAGACCGAGGAGGAGGACCGCTTGAACCAGCCTCCCTGGCTCCTGCAGAAAGAGCTCCACATGAACCTCTTAGGAGAGGAGGTGGCTCCAGGGTAGGCAGGGAAAGGGAAAGGTGTAACCCCCCAGCCATCACCCCTCTGCTGGTACAGGATCCTCCAATGTTGCTCCCGACTCTTGCTCCACAACCGTTGATGTCTCAGCCCTTGCTCCGGAAACCGCCCCTGGAGCAGACTCGCAGCAGCAGCATGGGGAGCAACCAGAGCCGCACGTCTTCCAGGCGCTTGCGATCACCATCCACCGAATCGGCCCACCGAGACGACCCCCAGGGTCCGCGATCTCGCAGGGGAAGACTTCAAGGCACCAACTCGCGCGACCGAGAACGGGAGAGGGAGCGTGAGAGACCAGTGGTGACCGATCCTCCCAGCGCTGAGAGGAAATCTCGCATTGACCAGCTGAGGAGAGGGGGGCCCAGCCGGAGCACCTCGTCAGGTATGAAGCCACAGATACACCTTACAGTATATTTCAAATATGATCCAGAGCCAACTTTAAACTGAAATGTCTAGATCTGGCCTAATTAAGTCCTGGCCTAATTTGTCCGATCTCCTCTTCTAGATCGCCAGGATTCCCGTAGTCACAGTTCAAGACGTAGCTCCCCTGACTCTGAGAGGCAGGCCCGATCTCAGTCCCGAGCAGGCTCGTACGACAGTCGTGAGCGAGAACGAGACAGGGAGCAATTTGACCGGGAGCGAGACCGGAAGGACCTGCGGCCTCAACAGCAGCAACAACAACAACAACCGCCAACTCAGCAACAGCAGCAGCAGCAGCAGCAGCAACAGGCCCTGCTCCTTCAACAGCCTCTTCAACAGCAACGAGAGTGGGAGCCTGAGCCTCGGGACTGGCCCACCAGGGTGCGGGAGCCTCTGCTCATGAGACCTGGTCGTGAACCTCTGCTGAGGGAGCGGGATATCAGGGACAGGGAACGCTTAATCCCAGAGGGACTCATCCAGCAGCATGAGCGGGAAAGGGAGCGAGAGAGAGAGCGGGACCGAGAAAATCGGGGCGAAAGAGGCAGCGATAGAGAGAGGGAGAGGATAATACTGATGGACCTGCCACCTCATGGAGAATCCAGAGCTCCAGGGCGAGGAGACCTGCGAGGGGATGTGACAAGGCAAGACAGAGGCGACTATGAGCCCCTGCTGCCACGAGAAGCCTTCAGCCCTCCGGACTCGGAAAAAGCAAGCAACAGTCACCATCTGATGGGAGAACAGCGGGATCAGGAAAAGGCAGATAGCATTGATGGTAAGACCCAAAGCAATAATGTGTCTGTGATACCGTCAAATTGTTTCCTTCTTTGCGTAAACAAAGTGTGTGTATTTCTCAGGAGATGACGATGAGAAAGAAGATGACGGCCAATCAGTAGCATCTGTTGGAGAAGAGTATGAGCCAATCAGCGATGATGAGCTTGATGAAATCCTGGCTGACAGTCAGAAAAAAGAGGATCAACAGGACGATGAGAAAGTTACAGGTACGTGCGGAAGGGCCTGTCCTTTTGAAGGTCCAAAATCCTACATAATTCGATGGCCTAAAGAATTCGCTGAATTGTCCCCTGCACTGTCTGAATTTTGTGGGCGAAATGGTTGACAGGACCTCTGGATGTGATTGATGTGGACTGGTCCAGCCTGATGCCCAAACAAAAACAGGAACCCCGCGCAGCAGGGGCAGCGTTGCTCCGTTTCACGCCAGGGGCCGTTCTCCTGAGGGCAGGCATCTCCAAGCGACTTGCTGGTCCTGAACTCCTGGAGCAAGTCAGAGAGGTGTGCAAGTCTGAGCTGGAAGATCCAAAAGGTGGGTTTTAAATCACAAGTAAAATTCTGTTTTTAACTGTCATTTGCAGATGAATTTGGTACAAATCACACCAATACCTTGACTTACAAGTAAAATTCGTTCCATGATCGGGCCCGTACCTCAATTTGCTTTGACATCAAATTGAATTCCTTGATTATAATGATTTGAAAATGAATTGAAACTTGATATCTCACTGTCAACTTCCCCATCTCTTCATGGACACCTTACACATCTCGCTCATGTTTGTCCATGATTTTTATCGGGGTACCTAGTGGTGAGGGGTGTGAAAAACTATATTTAAAAGCTGCTTCATAGATAGTGGTGCCCATGTCTGTGTCAAACACTCATCACGCTCACTCATAACTCAGATCTTGGCTCGCAAAAACATTGGCTGAGCAACAGCTCGTGTCTCGGAAAATTCATAAGTTGATGCCCCCACAAGTCAAGGTTTCACTGTTTTTATTTTTCAAGTGGTACTAAAGTGATAATTCTTTCAAGTAGATGTTTCCGTTGTTTGTTTTAAAATCCAGAAACCTGAAACAACTTTTTGAAGTGTTCAGGTGTTAAGCCCCCCTCCAGTTACCAATATACAGACATTTTTTTTTCTTGTCACTTTTGCATAAGCAACACAAAAAGGAGGGCGCTGATTTACTGTCTTTCAGACTGTTAAACGTTTCTAGAAGTTTTTAGAACTCTTAGAAAGGCTTGAACTTGAAGCTTCATCACCCTGTCTTTACCCTAGATGCTGACAAGCTGTTCGAGCATGACCTGGGGGCCTTGAACATGGCAGCTCTGAACAGGCGGGTGGAGCGGGCAGCTCTGCTGAGCAATCTGGGACCCTGTTGCAAGGCCCTGTGTGCCCGCAGAGACTTTGCCATCCGTCGGCAGCTCTTGAAAAACGACAAGGTAGCTGTCACTCAGTGACTGACAAGACCATGAACTTAAGCTTGTTTTTGAGACTTGGAGTTAATCATCTTAATTTTCCTCAGGGCCTAACCAAGCAGTACCCAACTACACCCGTGGTGGACAATGAGCTGCTGCAGATGAGCATGCGTCTCTTTAGAAAGACTGTGACTGGCCAGACTTCGGGTCCAGGGAGGACAGACAGTGGGTCAGAACCAGCAGCTGAAGCTGCTATGGCTGCCGGAAGTAGTAAGCTCAGCACAACACAGCCTGAGGTCTGTGTGTCCTGAGATGAAAGGGTTTCATGAGTAAAATGAACACGAAGGCTTTCAAGCCTCCACTGCTCAAATTCACAACCATCTCCCTGACTGTCCCAGTTCATGACATAAATAGCCTTTTTATCCATGACAAGAATTAACTGCAACACAGCAAAATTATGAATCTTTTTCATTATGAATTGTTGTTTTGAATGCTCTGCATGCGCTGTGCCAGAGACAACTGGATATCCCAGCCTATGGAGGTGTGTGATAGTACATAAAATATTGACATGTTGAAAAAAAAAAAAAAAAAAAGTTTTTGTCCATTACTATGTTTTAGAGCAATTTTTTTAATTGTCTGATTCATCTGCCTAAACAAGCCCAACTTGTCTGTTTTTGTATTTTGTGCATTTGTTACAACTGTGCATTAAAATGGTAGATGTTGATTTTTGTAATGAGTGTTTTGCTTTGTACAATGTAATTGTTCAGCTTTAAAAGAAATGTGGTACTGGATGTTGAACTTTTTTTTTACATGATATTTCAAAGTATCTGTCAATTACATATATATATGCCCCAAAGCTGAAACCTATTGCTGAAATTTGACTGAATGTTCTTTAGAAATTAATAACAGTCAAACTGTCATTTTATTCAGTGTCATTTGTGACAACTTATAGCCTGTGAAAATGATTTTAGGAAATATCATTCGTTCTTTATGTATTATTTTAAATGGATTGGCAGCGTGTTTTCGATGATAACTCTTAATGGTAGTTTTACATATAGAATAATGCAGAGCACCAGATGCTGCTGCCATGATGCTTTTCACCAACCCACACCATCGAAAACTGTGGTGTGCCTATTAGGAAAAGTTTTTAGATTATTTAGGTAAACCTTAGATAAACTTGTCAGAACTATTTTCTGTTTTCACATCGTTGGCCATCCAGAGTCACAATAAAGAAAATAGAAACCTTTCCATTGATGCATGAATGGAATGATGGTATTTGGTTTTATCAAAGAAATGAATGGGTTTTTGAAGCTGTGTGTGCCGTCACAAATTTAAAGGACCAAACAGCTGTGAACAAGAGCTGAAATAGAGGAAACTTTTTGTTGAGACCTGGACTCAAGTGGAGACCTCCCAGCAATGCAACTGTGACTTGAAATCTGAAGACAATATATTTAGGTATTAGGCTTCAAAGCGGAAGTTGACAATCTTCAAACTGTTATTAATACTGTTGTGGATTCTAATCATTTTCTGCCTCTTCCTTGGTCCATTTTGAGACTGGATTTGCAAGCAATGGACTGTCTTGAAACCTTTTTATGTTTTTATTTATTTTTCTAATGTAAAATGTATAATGCCACTACCTGATGTAAAGAATATGTTAAGTCCATCCCTCTCTCTGTCACTGATATTGCCGGAAATGGTCATGAGCTGGAAACACGTTATACTCAGGTAAGCTTAAATTGTCATTGATCATCAATAACCCTAACCCGGTATGGGGGTATTGATAACCCTAAGTTATCAATATGATGACGTATGGGGGTATTGATAACTTCATTTCAGAACTGCAGTCTGTAGTGATAGGTAATTTATTCATTTATTTTCATTATTATGTCAGTAAAGGTGACATGGATAACGCTATTTACATTTTGTGATAGGTTTTCTGATGCATTTACGATCATAACACAAATATAAGGCATAGCGTGTGCGTTTATACTATAGTGAGGTCTTCCCCGAAGTAAACAACAAGTCCAATTTTTGTGCCATTCCATTTATTCATTTGATCACTCCTTCCCCAAAACCAGGCAGAATGATAGATGTCACAGACTTAGTAAATCGAATTACAACATAGAGCCTGTTGTGGTTATCAAATTTACCGCGCCGGCCATTGTCTCAAACACTGAAAGGATGCCGTGCTGCTTCCCCTATTAAACATCAAAAGTGCATATTTCAATCTCCAAAACTGAAAGTAAAACGTTGTCCGGGTTTAAGGGATTTTCTCTCAAATATGCTTTTCTCTCGGGGGAACCTTCATCCGTATACTTGTTTCTTACAAACATAATGTAAGGCGGACCATTTTTTCCCTTACCCACAATCCTTTGCCACAGATCCGTCCTTCCGACTTCCGCCTCAGCGCAGAGCTAATGTGAGTAATTTTATCGGGACATTAAAACTGTACAATCTACCTCCATCCAGCGTCTTTCTCGAAGCTAAGCATCTTGTATATACCCTAACCTTGCATACAAGTGTTTTTTTTGTCTATTTGTGTGGGTTTCGTGGGATATTTACCTTCCTGAACATAAAAACGCCATAGGTAGCATTTTCTCGATTCAACCTGAGTGGCTTCCTCGTCCCCCTGATTCCTTTGCTTTGTTCATGTGCACTATACTGTTAAGACTCTATTAAAGGGATTATCAATATTTATTACCTTCTTTTATAAAGTTCGGCGGTTTATTTTATTATACACAGAGTTATAACGTCTTACAACGTTTTGATAAGGCACTATGAAAATATCGGCTAGCCGGCTATGTTTGCTAACTTTTTCCTCCTTGAAGACAATTCAAATTGTAGCAGTGAAGCAGGAGTTTTGTAGTAATGACTTAACTCAAAATGTACATGCATGTCTCTTGATAGATGGCCCCAACCAAGAAAGGAGAGAAAAAGAAGGGGCGTTCAGCCATCAACGAGGTGGTGACCAGAGAGTACACCATCAACGTCCACAAGCGTATCCATGGAGTGTGAGTAAATTCAGCCTCTACCTTCTTCCATTGAAACACTTGAGTTATGCTCTTCTATGTGTCAGCTGTCCTATAGGTAGTTCAGTTTCTGTATATGTTGTAAACCTCGGTAACGCAACCGTGAAAATACATCATCAGCAAACGAAAACATTGCATTGTTCTGAAAATTGCGCTTGTCCTGCAAAACAGTGTTATAACAGTTGTTGAAATTCGAAGTGTTGCCATCTGGTCTACTGTTGTTCAAATTGTTGTATTGGAACAGTGGTTTTAAGTGGAGACTTTTTCTTAACTCTGGATAGCTTACATCAACACCACACTGAGTAGATGATGGATGTGAGAGATAGATGTATAATATCAATGTTAAATTTACAACAGGATTTGATCAACATCACATTGTGTCAACATCTTATGTTTAATGATTTGTTGGTCTTTATATGGTTCCTAAAATGTTTATTTAACTAGTTTGTACACACATGTGTTTGTTTGCAGCTATTTTAAACAATCTTTAGAAATTTAATGTCTGTTCACATTGCAGTTCTGGAAAGGTAGTGCAGTAATTTTGTTCATATGATAATTGTCTCATCTTCCATTATATGTACAATTACTTTTTAGTATGGCAGAAAGTGTTTTTGTTGGAATACTTAAAAGTCTTGGCGTTCTGCTGTATGTTGCAGGGTTACATTTAAGGTAGTTGTCACTGAGAGGGTTTAACATTTTTATTTACAAAGGTTTCCACTCAAGTTAATGTTATATGTTTGCAGGGGCTTCAAGAAGAGGGCTCCTCGTGCCATCAAGGAGATCCGCAAGTTTGCCATGAAGGAGATGGGAACCCCTGATGTCCGCATTGACACTCGTCTGAACAAGGCTGTGTGGAGCAAGGGTGTGAGGTGAGATGAGGATACCTAACATGCAGCATGTGATCCAAATCACACCAGCAGCAAAGGCAATTTTTATAAAAAAAAAAAAAGTCAATGGTAAGCTAGATTAAGCTGACATTTTCAGCCAAGTGTTGTACAACATAATTGAACTTGACTTGTCAGTTGCTTAGTTGTGGTCAATGACTTAGTCACTTCCATGCATGTGCTACAAATTTTAAGTATCTGAAAGTGAAGTAAAAGAAAAACCTGTTGTGAAGCAGCTGTGGCAACATTGAATTATGTGCATTGCCTGAAAGTGTTCACCGTCTTGCTGTCCTACAGGAACGTGCCGTACAGGATACGTGTGCGGCTGTCCAGGAAGCGTAATGAGGATGAGGATTCCCCTAACAAACTCTACACCTTGGTTACATACGTTCCAGTCACCACATGCAAAGGTATTCTTGCATTCAAACGGGTCTGCTATTTGCCTGTTAATTTTTTTTATGACATATTCCAATACTGTTTCTGTTTTTCCCTTACAGGTCTGCAGACAGTCAATGTTGATGAAAACTAAAAAAGTCCCCTCTACGAGTGGAATAAATACAGTAAAATGAACTCCAGTGTTGTTATTTCATTCTTTGTACATGTATTAGGGCGGTGATCATTTTGTATGCTCTAGCATACAAAATAATCACAGCATAGTTAGATGTCAAGGTTCCTACTCTTGGAGAGATCCTTTTCAGGCATTTTCTTTAAGATTGTTCTGACGTTGCCCTTTGGGGGTAAGGTCACATTTGTAGAATAAATGAAGGGACAACTCAAAAGGCTATCACAATCGTCTCATGCACACCTCAGGATTGGGTCACCGATAAAGTAAAGCAGTGTCTGAAGGTTCCCTTCTTGGTCAGTTCTAGGTACTTGTGGGATGATCTAATAGACATCTTGATACATTATCAGTTAGCGTCTCCTCAGTATCCTAACCGCTCGACGCATTGTTTGACACAAAGTGTGACAGTTGGAGCAGGGCGACTAATTGACAATAAAGAGAAAACTAATTCCACAAGGTCCAATGTTTTTCAGCTTTGCAGTGCTCATAGTCATTTTTAGTATGAACCTGAAGGGGACTGGGACCATGAGAACTAAGCCATTGGTACATTTCTAACTTGAGTAGAAAGACAGTTGTTTCCAGAAAGTTTAGTTTTTTTCCATGCTTGGATTAGGTAGTCTGTTTTCAGAAAATATGAGGAATTTTTAAAAATATGCCCGAGGTGGAGATCCTACATAGAGCCATTCATTAAAAACTTCACACTTAGTCAGCTCTGACTAAATATTTTGGCTGTGCTTGGAACTATGACAAAAGCAGAGAGAAATGCGTGTTATAAGTTGCCTCCCAGCCATTAATGGGCCCAAAGCAGAGTATGTGTTAACACAGTATGAACACAGCAGTAGCCCATGGCCTGAGTGAACCTTTTCAAACTTATCACTTACACATTCTTAAATCTTAATTACACAAAAGAAAATTTTCAAGAAGTCACTGATGGTTTTTCTTCTGGGTCAAGTTTTGTCATTATAAACATCTATTTTGCATTGCTTTAAATCACATTTCTTTGAATTTAACGGAATCATTATATTGAACCTGATTTTTCCTGTTAAGTGGATTGTCAAAGTAGTAAGTGAAGTTTAAATTGACACAAATAATGTGTGTGAACTCAAAAATATAATCTCAGGGATTAGATAGTGTGTGATTTGAAAATATGAAAAACAATTACAAATGTATCACAGAATTGTTATCACATTTAATCATTAAAGATGCCATAGAAATGAAAGTTCTGACCATTTAGTTTATGAGTGATAACTAATTTGTGCATGAATATTCATTCAGTATATTCTTCTAGTTCCTAAAGTTTTAGTACACCGTTTAATAGCTTTGTCGATGATTAAATGCACATTCATTTAAACTATTTTGAGTTTCAGGAAAATTATTGTTATTATTTTTCGTCATTTTTGAGAGGCTTCCTACTGACTCCTGACATTGAAAACAAGTGGATTTTGAGGAGACACTCGAACGCTTTGCCAGGGCCGAGCAGGGCGTGCGGCACCCGAGTCGCCGCTAGGGGGCGCTGTTCTAAGGCTTTAGAGCAGGGACATGGCTACAAGCTAGATCTTGGGTGTAAATGCATCCGTTTGTTAAGAGGCTTCAACGAAGAAGGTAGCTTTGAATAATTTTACGCCGCTTTTCTCGTTTCATATTGCTTAACAGATCGGGGCAGGCTGTCAGCTTGTCCCGTGATTGTCTGGACGGGTCAGGCGGGGCTAGCTATGCCAAATAGCTAGCTGCGCACAGCTAACGGTTTTGCCTGTCAGTCCCGTATTTTTGACGTTTGTCAACTGTTATACAATGAATTTGAAAACGTTCTCCTTAACTCGCCGCGAAATGTCAGCCGCTGCTAACTTATATTAAGTTACAACGCATATTCTATCCCTCGGTTAAACGTTGAATTTAGAGGTGCGCGGGTATTACAAGCGAATTGGGGATGTCCAGGTTGTGTTGAGTGCCTGTTTTCCAGGAGGTTTCACTGTCTCGGTGTATTTTTGTCCAGGTGGCAGAATAACAGCGTTTCCATGGCCTTCGGCTGATGCACGAAGCGATGCGGCACCACTGGCTGCTCCTCGGGGCTTGCGGCTGGGTGCTGCTCATCCTCATGTTTGTCACCAAGTTTATCAACTTCAGACCTTTGGATGGTGAGATTCTTACTTTTTTAATCGTAACACGGGTTGAATGATCCATCCATTCTGAACAACTGTATTTTTCAGATTATGGAGAGAGGGTAAGTGATCAGGGTTGGTCAGGGGCAGGGACCAAGATGTTGAAGCCAGTCCCTGTGTCAAGATCAGATCAGCCAACACAGTCACATCAGGTAAAGCAATCCGCTTGTTTTATCCCATCACTGAATCCAAGTCTCTTGTTTTAAGACAAAAGCAATCAGTCACATTGATTGTGTGTGTGTGTGTGTGTGTGTGTGTGTGTGTGTGTGTGTGTGTGTGTGTGTGTGTGTGTGTGTGCGCGTGCGTGCGTGCGTGCGTGCGTGCGTGCGTGTCTGTCTCTCTCTCTCTCTCAGTCCTCAATGGCACCAACCGTGACAGATTGGGAAGCAGTGGTCGAAAAGCGAAACCAGCTGCTCGCAACTGTGTGTAAAAACATCAGCCTCAGGCATCTGACTCGTGTTTCCATCACTAAGTTTGTACTGGACCGCATCTTTGTCTGTGACAAACACAAGATTTTGTTCTGTCAGACACCTAAAGTGGGAAACACACAATGGAAGAAGGTTCTTATTGCTCTTAATGGTCAGTATGTCCTGCCTTTCAACGCCCCGTTGAAAATATGGTACTTTGTCAAGTGTCTATAAAATGTTTTCTATTTTGTCCACCCACTTAAATGTTTAGTAGTAATAGCTTTTTTTAATGTTATTTTGGTGACTACCTCATTCGTGTGAATTTGTTGCCTCGCAAAAGTATTCTATGATCGTTTCATATACAGTAACTTGTTGTACAGAGGTATGTGCTTGTGGAAAACATTTGTTCTTTTCTTTTATAGGAGCGTATCCAACTGTGGAGAAAATTCCAGAAAATCTGGTCCATGACCATGAGAAGAATGGTTTGCCGCGCCTCTCCTCATTCACTCCACAGGAGGTTACTCACAGGTTAGTCGGAGTGTGATGCTTTCTAATCTGTCTTGCCTTTGTTTATGCTGCAGCTCTTCAAATCTCCTGTCAAGTTTGTTTCTCATAATAAACTCTCTCATTTGTTTTTCACATAATTTCCATAACTGCCAGGTATGAGGTTGAAGGTCATTAACTGTAGATATATCAATAATCATACTCTGATATTTAAATGTTGTCTATTTTTTATGCTCACATTCATAATTAATTGACTTTCTCTTATTTCTTCCAAAACATGATTTATTTTTATGAATGTCCAGTTTGTTTGAAAGATTGAGTTAAATGTGCGGATTGCACTTCTTTGCAATTGCAATTCAAGGACGTGTTACTTGTGGTTGTAAGAAAAATATTAACTACTTTCTTTATAATTTTAAAAATAGCCAAGAGAGTGACTGATAAAAAGAAAAAAATATATGAATATGTCTATATATACATAAATATAGTTATATAGTTGTATATTAATTGCGCAGCTCTGTGGGAAAGCCAGTGAGTGACTATGCATATCGATTCCAATAATGTCTTAAGTCCATGCAAAACATGATTATTTCAATATCTGTGATTCATCAAAAACAGAAGAAAATGGCCAGCATAACCCAGTAGATTGTACCTATTCTATTGCATTCACAGTAGGTTCCCAGTATGGCTGGAGTCAACCCAGCTGTCCTGGGTGAGAGGTAGGGGTTTGGCCTGGACCAGTTGTCAGTTGGAATAGAAATAATGAATGTGTTTGTATTCATACCACAATAAGGGGTTTTTCCAAATTGACTACTAAGCCATTGTGCTGTGTTGATATCTGTTATGGTGTGATTTGCATATGTTTGTATCAAACTTATTCGGTCTGTTTTAGAACTGACATTTCAACAACCGTTCTTATCATGGTCAGCCAGTTTGCAACTGAGTGAAATTCTCATCCTTTACTGTCAGGGAACTGAAAATCTTGTCTTTTTTTTTTTTCTCTAAACAGATTAAATACCTACTTCAAATTTTTCATTGTGAGAGATCCCTTTGAGCGTCTGATCTCTGCATTCAAGGACAAGTTTGTAAAGAACCCACGCTTTGAACCTTGGTACAAACATGACATTGCACCTGCCATCATCCGTAAATACCGCAAAAGCCATCATGTAAGCGCACTTGCTACTGCAGGCCTGCACTTTGAAGACTTCGTTCGATACCTGGGGGATGTGGAAGGCCGACGGCGAATGGACAGACAATTTGGTGAACACATAATCCACTGGGTGACTTACACGGATTTGTGCGCACCATGTGAGATCCACTACAATGTGGTCGGCCATCATGAGACTCTGGAGCAAGATGCCCCCCACATCCTTAAAGCAGCAGGCATAGATCAACTGGTGTCCTACCCAGCCATTCCACCAGGCATCACGCTCTACAACAAGACCAAGGTAGAACATTACTTCTCAGGAATTAGCAAGCGGGACATTAAACGTCTCTACGCTCGTTACCAGGGTGACTTTCATCTGTTTGGTTATCCACGTCCAGACTTTCTACTTAATTGAAATGCTCAACACTGACTGACAGACATGTTTTCATATAACATTTTTTATTACTAAGACATAAGTTCATTGTAGCCTGGTCTGGTTGATACATCAGTCAGGTTTAAATTCACAGTACCTGAGTGGTTGTTGTCGCTATGTTGTCTGTATTTGCAGTAACATGTTGACTACTGCATGTTTATCTTTAACAATTTCAAGGAGAAAGAGTGAGAATAGTGGGATGTCCGTTCAAAGGTGCTTAAAGTTGGACTAAACGCCAAAAGGGGAAGTGTATCCGTTGGAGACACGCTCAAAGCACGCTGCTCCTTGAACCCTCATGGCTTGTATTCAACCATAGACTGAGCCAGAGCAGTAAATACAAGCAGTTCTTATGTTTATTTATAAATTGATAGGTACAGATGGGTACGAAATAACACAAAGTCACATGAAGAACACATTTATCTTTTTATAACAATGACTGTGACTGAAATATCTTTGTACATCTTCATGGTCTCCTTTGAAGTGTCAGGATCACCAGTCTGGTCTTGGCTAACACACCTGTAAATTTGCACTGTATGGGTCAGAAAATTCAAACATGTCCTTTGAGGAGCGCTATTTCTGTTCCAGATGTAGCTAAAGATAACTTGAACCAGGTATATTAACTTTTTGAGACAAAATGGATGGAGGGAATGTAATTGGATGCGTTTATAGCTTACAGATGAGCAGAAATTTAGTTGTTGTTTTTTTCACATTCTTGTATAATTGAAAAGTGCTTTTTTGGACAAATGACAGAGAGTTTACCCTGGTGAATATTGCAGAGGCTGAGATGTAACCAGATGCACAGCTTTGTCTCCATATAGCTGCCATTATCCCGGTCTTTCTGCCTCTCAAGTCATTTCAACTACATCTGTTTTGCCATTTATGGCATTCCGGATCAAGAAGTGGGCACTGAATTATAAATGAATATTTTTTAGCTGCTGTTTGAAATATAGCGTGTACATGTTATTAACATGACTTGCAACTCAGTATTTGTATTACACGTTGATATTTATAATGTTATTAACCTGCCGACTTGTATTACGAGCATCTCGACTATTGGAAAATACTGCTACTTTGCAACCACATGGTAACAGGTCCAGTCACAAAAGAACAATAGTTATTAATGATGTTACATTTGAAATAAAATACCTATTTTGCAACATTGTCCTGTTTTTGATGGTTATGGCCAATTAAAAATATTTTATAACAACTTTCATTATGTACTCTGCTTATCTTGACTGAAATATGAAAGAGCTTTGTTAAGAGAAATCTAATTTACTTGCATTGTTCTGCTGATAATGTCTTCCACAAACACAATGTTTAAATACTTGAATTGCCCTTACATCAGATGTCCAGAGGATGGCAGTCAATCTAAATTGCCATCTGGCCATAAATGTCTTGTAAAGCTGGACATTTGATCCATACTTTGTTCAAAGATGTGTTTTACACAGTTCGAAACTTGAGGCATGCCCTTTCATTCAATGATCAAGGTGTGTTTTCTGCCTTTTTTACTTAAAAGGTCACAATTTAAATCCTATTGTCCAGCAGGCAAAATGTAGGTGGTTCAAGTTCAACTGAGCAAGGTATCTAACATGCATCTCCTCCCAACGCATAATATGGCACCAGTTCAAGCGTGTATTTGTGGCGTGCTTCTGTGTACAAGGTCAAAGTCAGAGCTGACTATGTGGCATGACAAATATTTTGGAGCCTTTGCACATAGTCAGCAAACACAATTGTAATATTTGTTGTTAAGTTTTCACGAATCTGTTTGAATAGATGGATTTCATAACCAGATGTGGTTTTTGATAATTGTGTCTGTTCACTTCCTAAAGCAAGATGATGCGGAAGTCCAAACTACAAGTCTGCTCCGGCAACAACGTCCTGGCTTCCTACAATGAATTTTGATTTTCTGAAAATTCTGATGTCCTATGGAATTCAAGAAATAACTAAAGAAGATTACTCATGGGATGTTTTCTACAATTTGAACAATTTCTTCATAAGCTCTTTTAAACGATTCAAAAACAAACGCTAACTATTCTTGATAAACTATCCCTCTCGCATGTTCTCAGTTAACTATGGACCTCAATCCAGGTGGATGTGTCCAGACCACCTCTAAAGGGTGACACCTAGGACACACAGGTGAGTTCACTTTTACAGTGATGTATTCTCTAACCTTTTAACTTTGAAAAAGTCTAAATGCCATACATCATATGTTACACCGCTTTTATTATCATGTTCCAAGTTATTTGGGCAAGTAGTTTTGCTAGCCACCCTATTTATGACATCTCATTTGCTGGTCAGACTTCGTTGTCTTTTGACAATATCACTTACAGAGGAACAGAGCCTCAGGGGGGACAGAGGCCAGTGTCTGAGCTGGACCCCAATTCAAAGATATGCAGAGCGCTGTGTCAGGCATATAACTTGTGCCGAGACACAATGTGAGAATCAATCCAACAATTCATGCCGAATCGGTCTAGACGTGGGTTAACAATGACTGCCATTAGTGCCAATAACCTGCAGGGTACCGGTGGAAAATGGACTTCTGTGGGTTGAAGCAGGAGAGTAGGATCGTGTGTTCAAAAGCAGAGAGAGAAAAGGAAAGGCAAGAGTCTGGGACTGAGAATATGGACTTTGAATATTCGGACAATGACTGGAAAAGTTAGAGAGGTGGTTGATATAATGCAGAGAAGGCGCAAGGCTAGACGCTTAGGAGCAGGTTTTGATAACACTATATTGTACCATCATGGTATTGACAGGAAGAGGAGTCAAAGATATCTTGAAGGAGGAGTTTATTAGTAATGTTCTGGTGGTGCAAAGAGTGTCAAATAGACTCATGCGTCTGGAGCTAGAAATTGAAAGTGTGATGCTAAATGTTGTTAGTAACTATGCCACCCCCTTTTTGGGGACGTGAGTTAGAAGAGAAGTGATGCAGAATAGCCCCAAAGGTGAGAGAGTGGTCATTGGCACAGACTTCAATGGACACGATGGTGCTGGCAATAGTGGCGAAGAAGTGATGGCCAGGTTTGGCATCCAGGATCACAAAGGTACAGATGGTGGTAGACTTTGCAAAAGGGATGGAAATGGCTGTAGTGAATACTTTCTTCCCGAGGAGACAGGAACATAGAATAACTTATATGAGCAGAGGAAGGAGCACATGGGTAGACTACGTCTTGTGTAGATGATGTAATCTGAAGGAGATCAGTGACAAGTGCAAGTGCAAAGTAGTGTTAGGTGAGAGTGTAGCCAGACAACATGGGATGGTGGTTTGTAGGATGAATCTGGTGACAAGGAAGATTAAGGGAGCAAAGAGCACAGGACAAAGTGATGGAAGCTGAAAAGGGAGGGGTGTTATATGGTTTTCAGGGAACAGTTGAGTAAGGCTCTGCGCAGTCAGGTTTAGATTACTGGACAACTAAAACCAATGTGATCTGGGAGGACAGGTAGGAGAGTACTTGGTGTGTGTCATCTAGAAAGAAAGTAGATAAGGAGACTTGATGGTGGAATTAGGGAATGCAGGAGTATATAAAGAGCAAGAGGTCAGTAGAGAAGAAGTGGAATACTGAGGGGACCGAGGAGAGCAGACAGGAGTACAGAGAGATGCAGGTGGCAAAAGAGGGAAATATATTAATAGAGGGAAATGTTTTGACACCCGTCCTTGAGCTGCCATCTTATTGTGGCGGAGGGGTTTGCACATCCCGGTGATCCTGCGAGCTATGTTGTTGGGGGCTTTTGACCCTGGAAGGGTCACTCAAGGCAAACAGGTCCCAGGTGAGGGACCAGACAAAGCGTGGCTCAGAAGACCCCTTATGATGAAAAATACAATTGGACCCTGCTTCCCTGTATTTCCTGCACCCTGTATGTCCGGTGTCAGAGCTTGGTCCATGTTCCCGGTTGTAAATCGGCTTTGTTAACGCTGGTCGTCACTGATTCTGTTCACAACTTTTATAGACAGAATTTCTCGACGCAACCTCGGGTGCGGAGGGGATCCACTTTGATGGCCACAGGATCGAGTCTCAGCTTTTTGCAGATGATGTGGTTCTGTTAGCTTCATCGGTCCATGTACTCCAGCTCTCACTGGAACGGTTTTCAGCTGAATGTGAAATGGCCTGGATAAGGATTAGCACCTCCAAACCCAAGAGGTCGGGGAAGAGGTCCTGCCCCAAGTGGCAGAGTTCAAGTATCTCTGGTTCTTGTTCACAAGAGAGTGAAGGACAGAGCGGGAAATCAACATATGGATCGATGCAGCATCTGCGCTGATGCAGACTGTGTACCGATCTGTCAAGGTAGAGGGAGCTGAGCCAGAAAGCAAAGCTCTCGATTGACCAGTGATCTACCCTCACCTGTGAAAAGAATTATTTCACTTAAAGAAGGACAAAGCCATTACATGTGTAAAAATTAAGGACTTCATCACAAAGGATACACGTTTCACTGCAGTTAGTACCGCCTTCTTGTGTAGCAAGTTCTGGTGGGAGGTTTGGCCATCTGCCATGGAAACATCTATTTGAAATTAATCTGTCACCTCCATCATGATATTGTGGGTTTACTGTTATACCCAGGTTAGATCTCTCTGCCTGAATGGCTGTGCCTTTAACAACGAACAAGATAATGATTCTTACTGTGAGGATATTTCGTTCTTCTCAGGCAAAACTGCTTTGACAAAATCATGATCTTATCAAAGACTGCTGCCCTTCTCAGTGAATAATTCCTGTAACCGTGTACAGATAAAGGTATTCTGCAGGGTGGAGCATGATCAGCTAGTATACAGTATTACATTTCCCGTGCAGGTGAATAATACAGTGCTTAAAATTAATTATCTTTTACTTCATTGTTCGTCTTTGTATTTAAAAAAAAAAGTCACAATAACAAAGAATTCTAGAGAGGATTGAAAATATATCCACCATGTAATCCCACCGCGGCAAGGGGCCTCTACAATTCTGTAAAAATCCCACAGACAGTTTTTTTCAGCAATCAAATAAAAAGGACATTTATCAAGTAGTGACCATAAATAATTACAGCTTATTCTCAGATTCTTATTAACCTTCAGTATTTGTATGTGATGCTACCCTCTGGATTGCAGCAGGTCTTTGCACCCTAACAGTTACTTAACTTTCCTCTGATACTTGAATCTTGTGAGAATATACATATTTCAAACTTTTCCAGCTATTTTAGATTTTCTAGAAGAAGGGGTGAGGTGAGGGGTTGCAATATCAAATTATACAATACAGTGCAGTGGATCCTGTGAATTGTTCCTTTTAATATTGCAACAGAACATCTGAAATCACATACAAATCATTTGAATACGGCAATGTGAAATACCCATCAGCAACAGCAAACACATTTAGGAGTGAGTTTGACTGGAAAGGATTGTTGTCTTAATCATGACACAAAGCTTTTGCTTTAATAGTTGCGTGTATGCTCACACATTCAGACTTCCTCATCCAGTTTGACTGGTTTGTCTGCTTTGCGAACTACACAGCGCATAATCTGCCATGAAAGATGTGTTGCTGTGTCTGTTTTAACTTTTAAATGTGGAGCTGAGGTTATCAGGGGATCCGTCTAAAATGAAGGTAAGATGCAAGAAATACTCTGGGACGGCATCAGGTGTAACTCAGGTGTTGGAGAGTAACACGGTGTTATATTTCTACCTTAATGTCTCTCTTTGTCAGGTAGGGACAGGAAGAACTAGCTGTCGGCTAACAAATCTATCAGTAAACCAGCTTATAATTGTACCTGAATGTCAACAAGGGTCAGTTTACATGAAACAGTTGGCGCAAGTGTTTGCGGGAGAATCTGGCTTAGCAATTAAATCTTAAGCACATTAAAGTTACATTGATGGTTCCAAGTCAAATTTGATCCCAGTGATAGCTGTACTCCGCCAGAGCTGCCCTTGTCACTGATTCTGCTCATAACTTTTATGATGCAGCCAGGGTGTCCAGGGGATCCCATTTGGTAGCCTCTGTATCGGGCCTGCTTTTTCCTACTTTTCTTTCTGTTCACTTCATTGGACTGCGATCTCCAGCTCTCACTGGAGCGGTTCCAAATCTGAAACCGTGGTTCTCAGCTGGAAAAGCCCGAGAGCCCCGAGTGGGGGAAGAGGTTCTGTCTCAAATGGAGGAGTTCAGCAGTAATGCTGGTGAGAGGAGCGGAGCTAAAAGGCGAAATTCTCCGTCTACCCAACACTCTTCAGTCATAACCTCATCTATGGTCAGAAACTGTGAGTAGAGAGATCGAGAAAGAGAGATTGGGCAACAAGTTCAGCCAACCGAGAGGGGCTTAGAGTAGAGTTGCTGCTCCTCCATGTGGAGAGGAGCCAGATGAGGTGGCTGGAGCATGTGCTCAGGATGCCTCCTGGATCCCTCCCTGGTGAAATGATCCAGCCAAGTCCAACTGGGAGAAGGTCCTGGGGAAGACCCAGGACATGCTGCAGGGTCTATGTCTCTTTAGGCTGGCCTTAGAATGCCTCAGGATCCCCCCGGAACAGCTGGACCAGGTGGCCGGGGAAGTGGGAAGTCGGGGCCTTTCTGTTCAGCTGCTGCCTCGGTGACCTGACCCCAGATTAGCGGTAGAAGATGGATAGATGGGTTAGGGTTAGGGTTAGGGTTAGGGTACTGTACCCTGCTTTTTGTGGTTTTGCATTGATGACACGAGAAGCTATACTTTGTATCAAATTATCTCTTCCACTTAAGTCTCAAGCATATTGCTCACCACTGTTATGTTTAGTTTTATAACTGTCATTGTTGAAATATACAAAGTATTCTGTATAGAGTTATTTTTACTTTAAGTCCTAGCTTTGGTTCCTGTAGCAGAAAAGAAATCAGGCAATTATCAGCCATTGAAATATTTGAGTTTTCTTTTATGCAATGGAACTGACTTTTGTACTGCACAATCACATTGCAGAAAAAAAACCAACAAAATATTGTACTAATTATCACCAGTCTGTATGATGCTTCCAGAGGATACGTACAGATATATTACACATAGTATATATTTGTACTCAACTGCTTTAAGTCCAGTTGAATCCTTGAGGGGCCAAAAAGTTTTCTATTTTATTATTATTATTATTATTAGTATCATTAGTATTATTAGTATTGCTGTTGTTGTTGTTGTTGTTGTTGTTGTTGTTGTTGTTGTTGTTATTATTATGTATTTTTCTTCTTTTTTTTTCATTTTAAACTATCAGCACTGGAGCCATTGTCCCCATTTTACACATTGTTTGCTCACAAGCTCCTGTTTCTATCTGATTTATAAGACTTTTTCCACACAGATACACGACATAAGATGTTTCTAACTGTCTCCAAAGCTGTCTGTTCAAGTAAAGTAATTTATTCAGCTGTATGTGTCTCCAGTTAGGAGTGTTACGGTGCATCTGGATACTCCTATTTGGATGTTCCTGGGTTCTTCTCACAATTCTATATCTCACCATGTCCATCAACTCGGTATTTATTGGTGAGCTTTTGCTATTTTTGATGACAAAGCAGATACATCTTTTCTGATACACTTTGAACAAATACATCTGTAAATGAGATCTAATGAGTAATGTTGAATATTGTTGCAGACTATACAGACCCATCCACTGGCCAGCCACTAATTGGAAACCAGAACAGGAGCCCCATTATTTCATCTATCCAACAAAAAAATTCTTCACAGACACCTGATCAGGTGAACCATTCGGATCATTTCTACTTGTATTTCATCAGCAATCCATAGTAAGAAATAACAATGACTTACAGTAGTCATTCTGTGTGTGTGTGTGTGTGTGTGTGTGTGTGTGTGTGTGTGTGTGTGTGTGTGTGTGTGTGTGTGTGTGTGTGTGTGTGTGTGTTCAACTTCAGACGTCACATCAGTCCTCAGTAGCAGATTGGGGGTCAGTTCAGGAAGAGCGAAAACATTTGTTATCATCCATCTGTAAAAACAACAGCCTCCACAGAATGACTCATGTCCCCATTACTAAATTTGTCCTTGATCGAATATTCATCAATGAAAACCACAAGATCCTGTTCTGTCAAACACCAAAAGTTGGCAACACACAGTGGAAGAAGGTCCTGATGGTTCTTAACGGTAAGTGTGAGGAGGGTGGAAGGGGCTTTTCTGTATCCACTAGTTCAGGTCTAAGCTAATTGCAAACGAGGAACTATATTTATGTTTTTTTTTTGTTTTTTTTTTATAGGAGCTTTCCCCACTGTGGAGGATATTCCAGAAGATATTGTCCACTCAAGCGAGAATGGCCTGGTCCGCCTCTCTTCCCTTTCTCCAAAGCAAATTAAACACAGGTTTGTTTGGAGTCAGTCACGGCTATACTGTATTAACATCGAGATCACTGTCATTTTTATTCTTTGTGACGAATTGAATAATTATCACACTTCATAATGGTTTAGTAAAAGTCTTGTTTTGCTCAACAGATTAAATACTTACTTCAAGTTTTTCGTCGTAAGAGATCCATTTGAGAGACTGATCTCTGCATTCAGGAACAAGTTCATCAATAATCCACGAGAGGAGCCTTGGTACAATCAGAACATCTCTCCTGTCATCATCCATAGATACCGCGAAAAATCTGGATGGAGGTTATTTCCCCCTAAAGGCCTGCAATTTAAGGAATTTGTCCTGTACTTAGCAGATGTGGAACACCGCAAGGCCCTGGACAAACACTTTGGTGCTCCCATAATCCACTGGACGGATTATGTTAACTTGTGCGCCCCGTGTCAAATCAACTACGATGTAATTGGTCACCATGAGACGCTGGAGCAAGACGCACCTTACATTCTGAGAGCAGCTGGAGTCGAAAAGCTGGTGTCCTACCCGGACATTCCTCAAGGCGTCACACAGTATGATAGGACCAAGGTGGAGAAATATTTCTCAGGAATAAGCAAAGAGGACATCAAACGTCTCTACTCGCAATACCAGAGTGACTTTGCCTTGTTTGGGTATCCACGTCCAGACTTTCTACTGGACTAAAATCCCTCATATTGACTCTAGAACATATCTTTTAAATTTCCTCACATATTTTTTGGTTGGGTGAGGAAAAAACAAATGCCCTGGCTGATTATTTCACTGAGGACTTGTTGATTAAGAGCAGAGGATATTGTTCCTTTTTTCTTAGCTTCAATGTCTCTACGTTATTGGATGGATACTTCAAATGTTCAAAACTTTAACACAACTTACAAAGGAAAGTTATGATCACCTTTTAATCAAACATCTGGGGTGTTATCTGCCCTTCTCGTTTCCAAATTGGGCCTGCTTTCGGTGAAATAGACCTCAATTTGGGCAGTTCGCAGTGTGGGAAAAAACCCACTGTAAGTAAAAGCATCAAATACTTAGGCGTGGCACACTGGTGGTGTGTAAACGGGTTTGTGAGGTTGCATTATTTCACGGATGCCGTGAAGTTTGCAGTCCTGCTTCATGTTGTTGCCATTGTGCTGGGATTTCTACCTCGGGTCAAACCAGAATAAGTTATCTGAACTGATTTGAGAATTACCATATATTCTGTTGTCTGACAGAGATGAGTTACAGTCACACTGCCTGAATATGTGTATTACATTTAGCTATTTATGGAATTGTGAACAAATGTGCCAATCTAAGGAGAAATTTTGTCCTTCTGCAACCTCTCTTTGGTAGTGGGTGCTCCTCAAGGACGATAAAATTAGATATTTATAAATTCTATTTTGGAAACTCTGAAGTACTGAATTACAGACTTATTACAAGTCTGTAATATATAGCTAGTTCATCCATAGTTACCTGGTATAAACTCTGTTCATACAAGCTATGTCAGTGCTGTAGTGAATATTTTCTTCCAGAAGAGGCAGGAACATTATGTCATTTATAAGAGCAAAGGTATCAACACATGGGTAGACTACATCTTGTAGACGGTGTAATCTGAAGGAGATCAGTGACCATAAAAGAAGTGGTAGGTGAGAGTGTACCCAGACAACATAGGATGGTGGTTTGTAGAATGAATCTGATGACAAGGAAGCTGAAGAGGACAAAGTCAGAGCAAAGGACAAAGTGGTGGAAGCCGAAAAGGAAGAAGTGTTTTATGGTTTTCAGGGAAGGAAGGCTCTTATTGGTCAAGGGGGAGCTTCCAGATTAGTGGACAACTACACCCAGTGTGAGAAGTGAGCATTTATGAGCAACAGTGTGGTTTCATGCCAAGAAAGAACAATACAGATGCAGTATTTGCTTTAAGAATGCTGGTAGACAAGTATAGAGGAGGTCAGAGGGAGATGCGTTGCGCTTTTGTTGATCGAGAAAAAGCATTCGTCAGGCAGCGAGAGAGGCACTATCGTAATGCATGAGAAGTTTAAAGTGACAGAGAGTATGTTAGACTGGTTGAGCACACGTATGCAAGCTGTGAGACAGTGCTGAGGTGTGCTGTAGGTGTGACCGAGAAGTTCAAGGTGGAGGGGGGACTTCTCTGATTGCCTTCCTGTTTGTACTAGTGACAGACAGGCTAAAAGATGAGGTTAGACAGGAATGGACCATGATTTTTGCAGTTGACATTGTGATCTGTACAGAGAGAGCATAAACAAGTGGAGGGAGATCTAGAGAGGCGGATTTATGCTCTGGACAGGAAAAAAATGAAGGTTAGACACAGCAAGACGAAGTAAATGTAACCAAGTGGTAAATGGTAATAATTAAAGTAACAAAAAAAAAAAAAAGAACTTTCTTAGAATCCCTGGTTGTTACACCTGCAGATTTTCTTTTTTTCTGCTGGACAGCCGATAAGAATGACGGTGAGAGACGGCGATAATTAGACAAACGAAAGTCACACGAAAGCTAAGACGGGGAAATACGACAAAGTGTATGTTGAGCTTGGCTTCACCGTGGCTACAGTGGGAGGACGAGGAAATACAGAAGACTGGTATGTTTACTGAGAAAAAGCTGTCCACTGCAAAACGTGCTCATTGTAGCCATTGTACCCGACTTCCTCATTTTGATTATAAAAAAGAAAAAAAATCAGCACACATTTTTATTCATTTTTGTTTTGTAGTTTAAAGCGTTTTATACATTGTGCTCCTGAGTTAATGTTGCTGATCAATTTGAATGTATTATTTATTGAATTTATTAAATTTTATTTTTTAGTATCAAATGGTTCAGTCAGTCAAAAATGTTTTTAGTTCAAATAAGGATGAACTGCTTTTACATTTCAGGCTAATTGAAATGTTAATGTTTATGTTAATAAGGATACAATGTTATGCAGAGGTGTACAAATAATTTGTCATTGACAAATTATACTATTTATAGGTGCTGCGGAGGGTAAGGGGGGCGCAAAATATTTTCTTCTTCCTGGGGGGGCTAACAGAAAATAATTGGCAAGCATAGCTGTAAGGGATCCTATTGATAAAATATGAATACTTTGTGGTAAAATGTGATGTTTACGGTAAAGAGACACTTTGTTTTTGTTTAACTTGGACGGGATTGCTGATAGAATGAAATACTGCCTGTATGCCGCCAAAGCTTAGCATCCATGTGCTCAGTGCCCCGCTGTTTCCTCCTTGCTTTTTCTTCCACATAGAAGATTGTAAATCTCTTGTTAATTGTTGCTTGCGTTTTATTTTTTATATCTCATGAAATAAAACACGGTAAAGGTAGGCAGTTATAGCTTGTAGCTGAGGAACATAGCTTTTCTGCCATACTGGGGATGAAGATAGATGGCATTGGGTGGTGCTGGAGAAGACGTCAGTTGGATTTGGTGCCAGAGGAAATGGACCCAAGGAAGGAGTGTCCATCGGTCGAAAAGATCCAGCAGCAATTTATCCTTTATTAATCCCTGTGGGATTAATGAAGTTCATTCTCTGCAATTAACCAATCATGGGTGAGCCAAGAGCAGTAGGCTGCTGTCCACCAGCGCCGGGGGAGCATTAAGAGGTCAGTGTCTTGCACAACACACTAGGAGGAGCCAGGAATCGGACCAGGAATATTCGTTTCCAAAGACAATTGCTCTATCTCCTGCACCACGCCGCCCGTGTGTAATGATCACCGGACTTGAGAGACTTTGTAATAAAAGTGTTGAAATATATATACATATAAATGAACAGGTGGTGGAGAAGGGATGAGAAACGATCTGAACAGTTCACTCGATGATGAAGTACCACAAGCTGATATACAAATGCAAATCAGCAAGTTAGCTAAAAAGCTACAAGAAGTTATCACCGTTACATTATGATCTTCATTGAACGCAGATGTCATGCAAAATATAATATCAAAGAAAATAAGAGTGATCAGAACTCACAAATTGTGGTCAGTGAAAAAGTTCAGCGACTTACTCAATCCTCCCTTCACTGCCAAACAGCGGGTGAAAAAGGCGTATAATCAAGTAGAGCAGATTGGGTCATCGCTATCGATCAATTACCTATCAATCAATCAATCAATCAATCAATCAATATAAAGAGTAACAAAGACAAAATAACAATAATGTAATGTGTCAGTCTAGTGCTCAGGGAGCAACACCGACCCTCCCAGGCTATTCAAAGGAAGAGCTACAGACATACCAGAGTCAGTTCAGAGTTCAGCGCTCAGCGGTTTTCTTACAATTTGGTATCAGAAACGTCTTCCAAGTTCAAAGGAGAGAAAATATCTTTCCAGAGCTGTGAAGTCACTGTTAAAGCAGTGGAAATTTGTTAAAGAAAGAGATGGATTGTTGTACAGGGTGCGTGAAGATGTACGCTATGGAGTCTGTTTTCATTTGCTTGTTCCCAACTGTTTGCGGAAACAGATAATGGAGAGTGTGCGTGACTCCATGGACCATCAAGGAAATGAAAAGACACTTCAGTTGTTGTGGCAAAGAGCATTCTGGGTGGGAATTAACAAAAAACCCACAGAAGTGACTTAGAATCCCTGTTTGTTGCGCCTGCTGCATGTTTTTTGTCGGACAGCAGAGAACGTAAACGCGATTGTGTAATCGTGCTGTTATGGTATTTCAGAGTTGGAGTGAAAAGTGAGGAAGTTCTAACGAGCCTTGCTCAGACAAGAGCCACAGATAGAGACGATGAGACAATTTAATAATCCTGTAAGGGGAAATATTGATGAAATTTGAATACTTTGTGGTAAAATGTGATGTTTACTGTAAAAAGCCACTTTCTGTTTGTTTAGTTTGGATAGGATTGTTGATGGTAAAGAACTGCCTGTGTGCTGCCAAAGCTAAGCATCCATCCGTGTGCTAAGTGCTCCAAAGAATGTTCTTTGTCTTTTTTTTGTTTCCGCATTTTCTTGTTCCTCCACACAATAGTTCGTACACATCTTGTAAATTGTTGCTCGTGTTTCAAACAAACCAGTTTATTATCTTTATTGCATACTTGGTCACATAACACAGTTATAACAAAAGAAGTACATGTTAAAGGAAAAAATAAACTGCCAGAAATGGTAAAATTCTTGGAAAATAACTCAACCCTTCGCAAATTTGTATGTTTATATATATGCATCGGTTTCAGGATACAATCAGGTCCAGGTCCTTTGTATACTGTATTAGCCAGGGTACTATCTGACTAGCTGATGGGTCGTGTTTGGGTCTGATGTCCTCTCGTGAAAGGGTTCAAGTCCTATCTGGATCATATGGTTGGCTACACCGCATCCAGATTTGGGGGTGGCTCACCATCTCCTCATGCAGTTCCTCTTTTGGCACCCTGTTATATAATTTTTCTAGGTCTACAAAAACACAATGCAGCTCCCTCTGGCCTTCTCTGTACTCCTCCATTAGCATTCTTGAAGCAAATACTGCATATGTACTACTCTTTCTAGGCATGAAGCCATAGTGCTGTTCACAAATGCTGAAATCTGCTCTCAGTCTAGTTTCCACTACTCTTTCCCATAACTTCCTTGTATGGCTCATCAACTTTATCCCTCTATAGTTGCTGCAATTCTGCACATGCCCATTGTTCTTAAAAATGGGCTCCATCACACTTCATCTCCATTCTTCAGGCATCTTCTCACTCTCTAAGATCCTGTTGAATAATCTAGTCAGACACTTTACCGCTGCCTCTCCTAGACACTTCCACACCTCCACAGGTATATCATCAGGACCAACTGCTTCTCCACTCTTCATCCTCTTCAATGCCTTACTCACTTCACTTTAACTAATCTCTGCTACTTCATGGTCTACAATAGTCACCTCTTCTACCCTTGCCTCTCTTTCATTTTCCATTCATCAGCTCTTCAAAGTACTCTTTCCATCTTCCCATCACTCTTCTAGCATCCATCAATACATATCTCTGTCTTTAATCACCCAGAGCTGTTATACATCCTTTCCATCTTTATCTCCCTGTTTTGCCAACCTGTAAAGATCATTCTCTCCCTCCTTACTGTCCAACCAAGCATACAAGTCATCATATGCCCTTTTTTTTGCCTCTATCTTTACCTTACACTGTATCTCCCTGTACTCTTGTCTGTTCTCTTCAGTCCTCTCAGTGCCCCACTTCTTTGGTAACCGCTTTCTCTGTATGTACTCCCGCACTTCGTCAGTCCCCCACCAAGTCTCCTTATCCACGTTCCTTCCAGACAATACACCAAGTACTCTCCTACCTGTCTCCCTGATAACATTAGCTGTAATTGTCCAATCATCTGGAAGCTCTCCTTGACCAACCAGAGCCTTTTTCAACTCCTCTCTGAAAACCAGACAAAACTCCTCCCTTTTCAGTTTCCACCACTTTGTCCTCTGCTCTGCCTTTGTCCTCTTGATCTTCCTTGTTACCAGAGTCACCCTACAAACCACCATCCTATGCTGTCTGACTGATCTCTTTCTGGTTACCTCATCTATACAAGATATTGTCTACCTGTGTGCTCCTACCTCTGCTCTTATAAGTTACCCTGTGTACCTGTCTTTTCTGGAAAAAAAGTGTTCACCACAGCCATTTCCATCCTTTTTGCAAAGTCTACCACCAAGTCTCCCTCTGTGTTCCTATCCTGTATACCAAATCTGCCTATCACTTCTTCATCCCCTCTATTGCTTGCACCAACATGCCCATTGTAGTCTGTACCGATTGCCACTTTCTCATCTCTGGGGATATTCTACATCACCTCATCTAACTCATTCCAGAACATCTCCTTCTCCCACCTGCGGGGCATAGCCACTAACAACATTGAGCATCACACCTTCAAGTTCCAGTTTCAGGCCCATAAGTCCATCTGACATTCTTTTCACCTCCAGAACATTCCTAACAAACTCCTCTTTCAAGATAACTCTTATTCAATTTCTCTTCCGTCAGTACCAGATAATACAACTTAAAGCCTGCTCCCAAGCCTCTAGCCTTACTAACTTTCTACCTGGTCTCCTGGACACACAGTATATCCACCTTCCTTCTCTGCATAATGTCAACCAACTCTCTACCTTTTCCTGTAATAGTCCCTGAAATTCAAAGTCCCTACTCTCATCACAGACTCTTGCCTTTCCTCTTCTCTCTCTGCTTCCGAACACACCTTCTTCCTCTCCTTTGACCCACAGTTGGCCAGTTTCCATTGGCACACCATATCTCAGCTGTCATCGAGCAAGAGGATGGTTACACCCTGGTTACACCCAAATCACAGAGCCACATACAAAGACAGACAGTCGTCACTCACTCAGGGCAGTTTTCTCAATTTTTTCCAATGAACCTGCTGTGAAGAAAACCCATGCAAACTCCAAACAGAAGAGCCCCCTTGTCAGAATCGAGCCAAGGTCCGTGTGCCGTGGGGCTGAAGCGTTAAACACTGCACAACCCTGCTGCAATTCTTATTCACATTTAAATGTCTTTCTTATTTACTAATTAACATTATATCTTTTTAAATTGGTCTGCCACTTATCCTGCAATCAGGGTCATGGGGGATGCTGGAGCCTGTCCCAGCTGTCTTTGGGCAAGTGCTAAACACTGCCCCACCATCCCACACTTCTTATTTACATTTAAATGTCTTTCTTATTTATTTATTCATTTAATTACTTATGTAGATAGTTAAATTATCTGAAGTCAAACTGACACCAGGAGACAAGCAATGGTGAAATTCCTCGAATGCGTTTCCAAACACCTACCACAAGGGGGCGACACCGGCCCTGAATAACTGTCTTGCAGACTTTGCGCGCCTGGGGGCGGGGTGGACACTTAAAGAACGACCGCAAACTGCAAACGTAGCCTCAAGTCACTGCACTGATCTTCAAGAGGATGTAAAATTTGATTGTATTTTTAATATCCCTCGGTGTTTGATGAAGACTAACTGAGAAGCAGTTTGCGGTGAGACCTCTCTCCACCATCGTGCCCTCTCTCCACCATCGTGCCCGCCCCCTCTTCAACTTTTCTGATGCTTTGCGGAATGTGGACACTCTGGTTTGGTTCACCGAAAGTCCGGATTCTTATTTATTTTAACACCGTTTGCAGATTTTAAATGAAGGTAAGCAGAGATTTTGGTCATAGTTGTTTTCCTCTTCTTCTTTTTTCTCATAAATATAACGTTTGTTGGTTTTTTTTTCTATATTTTTATAAATCATAGCCCCTCATGTAAGGGTGCTGGACAGGTGTTTTTGAGCCGACGACGGCCGAAATAACCTCAATTTAGTTTCACACTTGCTGCTTTATTTGTATGCATTGACGTTCAGTATACCTATTTTTCTGCAGCTTAAATCATTATTATTATCTATGTAAATATTATTATATGGGGGAAAATTATGGCATTTTTAAAGAGAAGTGGACCTGATTAATTTAACCTTAAATCATTATTAATATTGTTTTAATTGTTTAGGATTCAAAGTTAGATGAAGAAAGTTGATTCGCTGCGGCGATCCCTGAAGGGAAAAGCCGTAAGGAAAAGAAGAAGATTCAAACGGTTAATTATTACATGTAAAGTCTGGAAACGTGTTTCGCCGAACAATGAAATTCTTGGTTTGCTGTCCACAATGAAGCCAGACAGGTTGCATAAAAACACAAAACAAAAGATAATAAGCATATTATTGTAACGTGATGTAAACCGTGCATCTATGACCGGTATCATTATTTTTGCAATTATTAGTATTTTATTTCTAATAAAGCAGAAATGTGACATTTTGGGTCTTTTGGGTTCAGTGGGAAGGGAAAACATTATGGAAACATTTTAAAGAGACTGTAGTTTCTCTCTCTTAAAATTATTATTATCATTATTATTATTGTTGTTGTTATTCAAAGTTTTTATTGTCACATGTACATTCTGGAAATCATGCTTCCTTGAGCAATGAAATTATTGTTTTTCTATCAAGAGTGAAATAGGTATAAAAAAAAAAAAGACAATACATATTAAGGATATTATTGTGATGAGATGTAAACAGTGCAAGCATTACCTGTATTATTATTTCTATTTCATTTCCTGCCAAGCAAAAATGCTCCATTTTAGATCCTCGGGGGTCAGTGAGAAGGGAAAACATTATGGAAACATTTTTGAGATCATTTGACTCGATTAGTTTTCTCTCTCTTCAATCATTATTATTTTTCAAGGTTCAAAGTGTTTATTGTTAGTCAGGAAATGCGTTTTCCTGAAAAATGAAATTCCTGTTTTGCTGTTCACAGTGAAACCAGATAGGTAGCCGCCATCTTTCTCCCTCTCTCTCTCTCTCTCTCTCTCTTTCTCTTTCTCCCTTTCTTTTTCTCTCTCTTTTTCTCTCTCTCTCATTGTCATTTATAGGTGGGGGCGACTTTTCTACGGCGGGTCTTCATGATCTGCGGCGGGCTGTTGCTCATGCTATTGCTAAGGTCCAGGCTGGTCAGCTTTGGAACTTTGGTCAGAGAGATGTCTTTGGAGGTTCTCAGTCATCCAGGTCATGGTCAGTTCTTGTTAAGAGCTCCTTTTCGTAACAACTTGGCTTCTTCAGTTCGCTTCAGAAGCCTCTCAGATGAGAGGTGAAACACCTTCAATTGAAGCAAATGAAGTCCAGCTGCGACCGGAAGAGGATTTTGGACAGTGGGATTTCCCTTCTTGTGGTGTTTGATAATGGGTATCCTTTTTGGCAATCCAACTGGTATATGCTGCCTTTTCAGATGACACAGGTGGTGTCAGTGAGCCGGCCGGGACAGGGTCAGTGAACATTGAAGAAAACCTTGTGATACAACCAACAGATGTGGTGAGCCTTGATCACAGTTTGGAGAAAATTGTTTGCAAATTCATAGTCCTGTTTAAACCCAAAGGCTTTATAAGTTGACGGTGCATGTGTGTCTCAGCTCCCAGTGGCTTCCACAATGGCAGATGTGAGGAATGTCATTCAAGAGAGAAACCACTTGCTCTCGTCTGTCTGTCAGAACAGCAGCCTCAGAAGTTTCACTCATGTCTCCGTCAACAAGTTTGTCCTGGACCACATTTTTGTCTGCGACAAACACAAAATAATGTTTTGTCAGACACCTAAAGTGGGCAATACACAGTGGAAGAAGGTCCTGATGGTTCTCAACGGTAGGTGTGAGGAGGGTGGAAGAGGGATAAGCAGGAAAAGCCGGACACCAATGGTTCGTAACATACCTCTGAAGATGTCACGAAAACTAATTATGTGAATTCACTTTAAGTCAGGGTCAAACGTAAATGCTGTGCTCATGCTGTTGATGTTGTCATTTTGGATAGGAGCTTATCCCACTGTGGAGAAGATCCCAGAAGGTGTAGTTCATGGAGAATTTGTAAATGGACTGACACGCCTCTCATCGCTTACCAAAAGCCAAATCACGCACAGGTTAGCCAACATTGATGCGTAGTATAATATGCTGCAAGGTGGCGCAGTCGTTGGTGCTTCCTCCTCGCAGCAAGAAGGTCCCTGGTTAGATTCTGATGGGGGGTTCTGTGTGATGTTTGCATGCTCGCCCCTATGTGGCTCTGTAGTTGACTACCGAGTAGTCCAGAGTGAACCCCTCTCCATATATATATATATATATAGGCATATATATACATATATATAGTTTTATCACTGCTTACTAAGACACTTTATAGTTTCACTGAAACACTTTATAGTTTATAGTTTATTTTTATTTCTAATTCTGCCTTTCTTTTATTATTTATTACTGTTATATTTTCTGTAACTCTGGCACTGCAATTTCCTTCGGGATTAATAAAGTTGTTCTTATTCTTATTCTTATATATTATAATAATAATAATGACATAATATAGTAGGCCAGAATGAAAGGAAAGGTGTACAAGACAGTGGCGAGACCAGCAATGCTGTATGGCCTAGAAACAGTTACAATGAAGAAAAGACAGGAGGCAGAGCGAGAGGTCGCAGAGATGAAGATGCTAATGTTCTCTTTGGGAGTGACCAGGGTGGATAGGATCAGGAATGAGTCTATCAGAGGAACAGCACATGTTAGATGTTGTGGAGAGAAGGTCAGAGAAGCCAGACTGAGACGGTTCGGTCATGTACAGAGGAGGGATAGTGCATATATATTGGTAAACAGATGCTGGAATTGGAGCTGCCAGGCAGGAGGTCTCGGAGAACACCAAAGAGAAGATTTATGGAATGAGAGAGGTGTTGTGAGTGAGGAGGATTCAGAGAATTGGGTGAGATGGAGAAGGTTGATTTGCCATGGCGACCCCTGAAGGGAAAAGGCGAAAGGACAGGAAGAAGACATAATATAGTAGAGGTCTGTTCAGAATGAAAGAGATGGATATAGTAACATCACTGTCAGAGGTCGCTGGCATTTTTACATAGAGCTCGATTCTGAGTGAAGAACTGAATAATTACCATGGGAAACCCATGTTATCACTCATTTACTGAAAGTCTCGTTTTGCTCCACAGATTAGATACTTACTTCAAGTTTTTGATTGTGAGAGATCCATTTGAGAGACTCATCTCTGCATTCAAAGACAAGTTCATCAATAATCCACGGAAGGAGCCTTGGTACAATGAGAACATCGCTCCTGCCATCATCAAAAGATATCGCAAACAATCCAGATGGAGGTTTTATTCCTCTAAAGGCCTGCACTTTGAGGAATTTGTCCGATACTTGGGGGATGCAGAACACCGCAAGGACCTTGACAAGCAGTTTGGTGATCCCATAATCCACTGGACGAATTACGCTGACTTGTGCGCCCCGTGTCAAATCAACTACGATGTAATTGGCCATCATGAGACGCTGGAGCAAGACGCACCTTACATCCTGAGAGCAGCTGGAGTCGAAAAGCTGGTGTCCTACCCGGACATTCCTCAAGGCGTCACACGGTATGACAGAACCAAGGTGGAGAAATACTTCTCAGGAATCAGCAAAGAGGATATCAAACGTCTCTACTCTCAATACCAGGGTGACTTTGCCTTGTTTGGATATCCGCCTCCAGACTTTCTACTGGACCAAAACTAAGGAATCAGCAAACAGGACATTAAACGTCTCTACACTCAATACCAGGGTGACTTTGCCATGTTCGGATAGCTGCGTGCAGACTTTCTACTGGACCAAAACTACTGAACACCTGACCAAGCTTTCCTGTTTCACATTGTGGCGCTAGAGATCGTTTCAAGTTGCTCATCCTGCAAAGGATGCTGTAAGTGTTGCGACATTTTCTGCACTATTTTTCTGTCTGGACATTCCGTAATTGAATAGAAATGCTATTGCAAACACCTTAAAACTGGCAATTTATATCTGTAATTGTTGTACAAGATCACCATTGCTGTTTTCTTTTTTTTGACCGCTAAATATTTTCACTATTTGCTTGTAAAGTGCCAATAAAAAAAAGAGTCTAACAAAGACCCAAGCCCTGCAAAATACATTTTCCGATTTTCTTGTCCATTCTCTCGGGTTTCCTCCCACAGTCTGGCTTCTCTGCCCTTATATACAAAATATCTAACATGCTGTCCCTCTGATGGACTCATTCCATCAGAGGGATGGTGATACCATCGACGCTGTATGGTTTAGCAACAGTGGAATTGACAAAAGGCAGAGATTAAGATGTTTAGGATCTCTTTGGGAGGGAAGATGGGTAGGATCAGGAATGAGTCCATCAGAGGGACAGCACGTCAGATAAAAATGGATAAATGTGGTAAAGTTAATTGGTGCAAGAAAAGAGAATGAAGAGAATTTGATTAGTTGGAGGATCATTGGTATGGTGCTCCTGAGGGGAGCAGCCAAAAGTAAAGGACGATAAGAAGACGGTTCATCAGTCCAGGAGAGTGTGGGAAAGGTGTGAAGAAATGCATTCAAGCAGTTTGGAACTGAGAAAAGTGTTAGAGGTGATGTGTGATAAAAGAGTACCTGCCAGAATAAAAGGAAAGATATACCAGCCATGGTATCTGGTTTGGCAACGGAAGCATTGAAGAGAAGACAGAAGGTAGTATCAAGATACTGAGGTTCTCCTTGGGAGTGACAAAGATCTTAGGATCAAGAATGATACATTAATGTGTCATTAATCATAATCAGTGTAACCATCCATGGACTGTAGAATTAGATCAGATTTTATCAGGCCCTCTCCCCCCATAGAGTCCAAGTTGCTTTAAAGCCTGAACAACACACAGAGAGAAACATCGACCCTGAAGTAATCCTTCTCTGTTACATATCCAGACCACATGCATACACCATTCACTTTATACTTGCTCAGTCACGCACCAACACAAACGCAAACACACACACACACATACACACACTGGTCCATCTTGCAATGCATTAGGTTAGGGGTGAGGTTTTGTGGCATATGGTATCCAGGGAAATGCATTAACATTATTTTCTTTTCATAATGTAACACAAAGATGTCCTTCGAATGCAGTTACTCCCCGCACTGCTGTTGCCATGAAACTTTATTCTCCTTCTGACTTGTCCTTGTTGTTTTTAAAGCTGGTCATTCAGGTTCCTTGATGACTCAATGCTTATCTTTTTAAACATTGTTTTCAGGTGTTTTTTGAATCCTGGAAACTTCCTTTTACACAACAAGCCATCTTAAATTAGACCCGCTCAAAACCCAGGCAGTTATATTCAGAAACTCCCCATAGGTCATAAGAACTGAAAAGCCTCTCGAATGAGGCGTTAAATGTCTCCAAGTGAAGAAATTCAAGTCCAGTTGCCACGACAAGAATACAGAACAAGGATACATGCTGTTTCAAAACAAAGCCAATTATAACAGTTCCCCCTTTTGGCATGAATCTATCATGTCAAATAAATCAGTTAGGAATGCTATCTCTGTCTTGTGTTGCAATTTTGCAATTGTTAGTGGCAGCCAACTCAATCGGCCCAAATTTTAAGTGACCACCTATTTTATGATGCAACACAACAAGAACAGAGATTTTTGATGTCCCCCCGCTTCATATAATTTCATCTGACAAGCCGCGAAGATGGCTGCGGATCAAGAGGCGGGATCCGTCGGCTACACAAGCTACCTAGACGCAAGCCGGGGACCCATCCCCTTGGCTCGGTCGCCCGTGAAAGGGTATTCGATGTTAGAAGACCCGAAACACCCAACAACCCCAGATTATATCACTATATCACTATCATGCTCACATCATGACGTCACTGCTGAAACAAAAGATTTGTTGTGCGGTACCTCTGTGACGTCCATGACTTTGATGGCAGCCAGCTGTCCAGTTTTGAGCACTCACTTGGCAAACTCTTTGCATCCTTAATTACTGTTAGTTGGGTGCTGATTGATGAGGATGAAAGGAATAAACAAAGCTGTGGTTAGGAGAATATTGGTGATTTGAAAAAAAAAAAAATCACATTTGGGAGTATTTTATTGGCTACATAAGAATACACTTTCTCACGAAAGAGTAATCCTGGATACAAATAGAAATACATTTAACTGACTTAAAATTATACTAGTGTTTCCCATCCACAACTTTTATCAATATGATAGTATAATATCAGTATAATAGTTTATCAATATGATAATAGTCAGATATTCAGATATATCCAATAAGGTCAGTTTGACAAAACTTTAAACTCATGCCCTGATATAGGTTATTACATATACAGTTAACAAAGATAGAGCAGTTTTTCTTTTAAGTTCAAAACATCTAACAATGTTAGTGTTGTTTGTTGCTGGGAACAATCTGCAGCATCATTTGCAAAGTACTAATGTCAGTGATCAGATAATTTCAGTAGTTTTATTGTTTATTTTCTGAAAAAGTAGTAACACCCTCTCCAGTCTTCCTTCATATTATAGCATATATCATGGGTGGGCAATCTACGACCCGCAAGCCACATCCGGCCCGTTGGTGTTTTTAATTCGGTCAGATTGGTACAGAATTCATATTTGACGTAAATGACTGAATGATTGTATCAGTGAATGCGGGAGCTCATACGGGAGATGATTTCATTTTTGGAGCTACTTGAGAATTTTCCTGAGCAGAATGACACAGATTGGCTTTGTGATTTAGCCTCTATTGTGGACATAGCGACACATGAATGAGCTGGACAAGAAGTCACAAAGGAAAAACCAGTTTGTGCATGAAATGTCAGAGCCTTCAATACCAAGCTGGTTTCATTTTCAAAACAAATGTCTGACAATGCTTTGACAAATGTCAGACGAGTTTGATATGTACTGTTAATAATTTCTTTTTTTTTATGTATCGTATCTTGTGCTGTCCAATTTACTGTCAAATTTTAAAGTCAATGCGGCCCCTGAGCCAAAAAGTTTGCCCACCCCTGGCATATATCATGTTTACTAGGTATTTACCAAGTGAAATTCTTAACTCCAACTGTGTTCACAGGTCAGTCTTACACAGAGCTACCTCCGTTGAGTTGACCTCTCTCTCTGATACCTTTATGTTTTCATTAATTGTTTTTTTTGTCTCCTCCTTCCCTCTCTAGTTAATTCACAAAAGCTGTTTAATTTCACAGTGTTAACCATTGATTCAGGGTGAAAGAGCCATGATCTGATGTATGGATAATGATAATGAACTTCCAGTGATGATTGTATTCTTGTTTATGTAACCCAGGTGAAGATAGCCACAAGTTAATCTTCTTCTTCTTTTGGCTTCTCCCGTCAGGGGTCACCACAGCGAGTCAACTTTCTCCATCTAACCCTATTCTCTGTATCCTCCTCTCTCACACCAACTACCTTCATATCCTCTCTCACTACGTCCATAAATCTTCTCTTTGGTCTTCCTCGAGACCTCTTGCCTGGCAGCTCCAATTCCAGCATCCGTCTACCAATATATTCTCTATCCATCCTCTGTACATGACCGAACCATCTCAGTCTGGCTTCTCTGACCTTCTCTCCAAAACATCTAACATGTGCTGTTCCTCTGATAGACTCATTCCTGATCCTATCCATCCTGGTCACTCCCAAAGAGAACCTCAACATCTTCATCTCTGCAACCTCTAGTTCTGCCTGCTGTCTTTTGGTCATTGTAACAGTTTCTAGGCCATACATCATCCCTGGTCTCACCACTGTCTTGTACACCTTTCCTTTTATTTTGGCTGATAGTTTTCTATCACATAGTACCCCTGACACTTTTCTCCACCCATTCCAACCTGTTTGGACCCGTCTCTTCACCTCTTCTCCACACTCTCCGTTGCTCTGGACTGTTGACCCTAAGTACCTGAAATCCTCCAGCGTCTTGATCTCCACTCCCTGTAGCCTCACCGTTCCACCCGAGTTCCCCTCATTCACACACATATATTCTGTCTTGCTGCGACTAACTTTCATTCCTCTCCTTTCCAGAGCATACCTCTGGGTGCATACCAGGGTGCAAGGTTTTCCTCTACCTGTTGTCTGCGCTCACTACAGATCACAATGTCATCCGCAAACATCATGGTCCATGGGGATTCCTGTCTAACCTCATCTGTCAGACTATCCATCAACACTGCGAACAAGAAGGGGCTCAGAGCTGATCCCTGATGGAGTCCCACCTCCACCTTGAACTTCTCTGTTACCCCTACAGCACACCATACCTGTTAGAGACTGATCCTAATTCATGCTGGTCTAAGTTGAAGCCTGTAAAGAGGAGACCGAGGTTATCACAAGAAATAACACAGACAAGTGACTATTCTTTTGAGCTCTACAGAGGGGGAAACTCAGCGCGCTCTTTGGAGGCAAGATCCAGAGAATCCCACCGAGTTCCTCCTTGCTCGGCCTTTTATTGTGTGAATGTGTATTGGTGGTGTTGACAAGATCATATACAGGGAGAGGGTAATTCCTGTTTGCATTCAGGGGGGTAAGTTCCTTATCAGGGGGTAGGTTGCCATTTGTCATTTGTCATTTGGCAGACGCTTTCATCCGACGCGACATACAGTGGAGGTGCCGGGGATTGAACCCAGGGCCTCATGCATGCGCTCTACCACTGAGCTGCAACACCTTTATGCTTACTTGAATATACAATCATGGGGGTAGGTTCCTGTTTGAGGACAAAGGCCATTTATGCTCACACGTCTGGCTGTCTTCATGTGAGTAGTCAAAATAACATAGCTATGAATATAGAGAGAAAACTCTAACAATCCCCTCCTGTTTATGAGACTACGAACAATGTTAAATACTTCAGCATCATCATACCATGTTAGTACAAAGTTTAGAGATAGCACTTCATACAACATCATCGTCGTCTTCCACAGTCAAATTATTACAGTTATGTTTTTCTAAATCACTCATAGGCAGTTGCTCATATGTTTGTCCAGTGTAGTGAGTCCTTGGTTGGGTCTGCACTGCTATCATCGCCATCTGGACAAAGGCTACGGAAGCCATTTTAGCAATCATGCTTCTCAAACACGGAATAATGCACATAGTGAACAAACAAAACAGGATAATAATCACAATTACAGGTGTAAGGCATTTTAAAATTATTTGAGACCAAGTTCCATTTACAATCTATCCAAGAGGGTCAAACTGTGGAAATTGTGTTAAAGTATCACTGTCCTCTTTACCCTCCAGCTGTTTCTTCACCATTTTGAGATAGGGCCTTCTTTCTCATCAGACTTGTCATTGTTTGTCTCTGCCTTCTCCTGCTGGGTTGGGTTCTCTTGTTTTGTCAGCTCATCCTGGATCCCTCCAACCTAGACGGCTAGGGATCTGGTGGTTTCTTCACTGACACAGCCGATGCCTTGAGACGAGTGAGACTATCCTTCTTATTCCCCTTTGTAGTCAGCCTTCCCCACAAGCCAGTGTCGGTGGGATCAACAGGGAGTACCTTACGGTGTGATTGATGAATCCAAGTGGATCGTTCCGCAATTTTCACTGCGGTTGGTGCGGTTAGAAGTACTTGGAACGGTCCTTCCCAGCGTGCTGAACTCCAACAGCTTCTCTTTATGACTTTCACAAAGATCCAATCACCAACTTGGACCTTCACCTGTGGAGCAGTTTGAGATTCGGGCAGATCATTTGTGTCTGTTACATCTCGTTATCTTTGTGTTTTTCCATTTTTTCTACTATATATTCCACTATGGAGTCTTCTGTGTGGGCCTTCTCTAGGTCTGGATGTGTAATCAGTAACTTGAATGGTCTACCATGTATTATTTCAAAAGGATATTGTGGATCTGGAAACCCTCCTTTCTTTGGCCTTAAGTTTGCTTGAGCATTATGTTTAATGCATGTTATACATTGTGCACAAAAATGTCTTAAATTGGAATTTGGGTTAATGGTATAAAAGTGTTGTGACATAAGTACCTTTATCCCTCCTGTTGACACATGGCAAGGTCCATGAGTAAAAAAGAGCCGCTGCTTTAGATAATTATTTCGGTAGGAAGGGTTTTTCATTTAACACCAAAATTCCATTGAAGTCTGTTGCTCCTCTCTTGAGCCAGGATTGTCTTTCAGCACCTGATGCATTCTCCTGAGCATCCTTTAGTATGTCATTGTCAATTAATGATGGTGTGGAAGGTGTTTGTTTTGCTGCTTTCTTTGCTATTTTGTCAGCGAAGGTATTTGCTTTTGTAACACCATCTGTTCCTGATTGATTTTATTACTGCTAATTTTTGTGGGAGCAGAATAGCTTCTTGTGGTTGTTGTTCTTCTTCTTCATCGTCATCTGAATGAAGTGGGGTGCGTTCACTTGGTAAGGGTGCACGCTCCTCACTTCACCTATCTCTTCTGTCATTACCTCCTTGTCTGTTTTGCCCACACTGTCGTGACCAGTGGCCTGTTTTACCACAATGCCAGCATGTGTCATCTCTCTGTCTAGGATGGAAGTCCTCCAATGGCACCTTGTGGCATCTCCTATGGTGGGGGTTGCTACAGCACAGCTTTGACGACTGTTTCATGATGTTCTTTTTGTACGAACATAGTTTCTTTGCTCTGATCTTTAATTTGTTCTTTTTATTCTTTTGTATACTTTGTGTTCGTATAGTGGCTTGTTCTATCCATTTTTCAACTTTTCTTACTTCGTCAAGTTTTTTGTTGCTGTTTTTCTCGTTTTTGCATTTTTTCGTGTTCATCTATAAGTTTGTCTTGTATTATTTTTAATGATGCCAATCTTAATTTGTCATCCCAATTGTATTTCTTTTTCCATTTTCTTACATATTTTACATTATCTGGATCCAATCTGTACATGTATTTCACATCCCCTTCTAGGTCTTGTTCATTTTTACTACTGGAAGAGTTTCCCATTTTACACTACAGGTTGTTGTGGTTAACGATCAGTCACAATGTTCACAGAGATCATCGACTGTGCCAAGCTTCTACAGAATCTAGTATTCTGCGGACACAGCTGTCACTGCAAACCAACTTTCTCAATTTTAACCACAACCAAAAAAAAACAAAAAACAAAAATTAAAATAAAAAAATAAAAATCAAACTTACTTCAGAGACTGACTCTAATCAGTATAAAAATCTCTTTGAAGTAACAACACACACACACACACCCCAGTGCACTCTACTATACTTTCTTTAAGTGGACAAAAGTATAAACAATAACAATCACACACATGTATCAGTCACAGAAACACAAACACACACACACACACACACAATCACTCTGCTGTACTTTCTTTTAGTGGACAAAAGTATAAACCATATGTACCATCCTTTAGTGGACAAATGCAGCCCTGAGGCTGCATTTGAATAAATAAGAATAACTATTGAGCAGAATGCATCATTTTTTTCAAAGTCATGTTTGTTATATTAAACGTCTAAACGAGATAAATAGGATAAAAAATATTATTTCATATTGTTGATTTATTAATTTGTGATTTATTTTTATAGTACTGCTGCCTTCGGAAGTGCTAGGTCTAACAGCCAATCATAACGCTGATAGCGATTTTGTTCCAGAAGTTGCGAGAATGTAAAGAAAACCCCAACAGGATGCAGAAAGTAATGCTGTCGAGTTGGTCGAGTGACTGAACAGACAAGGGAACAAATATTAAGTATTTCTGACGTTTATTTTATCTTTCGAAGTTTTTTATTTAATGTTCTGTCTATTTTGATAGACTGCGGTTACTTTGAACATTTTTCCTGCTAAATTAGTGTATTGCCGGAAAAACGGTAAACTGTGGAGCCCATGCATCCCGCGCATGGATAGGAATGCTTGATAGTGAGACACCTCAGTAAGAGCCTCGACTCGACTGGATGCGACATCGGTAGGAGAACGTCCCTTCTCTTCTGTTCTCTTTGCTTTGGGGATTGTGGATTTTGGACTGCAAGGCCGATTGAACACAGTTTTTCCAACTGTTTACCGAGAGTGGATTTCAACAAGGTCGTAAGGAAAGAGAGCTTCGGTTTCACCTGCCAAATTTGCATTTACTTGCTAAAGGACTGATCGATTAGCAGGATTTTGATAACTGTAGAACTGTATATTTATTTTATGTGGCATATCTTGAATATGTTGACCTGTCCGAATCCGAGGTGTGATTGCATTTGAAAGTGTTCATTTCCTATTGGGTTAATTGAGATGCTTAATGTAACTCGATGGTTATTATAGTTAAAATAACCTTCTATTAGGAAGGTTGTACCAGTACTGGATTTCTTTACCCAAAAAATGACCTATGTTGACTTAAAAGAAAGATAACTAGTTAAAACAAAATAATTTTCAACTTAAACATTTTAAAAGTAGGAACTGAATAAGAACCTATGATGGACAAAGACTGAAAACAGAATTTAAACAGAGCTCAATACTAAATACTGAAACTAAATAAGTTTAAATGGATGGAAGAATAAGAAATTCATATTTGTTTCTTTACTTCAGGGAAAACAAGGGTTGGAAATGAAACTCATATTTGTATGTCTAAACGAATGGTTTGTGTACTTAATGTTGTGTTTGTGTAAATGTCTACATGGTACCGATTTGTAGTTACTTCTATTTTTAACTACTTCTATTCTTTGATAAACAAGCCGGCATTTAAACTAACTATTGGTCTGTGGTGTCTCTTTATCTTTTAACCATTTTAACTGCTCTTCCTCCGAATCTAGTTTTGGTCAAAATCCTATTATATTTGTCATACGTGCTACATTTACATTATTGTTATTTTGCCTTTGTTCCTCTTCATATTGATTGATTGATTGATTGGTAGGTAATTGATTGATAGCAATGACCCACTCTGCTCTACTCGAATATACGCCTTTTTCACCTGCCTGGCAGTGAAGGGAAGATTGAGTAAGTCGCTGTAGTTTTTTGTTGACTGCAATTTATGAGTTCTGATCAGTCTTATTTTCTTTGATAGTGTATTCAGCATGACATCTTTGTTACCTCTACAATAATCTGACAGAATAGATATCATTCATCTTTCAAAATCTTTGGTAGCACATCATTCAATTTACAAAACCTAGTTCGGCATCTCAGTGACCTGGCGCTTGTTTTGATGCTGGTGCTGTGCTGTGGATGCATAAATGCAACGTTTGCTGGAGGGAATGCCTTCCTGTTGTGAAATGCACAAATATTATTGTAAAAGTTTGAAAGGAAATAAGGAACAAAATGATGAAATGGATTGTATAACAGCATATACTGTAACTCCTCTGCAAAAGCTACTGCCAATAAAATTGAAAAGCTTAAAAAGGAACGCAATAGAGCAGTGAACAAAATATACAGGCTCGTACCAAAAAATTCATGCATTAATGAGTCCAAGAAAAATGCTTTGCAAGTACAACCCCTGTTGGAAAATATAAATCAACTTTTTGAAATCAGAATCAGAATCGGAATCAGAATTAATGATTCTGATTCATACCACCAAACACCCTCAAATCAAATTATGGGTTATTCCTTTACTTCCAGAGGATGAACAGGCAAGGCAAAATAAATGGTTTCTCAATTTTTTGGAACACAATAACACTATTAAAAGGGATGCTGAGCAATGGTTAAATGAGTCAGAGGAACAGCCAAAGGAAGGTCATGTTGATTTTTTTTTTTCTGTAGTCCTCTGTTAAAGCCATTGTGCAATTAAATGGATCACCAGCATTCAGTCGTTTGTGTACTGAGTGGCTACCTGAAGAGAAACATTATATCTTATTTATATTGGTCTGCCACTTATCCTGCACTCAGGGTCATGGGGGATGCTGAAGCCTATCCCAGCTGTCTTTGGGCAAGTGCTAAACACTGCACCACCATCCCACACTTCTTATTTACATTTAAATGTCTTTCTTATTTATTTATTCATTTAATTACTTATTCATTCATTCATTCATTCATTCATTCATTTAATTACTTTTGTAGATAGTTAAATCATTTGAAGTCAAACTGACACCAGGAGACAAGCGATGGTGAAATTCCTCGAATGCGTTTCCAAACACCTACCACAAGGGAGCGACACCGACCCTGAATAACTGTCGTGCAGACTTGGAGCGCTGGGGGCGGGGTGGACACTTAGGGAACGACCGCAAACTGCAAACGGAGCCTCAAGTCACTGCACTGATTTTCAAGAGAATGTTAAATTTGATTGTGTTTTTAATATCACTTGGTGTTTGATGAAGCCTAACTGAGAAGCAGTCGGCGGAAATCCGCTCACTGCCACCCTAGGTGAGACCTCTCCACCATCGTGCCCGCCCCCTCTTGAACTTTTCTGATGCTTAGGGAATGTCGACACTCTGGTTTGGTTCACCGAAACCAATGAAATCTGAATTCTTATATATTTTGACACCGTTTGGACATTTTAAAAGAAGGTAAGCAGAGATTTTGGTCATAGTTGTTTTCCTCTTCTTCTTTTTCTTCATCAAATATACAGTTTGTGCTTTTTTCAGTATATTTAAAATTCATGGCCCATCATGTGCGAATGCTGGATGGGTATTTTTGAAGCGCCGGCTGAAATAACCTCACATTCTTTTCACACTTGCTGCTTTATTTGTATACAGTCACGTTCAGTGTACCTATTTTTCTACAGCTTAAATCATTATTATTATTTATCTAAATATTATTATATAGGGGAAACATTCTGAACATTTTTAAAGAGAATTTGACATTATTAGTTTACTCTGTCTTAAATCATTATTAATATTGTTTTTATTATTCAAGATGCAAGTTAGATGGAGAAGGTTGATTCGCTGTGGCGACCCCTGAAGGGAAAAGCCATTAGAAAAAGAAGAGGATTCAAAGTGTTAATTGTCACATGTACAGTCTAGAAATGTGCTCCTCCTGTACAATGAAATTCTTGTGTAGCTGTCCACAGTCAAGCCAAATAGGAAGCACAAAAACACAAAACAACAAATAATAAGCATACTATTTTAACAAGGAAAAAAAGGAAATAAATATGAATATAAATAGAAATAGAAAGGCAGAAGACAGAAGATAGCAAGACAAAAAAAATAATCCACAAATAAATAAAATCAAACGTGTTTACGGTCAATATGAGGGTGACTTTGCCATGTTCGGATATCTGCGTTCAGTCTTTGACTTGACCAAAACTATTGAACACCTGACCAAGCTTTCCTGTATCACATTGTGACGCTAGAGATCATTTCAAGTTGCTCATCCTGCAAAGGATGCTGTAAGTGTTGACACATTTTCTGCACTACTTTTCTGGCTGGACGTTGAATAGAAATGCTATTGCAAACACCTTTAAGCTGGCAATTTATGTGTGTATTTGTTGTATAAGATCACCATTGCTGTTTTCTTTTTTGACCGCTAGATATTTTCACTAAAGTGCCAATTAACAAAAGTATAACAAAGACCCAAGCCCTGCAAAATACATTTTCTAGTCCATTTTCTCGGGTTTCCTCCCACAGTCTGGCTTCTCTGCCTTTTTATACAAAATATCTAACATGCTGTCCCTCTGATGGACTCAATCCTGATCCTAACCATCCCCATAACTCCTAAAGAGAACCTCAACATCTTCATCTCTATTACTTCCTGTTCTGCTTCCTCCCTTTCCAATAAAACAATAAAAGTCTTAGAATCTGTATGACTTAAATTCCTGTGACACACAGTGCAATTGACACTACAGATTTTTTTTAACATTTTATTTATTTATTTATTATAATTAGTGTGATCTGATCACAAAACTGATTTGTGAATTCTTTGCTGTAAAAGAATTTTGTACTTTATTGCTCTCATTTGGGCATTAGTGCAACTGCCTGTGTGGATTTTTTCACGCTATTTTTGATTCTGTTTTTCCAAAGAAAATTGTCAAATCTATTTTCTTGATTGAAAGACTATATAAATTTACACAAATATATTGTGTTTTTTAAAAATCATCAAGTTTTACAGTAATGACGGGTGACATTTGTTTTTGCTTGTTTAAAAAAACACGACATGATCTTGTGACAAGCAGAACTTGTCACGAGAGCCTGCAACATAAGCAGTTATGGGCATTGTTCAACGAATTGTTGTGACCAAAAAGGAAACCTGACCTACGTACAAAATGCAATTAATTGATCCTGTACTCTCTTGTCGATCAAGAATTGCAATTTTTGTAAGCCGCTTTTGGATAAAAGTGTCTGCTAAATGACTGCAATGTAATGTCATAAAAAACACAAAAACAATGGTCAAATTATTTTTTTCTGAGATTTATTTCATAACATCAGACGGCTCAGCATTCATTCTCTACGGTGTTGACTTGGCCTCTGAAATGAACATTATTTGTATCTATTTATCCTGACCTCTGCGCAAACATGCTCAGCATCACTTGAGAGATTGCTCACTTGCCACACCCATGATTACCGATGCTGACAGTGCTCTCATATGCGCATGTGCAGTAGACGTCGTGAGGCGATGTATCCCACCCGTGACTGCTAGCGTGCAGGGCTGCAAATGTATGCGGAATGGAGCTTGAAAGATCTGCTGCTTTTCCAAATTCGCAGATTCGAGGCGCAACCCTGCTCTATCTGCGCGAAGCCAACCGGCTTCCCGTGTTAGTGCGTTTCACAGGCTAAACGGGTAAAAAGCCACATAGAGGCAGCCGGGAGAAAAGCGGAAAACAAAGAGTGTGACTTTCAGTTTAAAAGTAACTTTTAAAAAACACGCTGGGAGAAAAATTAAAAAGTAAAAAAAAAAAAACACAACAAAGACCAACTGGCCAATTTATACACTTTCCCTTATCAAGTGATGAGAAAAAAATGAAGGCACAAAGGCATAGATTTACTTTCATCCATTATTCAATCCAAAAATACAATGCAGCCTCATGGGGGCACAGGCCAGTGTCTCTCTGAGCTGGTCCCAAGCCTGGATAAATGCAGAGCGTTGCATCAGGAATGGTATCCGATCTAAAATGTCTGCCAAAACCAAATATGCGAATCGAACCCAAGAATCTCATACCAGATTGGTCGAGGCCCTGGTTAATGATGACCGCCATCATAATAGCGGAAATTGTGCTACTGTTGGTTGAAGAAAGACAGGAGGAAGGCGTGGCCGGAAGCAGAGAGAGAAGAGGGAAGGCAAGAGTCTGGGACTGAGAGTACGATCTTTGAATCAGATTTATGGATGTAGTCAGAGAGGAAATGAAGTTTGTTGGTGTGAGAGAGGAGGATACAGAGAATAGGGTTAGATGGAGAAGGTCGATTCGCTGTGGCGACCCCTGAAGGGAAAAGCTGAAAGGAAAAGAAAGATGAAGATTTAATCCATAAATACATTATGCACTGTGCCTGTGATCTCAGGCATGAAAACCATGCTACTAACTCAGGCAGAATTGAAAATAAAGTATTCAAGATTTAAAGTGCTTATTGTCATGTGTTCAGTCTGGAAGCATGTTTCTCTACAATGAAAGTTTTACTTTGCTGTTCACTGTGCATCCACATAAATATTGACAAATAAACAATAATAAATATACAATAATAAATATACTGTAGTAACCTGATGTAACACTGTAGCGTAATGAAAACAGTGGACTTAACATGAGTATGTTTCTTTCCTGCTTCTTCTCAGCTGTATTGATGAGACTTGTCAAAATGACAAGTATGTTGTGATTATTTCTAACTTTCACAAATGACATTGTGGATTCTGAAACTACAGTGAAAAAAAAAAACAGTGAATTCAGCAAAGTTCGGCCTCTTAAACCAGATATTTTAAATATTCCAATTATCTGGACATTTTAATCCACCTCCAATATGAGATCCATTGTTTGCCGCTGATGATATTACTTTCTTATTTTTAATGTTAACTAATACTAGTTACAAAAAAACGGTTGATTTCCGAGACTATTTGGTTATTATGAATTTAATATTTGAATACTGAATAGGAATTTATTTTAAGACTTTTTAAGGGGTTAGCCACAAAACAGAGGCTTTTATTTTGAAAGTCACAACCGGAAGTTTTCCGTTCAGCTTGACACCAGCGGCGGAGGCAGCAGAAAGCTAACAGGGAGCTCGCTTTTGCCACCTCAACATGGTGTAGCGAGAGCACATCGTCCTCCTCAAAGAAACGGCCCCCCCTTCGGAGACGAATTCACGACGGCTCAAAATTGAATTCACCCACCGAGGACCTCGCCAATGATACAACGGCAAGGGAAAATCAAAAGTGCGAAGAAAAGCTCGGCTTTTATTTGAAAGATGGCGAACGACTCTCCAGCGAAAAGTCTAGTAGACATAGACTTGGCTTCATTGCGGGTGAGTGCAGCCGAACCGAGCCCATGCCCCCCCCCCCCCCCCACCACCACCACCACCCTCATTGTTTTGCTACCACATATTAATGTAAATCGATAAAACATACAGCCAGACATGTAATAGACGTCGGCAACAATGATCCTGTTTTAGGAATGACCCTCCTTGCTAGCGGCGGAGTGTTGAAAATGACCGTTGAGCCGTAGCGAGGTGTTGCCAGTGTCTGGTGTTCCTTTGTTCGAGATGCATTTGGCATGTAGGGGAGACCCAGGCGCAACAGCTGGCTCACACCGGACAAAGCTGTCTTTTCACATTCACATTGCTTTTTATTCACCCTCAAACGCCTTTTTTTTATCTTTTCAGGACCCGGCTGGGATATTTGAATTGGTGGAAGTAGTTGGAAATGGCACCTATGGACAAGTATACAAGGTTGGTTTGAGGCGCAGTGCATGGATGGCCCTTTCCTGGTCTCCTTCCAGGCTCGGGCAAAGTGTGTTTTATCCCACCAACATTTTAAAAAAAGAAACGTCTTTCACATGTTGCTGACACATTACAATCAACAACCAACGATTGGGCCGAGAGTGCGTTGCAATGTTAGTTTCTGGTAATTTTGTTGTTTACTATGGTCGGAGGCGACCTTTTTCTGTTAGTGGTCCACAGTGAGAGGAGTGAATCACACTGTCTACCATGCAATGCATCACCCGTCTTCTTACATCACCTGCTTTACTGAAATGTAGGTGAGCAGGCAGGATCCAGAAGTAATGTCGTAATCAATCGCAGCTCCCTCCTAGTCCTCCTGAACAAAACCGAATTTCACATCCTCTCTGCATCAGGACTTTTTCCAGTTCAGTGAATTGGAATCCCACACTCTGGGCCATCTGTTTCTGGTGTCATATTTCTCTTTTGTAAATTAACATTGCGGCTGTCGAGAGATATCGCCAAGAGGCAGCAGCATTTAACTTAAATGTCTGTTTGGTAAAGGCACGGAGGAGTCCGCTCCGGCCACGTTTTGCTCAGTTTTCCCATCCAGCGCCTCAACATGTTTTTGCAGATTTGATATAAGGAGGGACAGCAAAACATAAATATCCCTGTGTACTTAGCATCGAGCCTGGAGGAATATTTAATAGTGTCAGCTCTGACAGCGCTGGCGAATTGGATTCAATTCTCTGTTGCTATGAATTCCCTCGATCCCTGATTCACTTCTAATACCTCATCTCTGTGTACGTCTCTGCCCCTAAAATCAAATCTGCAGTCTGCCTTGTATCGTGAAGTAGTAGTTGATGTTGTGAGCGTGCTATCTTCCTACCAGATGGTTCTGAGCTGGGCGTATGGGACAGAGAATTACTGCTTGTCCCTCTTTTTGTCCCTTAATCTCTCTCACTCCATTCTCTGTCCAGTGCTAATTCTATTTGCAAGTGCTGCTGTGTGGGAATGGAGCTTTGGCAAAAGTGTGCTGTCAGATTAGCCAGTAGTTGACGCATAGACATTGTTGTAGCAGCCGGCAGTGGATAGGCCATACTGTCCAAACTGGCCTCATGGCTAACGGAGAGAATAGCTGGGTTCCAATCAGCTGTCAATCAGTACATCGACTGTCATGTCAACCAGCTGAACGATCATGTGATCTTTTCGCTTGAGCGGTAAGACTGCAGTGGCAGCAGCAGTAGCAGTGAGCGGAGAGATTGCAACTGGCAGAAGAGCAGCTGTCCAGTTATGGGGAAACCTGCCCATTACTTTCACAAAGCTCAGATTGTCTATGCTCTCTATTGCATCTCCCGTTAAGCACCAGTCAGTTAGTTAGATCCACAGAAAGAGGGTGTTTGTCAGCAGGGTTTCCAACACGAACTGACTGAATAATCACAACAGTCTCCCAGCTGAAAACCGGGTGGAGTTTCATTTAGCTCTGAGGCTTTCTCTGCTGTATCTGGCTCTTGGTCACAGTTTGAAAGTCTTCTTCATCAAAATGATGTTAACACGGTTCTTTTCTCTTTGATTTGTTAAGACCTTTGATTCCTGTCATTATTAATGTTGAAAATGTTGAATTACTCTAATATTATCTATGTATGCCCTTGTCTACGTGGGCTACATCTGTAAATCCTTGTGTTTGTGGATTAAGTGTTTTCTGTTTATTAAATATTATGGTAGGTATTATTTTCTAACCATAAATACATGTGACCATGATTATTAGACATTGGTCATTCTTAGCTGGTGATTTCAACAGAATCCTGATTTGATTTGTGTTACCTTGGTCGTGTTCCAATTATGAATTGTTTTTTTTTTTAAAGAGTTTGCATTCATTTTGTAATGCAAAGCTAAAAACAGAATTAGACCAAAAAAATTAATGAAAAATGTTAAGGTTGGTGAAGCCATGCCATGCCATGCTGCTGCCGCCTTTTTCAAGAGCAGGGCCAAAGCAGAGTATCATTCTGAAAACATGTCACAGCAGATTTCAGCTGGCAGCCATAATGAAAATGAATGTATACCCGACAAGTCTGACTCTAGTTCTTAATTGAAATATATACACAGTAACTTGCACTGCTCTCTGACGAGATAAATGTGGCAGTTTGAAACGTACTGTAGTCCTGATTTTAGGCAGTATTATTATCAATTAATGTATTGCTATTTTGTGGGTTTCCTGCTATGTGATTTAAGTGACCAAACCTATCTGTAAAATAGCACAAACAATAGCCTTAAGGTACTGCTTTTGGACAACGCCATTGTCACGTTGTCATCTATGGTTGTACAAAACAATCATGAGTAGGATTCCTACCAATGTATAGCCCATGTATCTGGTTTGAAGTCATGCTAAAGTTATGTATTTGTATTTATACGTCCTATAAATACGGTTGCTTCAGTGCAACAAGAAATATACACTCACACACACACACACACACACACACACACACACACACATATATATATATATATATATATATATATATATATACACAGACACACACACACAAACACACTTGTTTTCTTTCCTTCTGTTATTCCTTATCAGTTGGCATCAGACCAGCTGGCCAGACTTTCTCAGGTGCCTTAGTGGGGAGATGGGAATATAAAATCTCAGAGTATGCAGGGAAGATTGCCTCCCTAGCTCAACAAAAGACCATATATAGTCAGGCCTGGGGTAGCAGGGTCCCTGTTGACCTGCTTCCCTGCCTACTGTGCATCTATTGGGCACACCATGGTTTTCACACCATGTCATGTCTCAGCTTTTAATGCATGCTTGTATGATTTCTGCCTCCAATATATGGTGAATGAACTGGATGGCCGCAAGGCTGTAATTCCAGCACGGACTACAAGCAGTTACATGGAGGAGAAGTATTAGTCTATCAGTCCTATCAGGACATAAATGGCAAACTTAAAAAGAATCAATTGTAAAAAAATCCTGTGTGCCTGCGTGTGTGTGTGTACATATACACACACACAATATATTTATGATGCATTTCTTTCTTGAATGCCTTGTTTGGCAGTCGCGTATACTTTGTTTCTGCTGCTCATAAAGCAATCCTTTAGCTGCTTTATCCTTCCTTTTGTTGTCTCCCTTAACCATAGGGGCAGCCTCGCCCCAGCCCTCAGGACAAGAGACTCCTCCGGGAGAGAGCTATGCCCGACGACCAATGCCATATGGTGCTGGGCACCTGGGCTAGACTGTCGCTTACCTCAAGGCAATAACTATCTGAATTAAGAGTCGCAAAGAAACCAGATTGTTTGCTCTTAAGATATTAGATATTGTGGATTTTTTAATGTAGGTTGCTGCTGAGATTATTTTCACTAACTATGAAAAGATGTCATGGTTCTACTTCAGCTGAATGAGGCAGCAATTCCATACATCCACATTGTTTCACTGTAAATGGGTAAGAGAGTTCATTGATACTGTCTTTACAATATCCAGACATGGAAGGCTATTTATTGTAGGTCCCAAAACATACTGGGCCGGGAAAATGGCTGAAAATAAGGCAGAACCAATCATGGTAAACCAGCAACTGATCCAATCTTGTTTATTTGGTTAATACTGTTCTCCAATATGCTCGTCCATGATCCGTTTCCTTAATTACTACTTAATGGTTGTATGGTAACTTGCCTGCTTCCGTCCAACTAGAATTGTTTATTCACTTATAGGAAAGCTGTGGTTTGTCCAGTTAAAGAAAGGCTGGATGTGTTTATGCCACTACTTAAAATATACTCCATCTATCCTTTTGGTCTTACAATTAATTCAGTAAACAAACATGAAACAACAAGTAATAAAATTCATTTGAATAGTAAAGCAATGTGTGCGCAAAAGTGTGACAAATTAACTTGTACATATTTGATGTAAAAATAGTAATTGATCTATTGATTTGAAGTAATATTTCCTATCCCAAAGAAAGACCCTCTACATTAATCACTTTGGTTTTGTTGATCAGTTATTGGCTAGTATATTTGGGATCAAAATACTTTGACAAACTGTTTTTTAACACTCAATTGTATATCAGCAAGATGCCGCCTGGTGTCATTTAACACTGTCTCTCTGCTTGTTTCTGTGATTGCTACAGTTTTTGTGAGGCAGTTACAGAAGCACACAGTAGGCTAATTGAATACCTCCAGTCCCACCCTATCCCTGACTGATAGATTGGCGGAACTGACAATAAATGAATGGCGGAACTGACAATAAATGAATAAGTGAAGGATTTTTTTTTCATTATTTCATTGTGTCTCACTCTTATTTCTTCTTGTTTGTGTAGCACTTTGATAGAAAACACGTAATAATAATATTTATTATAAGAATAACAACACAATAAACATCAAGAGAAGGTGGGGGTGATGCTACTTACCTGATTTAAAGCCTCAGCCTACAATGTTAAATGCTAGAATATGGGGTTTGATTTTGTTACACATTATGTTACCACTTTTAAGGATGTCATCTGACTTTATGGGAAATGTTACATTTCTGATTTACTTAAATGTAGAGTAATTTGTAAATAATCACAATGCAAGAATTTAAAAAATGCATGCTGGCAGCAATTTAAAGGTATCGTATCATACACCTCTCAACAACTTCTATTGTTTTTTGAGGTATCCAAACTTTAAATGATTAAACTGTTTGCTTGATATGCCACTCATATTATGCATGTTATGCTGCTAGGCCCAGGTTCAAGTTCCTCTCAGGACAAGCAGTCTTTGTCTGTAACTTTAATTGGGATGGGCTGCTGCTTCGCACGCAGACTCAAAAGGTGTAGTTAGTTTTTTATCTACAACCCCATGTAGTTCTCTTAGTTGTATGTGTGGCTCTGTGTTCCACATAGCTTTCCAGGATAAGGTAGTAATTCTTTGCCTCAATGTGATAAATCAATGGTTGCTGTGGAGGCTTCAGGTAATGTGACTAGAAACCACAGAGATGCAACACAATGCAAGGTAGGACCATTTAAATAACAATTGAAAGTAACAAAAAGGATGCAGTCGACCATTTCGACAGACAGCAATATTATTACTTAAAATCTAGCCCAAACATGGACCAACCGTACCTGCATGTATTTAATAAATGAGCAAGTACTAACCAAATTGGTATTCTACATATATGTAGTGAGGTTCTATTCTTAGCCAACGGCAAAGAGGTCAGATAACACGGACAATTGTTTATAACATTCATCACTAGACAAGTCTAGATATTGCTGACTATTTCCTGTTAAGCTACACAGCTGCTAGTGTTACCCACGAATGTATTTGACTGTGTGCTAATAATCCAAATTGCCAAAAAAATGTTACACTATGTGATAATTTGCAATTTTGCAGCAACTTTTTGGTCAGGGTTGTTTGTGAGTCCATTAGTACCGACCCAGATGTGGAAATAGTCTGATACAAAATGGTTCCATCCATCCCTCCATCTTCTCCCTGCTTATCCGGAGTCGGGTCGCTGGGGCAGCTGCAGGAGCAGTGAGGCCCAGATCTGGAGGGACCCCAAGGTGTTCCCTGGCTAGCCTGGAGACAGTCTCTCCAGCATGTCCTGGTTCTTTCCCTGTGGTGGTCTCCCAGATGGACATGTCTGGAATACCTCCCCTTGGAGGCGTCTAGGAGGCATCCTGATCAGATGCTCAAGCCACCTCATCTGATTCCTCTATGCGGAGGAGCAGTGGCTCTACTCCAAGCTCCTCCCGGACGACCCAACTTTTTACCCTATCTCTTAGGGAGAGTCTGGTCATCCTGGAGAGGAAACTCATTTCAACTTCTTGTTTCCACAATCTCGTTCTTTCGGTCACTGCCCACTGCTTGTGACTGTAGGTGAAGGTGGGTACGTAGATCGAGTGGTAAATTGAGAGCAAGTTAGAGTATAGAGTCCATATCGCTACAGACACCGCACCAATCCGCCTGTTGATCTCCCGCACCGTCCTTCCCCCCACTCGTTGATAAGATACTTGATAGATACTCCACTTGGGGCAGGATCTCTTTCCCAACCTGGAGATCATGGCCTGATGAAGCCAACAGAACCACATCATCTGCCAAAAGCAGAGACTCATTCCTGTGGCCACCAAACCAGATCCTCTCAACAACCTGACTGCACCTCGAAAATCTGTCCATAAAAGTTATGAACTGAATCAGTGACAAAGGGCAGCCCTGGTGGAGTCCACCCCCCCCCCCGAAACGGGCTCAACTTACAACAGGCAATGTAGCCCAAGGTCCAACACCGATCATAAGGGACGAAACAGCCCGTATGAAGGGGTTCGGTACCCCATACTCCCAGAGCACCCCACACAGGAATTGCCCGCGGGACACGGTCGAATACCTTCTCCAGAACCACTAAACACATATAGACTGGTTGGGAAAACCCCCCCTGCACCCTCGAGGACCCTGCCGATATAGAGCTGGTCCACTGTTCCATGGCCAGGATGAAAACCACACTGCTCCTCCTGGATCTGACGTTCAACAATCCGGCGGACCCTCCTCTCCTCTGAATAGACCTTTCCAGGGAGGTGGAGGAGTGTGATCCCCTTGTAGCTGGAGCATCCCTCTGATCCCCCTTTTTAAAAAGGAGGATCACCACCCTGGTTCGCCAGTCCAGCAGCACTGTCCCTGACATCCATGCAATGCAGCTGAAGCGTGTCAGCCAGGACAGCCCCACAGCATCAAGAGGCTTGAGGAACCCAGGGCGGACCTCATCCACCCCCAGGGCCACACTACTGAAGAGCTTTTTGACTGCTTCACCAACTTAAGCCCTGGAAATAGGTGTCCGCTCCAGAGTCCCCCGGATTTGCTTCTCATTAGAAGGCATTTCAAAGGGTTGAAGAGGAGTATTCCTGCCACTGATCTAAAATGTCTCAAGTTGAGGTCAGCAGCACCCCGCTCCCATTGTACACAGTGTTGACAGAGCACTGCTTCTCCCCCCTGAGCTGCTGGATAGTGGACCAGATCTCCTCGACGCCCACGTTTGGGTCTGCCAGGTCTGACCAGCATCCTCCCCCACCATTTGAGCCAGCTCAACACTAAGCGGTGATCAGTTGACAGCTCAGCCCCTCTCTTCACCCGAGTGTCCAGAACATGGGGCCGCAAGTCTGATGATTCGATAACAAGGTCGATGAAAGTACAGTGGCCTAAGGTGTGTTGATACCAAGACACCTTTATGCCTGAACATGGTTTTTGTTATGGGAAATTTGTGACGAGCACAGAAGTCCAATAACAAAACACTGTTTGGGTTCAGATGGGGGTGGAGGGGGGAGCGGCATTCCCCCTAATCGCGCCCTTCCAAGTTGCACTGTTGTTGCCCACCTGAGCGTTGAAGTCTCCCAGTGGACCAAGGGAGTCTCCAGTAGGAGCTCTCACTAGCAGCCCCTCTAGGGACCCCAAGAAGGGTGGGTAAACTGAACTGTTGTTGGGTGCATAGCCACAAACTACAGTCAGAACCCGTCCCCTCACCTGAAAATGGAAGGAGGCTACCCCATCATTCATCAGGTTGAACTCCAATGTGCCGGTGCAGAGACCTAGGCAATCAATATGCCCACACCTGCCCGGTGTCTCCCACCCGGGGCAACTCCAGAATAAAAAAAGAGTCCAGCCCCTCTCAAGAGGCCTGATCACAGACCCCACGCTGTGTGTTGAGGTGAGTCCGACCATATCTAGTCAGAATCTCTCAGCCTTGCACACAAGCTCAGGCTCCTTCCCAGCCAGAGAGGTGACATTCAGTGTTCTAAGAGCCAGCTTCTGCAGCTGAGGATCGGACTGCCAAGGTTCCCTGCTCCGGGCACCGCCTGGCTCACACTGCCCCCGACCCGCTCAGGCCTCCTTGTGGGTGGTGAGCCCAGGGGAAGAGGAACCCATGGAATTCCTTCAGGCTGTGCCAGGCCAATCCCCATGGGTGAAGGCCTGGCCACCAGGCGTTCGCCATTGAGCCCCACTGGACTTAGTTTTCCCTTGTCCTGGTGACTCACGTCCAGGCAAGGGAAAACTAAGTCCAGTGTTTGGGTTCTTCATGAGGGGCTTCTGAGCCACACTTTGTCTGAACCCTCAACTAGAACTTGTTTGCCTTGGGTGACCTTTCCAGGGGCATAAAGCCCCTGACAACATAGCTCCCACGATCACTGGGACATGCAAACCCATCCACCACGGTAAGGTGGCAGCTCACGGAGGGGGTTCCAAAATGTTACAAAGAGGTTCCACAAACTGACTTTTTGGGAACTGTGTTTGTAGAAACTCCAGACACATGAAATTCTTATTTCTAACCACGCATTTATGCATGAAATAGTACCTCTTAATGTGGAGGAATTTTTTTTTTTTTACACTTTAATGGAATGAATAATGATATTATGATACTTGCAAGGTGACCCATCAGTGAATTTCGTGGCAATGGAGGCCTTGCCTCTTTGGTTAATGAATGACTGTTACATAGATTTCATTTGTAATGGTCCGAGGTGCCTGGGGGATTATAGGCTGCGGCGGGCGCCAGAATCCTACGTTGTATCACACTCACCTTCTTTCTTTTGTCTGAATACGGAGTGAGCATGCTGATTTGAATGTACATTCAGTTTGCTCTGTTTGAATAGTTGAAAGGGGTAATGAGTAAAACATGTCCAGAGTATCTTGACATACAAGCGTTATACATACTCCACTCCGCATCGTTTCTAGCTGACACATCTCTTTTGTGCACATCTCTTCCATAATGACCCTTCTCCCTAATGGGTGTCACAAGACACACAACGTCCCCCTGACCGGCCCAGCTGTCTGAACAGAACTCTGTGTGTGTGTGTGTGTGTGTGTGTGTACAGGACTCTGTCTGCGTGTAGCTCATTACCAAATAGTTGTTTAGAATGAGACAAGTGAGTCTCCTCAGTGTCTTTCCTAGATGGATCTTTTCTCTTCAAGATCCTGTTCCCTTAAGAAATGTCTAGTTCGCAGTGGGCTTTGGCAAATCTGCTTGTTACAAAGAATACGCCTGAATTGATTCCAGCAATAGGGTCTTTTCAAAAGCACTCTGCAGTTAGATTTTTTTTGTGTTTTTTTTTTTTTGTTCTAACCCATTCAACTTGTTCCTATTCATACTGAGTGCAAATAGAGCACATTCACTAAATTAAGCTCATCATGTTTTTTGGCAATATCATACAAGAACATTATTTGGCCGCAGGAATTGGAATTCTGAATATTCCCCAATTTGACCCGCAAATGACCAAGCAAAATGAATATTTCTGTCAATTATAGCCTCATTTACTGCTCTCTGTAATCTTGTGACAGAATTTTTTTATGTTTTCAATTTCATAATGAATTTTGTATTGCTATTGGCAGTTGCCTTCATCCTGACTCGCAACTGAAGAAATCACAAGATAGAATAATCTGTCAAGCCCCTTAAGGGGGGTATTTTCAGTAGACTTTGATGAGGTGCCAGAAAAGTTTTTTTTAATTGATTCAGATCTGATCATTGTAACAAAAATTACAGCTTGACAGGTTGAGCAAACTGAAGATTGCCTGCTTTCCTACCCTCCATAGATTTTGTGTGCGTTAGCCTGTGCGTGTGTGTGTGTGTGTGTGGACTTTTGGCAGCATGTTGTACCAACAGAATGGAAAACATGTGGTGTAGAAAATAGACAATAAATTGAGATCTGGACTTAGGTTGTCATCAATGAGGTTATTCTCAACTGTGTTGGTAAAAGCAAACACCAGAACAAAAAAAGCAACGTATCACCTGACAAAAATCTCCCATTGTCCAGAGAGAAAAATCAATTCTAAAACTCATAGTTTCAGAGGCATGCCTTTAAGGAATGGTAGTTGTTGCTTAAAGACTAAATTGGCCACTCCTGTGGTCCTCCTACACATCATCAATTTTATTTTCAGCTCGGAAACAAAGCAGTACGCCTTTGGATGGAGACTATATTTTTATGTTTGAGCCTGTGCGCACAACCTATTTGTTCCCTTCCTTGTAACTCTTCATCATCTTCTTGGTTTGTATTTTAATGTAGTAATCATACTCTGTTTATGTCAGTTCTTTTGAAAACGTTTTCTCAGGAGTTAATATGGGGAGACATGCTAGAACTTGTGACAATATTCAACCAAAGTAATCAGGGTTGTCATGGAGTGGCAGCGTGAAATTTTATTTAGGGTCATAACATGTTAAAACATCATCAGTAATGTTTAAATGATCTAAATTTAGTGTAAGACAATTTCCATGCAGTAGTTTTATTATCTCAGCAACTGGTATGCCATTGTTTTGCATTGAAACTATATAGTTGGACAAAAAGTAGCACTCTTTATTGATCCATAATATTATTATTGACTCAAACAGGCATAGCTGCCGATGAGAAATGGCATTTTTCTTTGTTTAGAAAAACAAAAACAAAACGGCATGGACCACTTTGCAGTCATGTCCGGCACTTGTTCAGGCCACAATCCATAGTACTGTGAATGTAAGAGTATGAAGATTCTGAATCATCCTGTTCATGGTTCTTGTCAAATTTTGTTGTAGCAGCTGGACCTGTTAATTTTTTTCAGATGAGATTTGAGAATAATAGCCGATGAATAGATTTTTAAGGTTGGTTTAACAGCCCGGCTCAAAACACTTTGAATAAAATGATATATGACAGCACAAATGGAAGTACTTAATAACTAAAAGAAATGCATGAAACAGGTGTAGGTTATGTTTTGTTTTTTCATCTTGAAAGTTTAATTATCCATTCCTCATTTTTTCTTGCCTTTTAATTCCCATGTGCTTTTTCCTCTGATTCATTTTCTCTGCCTCCACAACTCCACTAAGTTGTCTCTCCTTTCTCCTCCATCCTTTCTTCACTGGAGAGTGCCTAAGTGGAGGCAGCAGGGTTGTATTTGTGTGTGAGAATTGGGTCAGTGTGCTGGTATGCAACACCAGTATATTTGGTAAATCCCAGAGAGGCAGGGGCAAGGCACAACCCTGGGCGTCATGTGTTGCTTCTTACTGCTGATTGATCATTATTTCTCAAGGTTTCACCCAGTGTGTGCTCTGTCATGCAGCAGCAGGGGGCCACTTATGTGGCTAACTGTTTCCTGTCTGTCTCTCCTTTTCACTGACTCATTATGCCATGTCGAGTGTTACCTTATATCTTTGTATGACCTTGCAATAATTCCTCATCATCACAGCTCTACCAGACAAATGACCCTTTTAATAATCAGATCAGTGTTTCCTCTATTCTCCATGTGCATAATAATATGCAACAAAGTTATTTTTATCAGCTAACGGTCTAGTTTTAAAAACCTGTATTTCTGGCAGTCCGCTGAATGGGGAAAGTACAGGTTGACCTCGTAACAGAACCATTTTAAAATAGTTAACTGCATGAATTTGAAAAATGTACAGCATGAGAGGCTCTTTGTGTTGTGCTGAATCAGGATGCATCATACAAGCTTCTGTACACATGGTCTTTTTGCTACTGAATTGCTGAAAATTACTGCTCAGTTGTAGCAAGCAGAGATACAGCCTAAAACATGAATGAGTTTACTGAACTTGTTTTGGTATCCTATTCTTGATGTGCACAAATTGATATTCAGGCCCTAACGCACAAGCTGTTGGACAGTGTGAGCACAAATGCAGTGTATTTTGGACAGGCAGAAGTCCTGTAATCATTGAAATTTTCAATCCTAAATGTGACAAACTTAATGCCAGGACTCTTATTTAATATCACAGAAATAGAGCCTCAATTTGAGATTTTTTTTTCTCCTTAGCATCTATACAATTATTAGTTTAAGGTACATTTTAATAGACTATTTCTGTTTTTAAAAGCAGTAAGTCAGTTTGTGGTTTAGCACTGAGCTGGAGAGTGGCCAGCAGCACATCTGGCCATGCTTAAGAGGAGCTGTGATGCAGGAGTGGAGAGTTAGGCCAGAGAGGGCTGTGTGATAGCTCGGTGCCTCAGATAACCCCTACGCAGCCACGCCTAACTGGTTGCTTCAAGGGGCCCTTTGGAGCTGGGCCCCAGCTCTCCTGTGGTTCAGCCCAGCCCATTTCAAGGTTCTCTGCAACACAATCATGTGTACTTGACTCGGCCATTTAAAAGTAGGGAACGGCTATTGTTGACATGTGCTCGGTCAGATATTTTCATACCAACTAATTTCGCATTTATTTTCTCCTTAAATCACTCATGACCGGTAAAATGATTGCGGAAAATATCAGTTCCCTTGAGCTCAAGGTTGTGTTTTGTACTTGTATCAACAGTCCAAGAGCTATCCCATACGTTGTCAGTAAGTTTGTGGTAAAGCACTGGACAAGGAGGCACTCACTCCTTGGAGATATTATGCGGGGGCTGCCACAAATACATTGATGTGTGGGAAAGACTTGTGTTTTTTTATGTGGTTTTTTTTTTAAAGCAAAAGAAGAGCAAATTCATCATGTTAAATGCTGTATTTTTTATCTAAGTACCTTGATTTGTGAAAAGAACATAAATTATGGATCTGGTGGATATCTCTGGTCGCATCTATTTTTGTAACCTAATAGTACAACAGGAATGCCAGATTTATGTTTCATAGTCTAAGCAAAAGCACATTCTCGTTTTCCAAATAAAAATTGGGATAAAAAGTCATAATTTTAACTACCAGTAATTAAGACCAAGCTACAAGCACTATCATGCATTCCAGAAATGCAAAATTATTTCAACATAAATTTGGGTTTACTACTTAAAAGACTGTTTTTGAGTGCTGTTCTGAGTTCAATTATTAGACTGTAATGACAAACTTCATCAGCTAATTTAATTTGATCAACTGTCAGTGTAACATTGTTTGACAATAAAGGTGTTTGTCGTTTTAACTCTACCTTTAGCAGTTTGCGTGGGTGTCCCAGCTTGACTTGAAAATCTTTTTTCAGACAATAAATTAATCATTGTTGTCACATTTTTAATCAAAACAAGCAGTTGATTCAACCATTTCTACCTTGACCTTTCTGGTTCTAAAGAAAGCAGTGCAGACAAATCGGTCCTCTGTCAATATCTGATAGTGTACATTTCACCATTAATCTTGTTAGCAACAAATGAGGTGGAGCTGATTCTTCATTCCCATTCCTTCACCATCTGTGACCTATGTACTCAGGAAAACAACCCGTATTAGTTTCTAGCTAAAAGCACATGGGTTTTGTCAGCCGCAATGTCAGCCCCAGTGCTGGTTTTGTGCTGGCAACCTCTGGGATCAAAGTGGATAGGATTAAGGGCATTGTAAAGTGTCCCTCTCACTCCCCCTCTCCTGCCTGATGAAAAGACAGGGCCCCCAAGCCTGCATGGCTTTTACTGTCATAATCCATACAGTTTCAATCGACTAAAGAATGCACTGGGTAAGATGATGATGATGCTTTGGTGGGGAGGGGGTGGGTGGTTCGAATGTCAGTCATGTGTGGCTTTGCTTTTACATGTATTGTTACTCTGCAAAGGGCCTACACAGGGTATTGACGTTTGGTTCTCCATTGCAGTTGCTGCCGTTATTAGCAGACACTGCAACAGTGTGACTGATGCTGTCCTGAGGAGAGGAAAGGGAAATACCCATACACATATAGGCCACAGTTCAGAAATGGCTCTCCTTGGGTTGGGGGCCTGGGATTGGGGGCGTTGAGAGGCCTCTATTTCTGTCTTTTGTTTATGTAAGGAGTGGCAGTAGGGCATTAGGGGGACAGAGAAGTCTGGGAATGTTGGTACTGTATAGCTCGGGAATAATGTACTCATCATTTGATATGTAATGTATATAGTAATTTGAAGTAGACCGTGGAATATACTATATAGCTATTGAAATGGTGGGTATGATGACATACCGTGTAACAACTGGAAAATGTCTAAAATATTGTGGTTCGGTTAACTAATTGATCAGTGATAAAAGCAGGCTTTCAAAACCCCCCTACCACCCAATCTATTCCCCATTGATTTTTCCCTCATTGCATATGATTATGAAAAAGTATTTGCCTTATCCTTGTGAGCTACATTCAAGGATCTCAACCAGAAATGTTCATAAATTTCTCACAAAGACTATAGTTTGGCCAACAATAAATGGGGGTTTAGATATGCAGAGAAAAAAAACTTTTTGATGAGTGAATGTAACATCTCATTGCGCCGGTGTATGATTGTATATAAACTCATGTGATGTTCTGCAAAAGCTATTGCTTCCGTGTATGATTGGAAGATGCTGGCAGGAAATTATGTACGAAATAACATACACAGGAATGTTCATAACACCGCAAAGGACTGAACTGAAATTAGTACTTTGCAAATGATGCTGCAGATTGTTCCCAGCAGCAAACAACACTAACATTGTTAGATGTTTTGAACTTAAAAGAAAAACTGCTCTATGTTTGTTAACTGTATATGTAATAACCTATATCAGGGCATGAGTTTAAAGTTTTGTCAAACTGACCTTATTGGATATATCTGAATATCTGACTATTATTATATTGATAAACTATTATACTGATATTATACTATTATATTGATAAAAGTTGTGGATGGGAAACACTAGTATAATTTTAAGTCAGTTAAATGTATTTCTATTTGTATCCAGGATTACTCTTTTGTGAGAAAGTGTATTCTTATGTAGCCAATGAAATACTCCCAAATGTGATTTTTTTTTTTTTTTTTTTTTTTTTTTTAAATCACCAATATTCTCCTAACCACAGCTTTGTTTATTCCTTTCATCCTCATCAATCAGCACCCAACTAACAGTAATTAAGGATGCAAAGAGTTTGCCAAGTGAGTGCTCAAACCTGTTTTCGTTTCCCCGTAGGGACGGCATGTCAAGACTGGACAGCTGGCTGCCATCAAGGTCATGGACGTCACAGAGGTACAGCACAACAAATCTTTTGTTTCAGCAGTGACATCATGATGTGAGCATTTGCACTGGTCTCTCTGCCAAGAAATCAAGGCATTTTTGATGCCAAAATGCACCCTATAAACAGCGTTTGATTGAAAGGGCATATTGCTGTATTTAATATACGACGCACTGTCGACAAATTGCATTTAAATTTGCTTAAGAGGATTACAGGCATAGTCTCCGTGTACAATTCAATATTTTGGTTATCCTGTCTTTTTTGTGATGTTTAAATAATTCCTGCATCAGTTGGTTTTTAGTTGAGCTTAATGTCATGAGTTCAAATCCTATGTGACATTTTAGTTGGCGCTGTTTTCTTTTTCTAGTCCGGTTGCTCCAGTTATGAAAGGATCTCCCCCACTTATTTTGTAATTAATGGCATATGTATATAAAATCATCGTCGGCAAACCTGAAAATAAGATGTGAACATACACTGTACATGGAAAAACAGTGTTAAATTAGAATCATTTTAAAACATAATTTTGAAGTGACGTAACTTTTGAATACAATGCTGTGCAATAATGGCGCCTGCCAACGCAAAACACACATACACACTGTAACCAATAGGAAGGGGAAAGACAACAAGATGCTCTTGAGTGAAGTGCGTCAGTTATTAAGCAGCAGTGGGAGGTCCTGTCTGCAGACCAGAGAACAGACGCAACCACACATGCACATATGCTGAAACACAAAGCTGCATGTTTCAGAATGCCAGTGAATGCCAACAGGCCCAGCCACCCACACAAGGCTGTAATAATAATGTAGTATAGAGGCATAATCATTACCCTCCAAGCATGAAAGATACATCTCACTTGACTTCGCTACCCAAAGAAAGACACATTTAGTGCTGTTTTGAGGCACACTGGCTCCATGTGCAATTCATATACCTGATTCAGCAACAGAGAACATGTCCTGACTTGCCCACTGCCACTCCTCGCAGAGCCTCTCATCATGGTGATTCAGATTTACACACCTGTTAGATTTGGTACCATGCTTTGTCACCTTTTGGAATGTTGCCATGTTGCTTCCACAGCTTTGTCATCTGTCACTGGGTGTGTCCTCTAGATGTACAACTAATGGCTGCACCATAAGCTAAACCTGTTTTCCTATTTTTTGTAAATGTCAGTCAGCCACACACTGTATGTATAATGTAAAAAAAAAATAGGTCAGAACAGTGTCTGCGAGTTTGCTCCTTTTTTAATGGTTACAATGTGCAGCTAAGCTTTTTTTTTCCAAACTGATTTAGCTCAATCACAGGCTTAAACATAGTGACTATTAAGTTGGTGTGACTTATCTGTTTAAAGACAATTGACTTGTCAAAATTACGGTTGTATCTGAGCTATGACAAAGTGACTGGCTTTGAAGAGACTGAACAGCAAAGCTGTATTTCCACACAAACACAAGGACATGAATAATTCCATGGTGTGTCTCCTGGTACAGATTTGGGAATTCCGTTTATGGGGCTATAATCAGGGAAGCTATGTGGCAAATCAGGGCTGGTAGTTTTTGTGATCTTGCAACTCTCGGGAAATTTAGCCGTCTTGCAAATCCTCCCATCGTTTAAATGTTATGCGATTAGTGTAGAAAGAAAGGACTTAACTGCCACTGTAAGTACAGAGCACTCAGCGTTGTCAGACAGAAAGCTTATATTTAAACTTTATCAATAGGAAAGTTAAAGTATAGGTATGAAGTGAACTTACAGAACAACATGTCTAACATGTTGCTGTTCGACATTGCATTAAGTTGAATTACATATTAGGGGTATTTTAGTATTGTTCACCAGTACAACTAATTTGTAAAATCCACAATACCCACATAAACTAATTATGATTTTGTGATTGATTTTGGGTTCATAGGTGTCCCTGGAGCTATTTCTATTGTTTTGGCTGAATAGGGTTTTCAAATCTTTCCAAATTAATACACCTTCTTAAGTAGTTAACTGCTGTTTCTTAGTTCTTAGTAATAAAACAATCATTAAGTTTCTGTCTAGAGAAGATAGAACCTTGGATTTTGACAGGACTGTTGTTTTCTTTTTAGTTTAATAATTTTATCATTAAAGTAAATTGAAGGAAGTAAATAGTTGGGAGATTTTTTTTTCTATAGTTATATCTATTTTTGTACCGGGCAGTAAAATCAAATTTGTTGTGTGTGAAAAATACCTTTTAATGCTTGAATGCTTCAACCATTTGTTAGCAATGAGTGACCCACATACATTTTGGATTTTGAATACCCTTGAAATATTTTCACTTTCTGACTGCTGAAGCTCTTACCTGACAAACACCATGATTAGGTCAAGCCTCATTGCTCTCTTTTTCATCTGCGCTGGCCGAGTTTAACAATCACACTAGCCTGTCCAGTGTCACTCTGACCCACATTCTCGTCTCCGCTCCACATTCCCAAATCCAGACACTCCTCCACTTCTCATCTCTGCTGCCTTGCACATTTTTATCATGAAAAGGAGGGCTTTCCCCTTTTTTCTCCATATTCTTTTTTTTTTATCAAAACTTGGAAGAAAAAAAAATCCAGTCCTCTATGAACTATAAAGTTCACTGTGAGATTTGTAAGTGCTTATTTGTTTAGCTGCTGCATACTATTTTTTGAAAGTCTGGGGAGGAAGTTTGTTTTTGCAATTTTGTGACCCAGCATTAAACACCTAAACATCGCATGACCTTTGTTTTGTTTTTTTCCTCCTCCAAAATATATCATGTTGCTTTTAATGACAGTGCTTGACTGGTCTGTCTTTATTTTGAGGTTAAGTTTGTTTTACATTTAAAATACAACACTGAAGACAAGAAAACAAACAATTTTCCCAATAAAACCCATCGTTTAGTGAAGACTGCATTGTGTTGCATCTTGTTTTTAAGTCTGGATGCTATGCTGAAATATGACTTTAGATGGAATGGCCTTTTTTTTTTTTGCTTTTCATTTTACGTAACAAAATTTAAATGAAAGAAAATTGATGTTTGCTTTGTCTTATGAGGTATCTTCCTCTAAATCTTTACATTAGTTAAGACAATTCATATTTCATTGTATTTCTTATTCTTCCTCCTTTCTACTATTATCTATTACTGTTATGTTTTTTACTTGAAACTCTGGCACAACAATTTCCTTCGGGATAAATAAAGTTGTTCTCATCTCATCACATTTGATGTCAGGAGAAAGCGAACACTAATTAAAATGAGTCACCTAAAACTGCTGATCACTTCCCTTGTATGTATCATGTTAAATCCACTCTGTTGTCAATTTACTAAATTTCCGCTTCTATCTCTGTCTCAATCTCTTTCCATTTTTCCTTCCTTCTGACACAAATCACCATATGATTTTTGCTAGTCCTTCCCAGATCACGTGACTCATGGCAGTTAGGCCTTAGCAGGCACGAGTGTCATAAGCCAACAGCTGCACAACAGTGGTAGATGGGGGAGGAGGGGTTCAGCGGGGGAAGCATACAAAACAGAATGGCTTACGTCAACTTTAGCGAGTCATGCAGCAGCAGTATGGCTGGCTGCGCCGACAGCCAAGTTCCATTTTAGTGCATATGATGCATTCATTCCCTATATAATCCGCCATGGACCTAAAGTAATGTTAATACACTACATTTTCCTTCTCTGCCTCTTGATGAAGCTGAAGCTACTTGTATTGTAAAGAAGAAACCCCACATATGGAGATGTAACTGTACAAAAGCCCACGCCTTCATTTTACCCCTCCTCACATGTAATTTCTTCTGTACAAGGGGCCGTATAACCATAAAACAGCAAACCACTCATTGGCTGAACACTGCTAGTGTTCAATTAGTGTGTCACTGTTAATCTCTGTCAGGTTGCGATTAGGCGCGAAGGGGGAATTTGCACCGCAGCAAGAGCTGACCTTTTACGAAGATGTTACACAGGGCAGTCTGTCTCTCTCGCGGCAAAATGCATCATGCATGTGTGCATGCGGATGTGTTTTAATAAATCTATATCCCCACAAATTTTTCGTATTCTTAGTCTACAAACTGTGATTTGTGTCTATTTTTTAGGTATCTCTTTTATCAAAGTGTACTGTTTAACCAACCTTCCATTGAGTCACCCTACCCAAGGAGTCTTACTCATTATTTACTGATGTGTAATACTATAATCTCCAACCACAGCTTTTGTCAGCTCTATTCAGGTGTATGTGAGGCAGATTCTGAAAAGTGTCTTTGAAGGATTTGTCATTGACTTAATGTACATTTATTGTTGTAAAGGGGATTGAATATATGGCGTTTGCACAAACCAAACTATGAGGGGAACCACTCATGCATCATTAATTCTTAAACAAAGGAAACATTGCCAGTAGGCCAACTAGTCTTATGGCAGTGTAATGCAGTTAAGTCCTGGACAAATAATAAATGAATGCTAGGCAAGGCTGCATTGAAACCACATTAGGACATTGTTACCTAACTCGACAGTCACTATGATTCCAAGTATAGAGAGGAATTGTGTTGATAATTATAATAGCAATTTAAGGCCACATGACGGTTAGCCCCCTCTCATGGTTTTGTGTGTGCGTGTGTGTGTGTGTGTGTGCGCTTGTTTGTGTGTGTGTAGGATGAAGAGGAGGAAATTAAACTGGAGATCAATATGCTGAAGAAATATTCCCACCACAGAAACATTGCCACCTACTATGGCGCTTTCATTAAAAAGAGTCCTCCGGGACATGATGACCAGCTTTGGGTAAGTCTTCAGATCCATCCAGAAATTAATGACAGCCATGATTTGTTGTATTATCTTAATCCTAATGGCATCTTATAGTACTATACTTACCAATTATCACGTTCCTACTTTCACAATCTCTTTTTACTCGTTTTTAAGGATGTATTATTTTGAACTTCTTTTAGTTAGTTGGTCTTAGCATCTGAAGCTTCAGAGTTTGATGTCTTTCCTTGTATTTTTGTGCAGTTGGTGATGGAGTTCTGTGGAGCTGGATCGATCACGGACCTAGTTAAGAATACCAAGGGGAACCAGCTAAAGGAAGACTGGATTGCCTACATCTCAAGAGAGATCCTCAGAGTGAGCCCTCGTTTCCTCCTCTAGACTCCCCTCTATTCCCCTTGTCTCCTCCAGGTCCGTCATTCTTTCTTTCTCCAACCTCCACAGGGTCTCGCTCACTTACATGCCCACCATGTGATCCACCGTGATATCAAGGGCCAGAACGTGTTGTTGACTGAGAATGCTGAAGTCAAATTAGGTGAGCAAAGAAAAAAGGGTTTCTACGATATTTTTTTTAACTTGCAGTTCTTGGCCATCTCAAGAACAAGAGGAAGAAATGTTTATCCCAATCGTTTGGTGTTTAAAACAAAATTACCTCAATTGTGTGTGACAAACCGATTCGTAGCACTGATGACCAAAGGCGTTTGTAGGACCAACATTCCACTACATGCTTCTGTATGGAAACAGGCAGAAAACGCTATTTTATCTCTAGAAAATATCTCATAAGCAACATTAGTAGGAATACATGTCGTCCAATTTGGTTGGAATACCTATCCATCCAACCATCCATCTTCCCCCGCTTATCCGGAGTAGGGTCGCGGGTCGCTGCAAAAAGCAGAGACTCGATTCTGCGGCCACTAAACCAGATCCCCTCTACGCCCTGGTTGCACCTAGAAATTCCTTCTATAAAAGTTATGAACAGACAAAAGGGACAAAAGGGCAGCCCTGGCAGTGTCCAACTCTCACCGGAAACGGGTCCGACGTACAACCGGCAATGCAGACCAAGCTCCGACACCGATCACACAAGGACTGAATAGCCCGTATTACGGTGTTCGGTACCCCATACTCCCGGAGCACCCCACACTGGATTGCCCGCGGGACACGGTCCAATGCCTTCTCAAGAACCACTAAACACATATAGACTGGTTGGGCAATCCCCCCTGCGCCCTCAAGGACCCTGCCAATATAGAGCTGGTCCACTGTTCCACGGCCAGGATGAAAACCACATTGCTCCTCCTGGATCTGAGGTTCAGCGACCCAGCGGACCCCTCTCTCCAGCACAGCTGAATAGACCTTACCAGGAAGGCTGAGGAATTTGATCCCCCTGTAGTTGGAGCACACCCTCCGATCCGCCTTTTTAAAAAGGAGTATCACCACCCCAGTCTGCAGGTTCAGCTGCACTGTCCCCGACATCCATGCTATGCGGCAGAGGCGTGTCAGTCAGGATAGCCCTACAACCTTGAGGAACCCAGGGCGGACCTCATCCACACCCAGGGCCCCGCTACTGAGGAGCTTTTTGACTGCTTCACCAACTTAAGCCCCTGGAATAGGTGTGTCCGCTCTGGCTCTGCTTCCTCATTTGAAGGCTTTTCAATGAGGTCTCAGAGGTCTCGGAAGTATTCCTGCCATCTATCTACAACGTCTTGAGTACAGGTCAGCAGCGCCCTGCTCCCATAGTACACAGTGTTGATGGAGCACTGCTTCCCCCTCCTGAGCCGCCGGTTCTTGGACCAGAATCTCCTCGATGCCCATTGGAAGTCGTTCTCCACGGTGTCCCAAAACTCCTCCCACGCCCAAGTATTTGCCTCAGCAATCACCGAAGCCGCATGCCGCTTGGCCTGCCGGTACCTGTCAGCTGCCTCTGAAGCCCGTCCAGAATTGGTTGGAATATATGTTTTGCAAGTCTATGTTTTGCAAAAAGACTTGCAAATTGTTATATTTTATTTAATATTGTTTTCGAGAATATACTGGTGTTTTTCCTCTTATAAAAACAATATAATTCCATATATATTGCATTTCGTTAATCTGTATCCTTACATGTGTAATGACAAAGTTGAATGGGGGGAAACAACAAAAACAATGAATTTAAATTGAATTCCAAGAAAATCCTTTCAGTAGCAATGGAATTAAAAGTGGGTGATTCTCTTAAACGTCTGAGCTGCAAATCAAAGGACCTACAAGAAATTACAACTCCAACAACGCGAATGCTCTGCCATAACATACAAAGTGAGTGTGATCACTTCAATTTCTGTTTCCAGTGGACTTTGGTGTGAGTGCACAGCTTGATCGGACAGTTGGAAGGAGAAACACCTTTATTGGAACCCCCTATTGGATGGCTCCTGAGGTTATTGCTTGTGATGAGAACCCAGATGCTACATATGATTATAGAGTAAGACTCTCCACTCAGTGTGTCAGCTAATATTTGAATCGATAATTGTATTCAGTATGTTTTAATGGTCTTTTCTTTCTCAGAGTGACCTATGGTCATGTGGCATCACAGCTATTGAAATGGCTGAAGGAGCCCCACGTAAGTGTTTTTTAAACTTAATCAAATTTAAGACAAGTGAAATGGGAAATATTATAATATTGGGAAACTTGTTTTTGATATTGATGCACATGATAATATCTGCTTTAGGAAAAAACTATCTGTTAGATACGGAACACAAAAACATTTTCTCACGCATCATGAGGGATATTTTAGTTATACATTTTTAAATGTTTCTGACAAGCTGACACAACCCCACAAATCCCATCTTTTCAATCATTTGAAAACTGAATCATTTTTTTCTATTTATGAGAATTGCTTGGAATTTTTGGTCAATATATTCAATATAAATGTTCACAATCAAGTAAACTATGCTGTAAATGTAGTTTACAAAGTAGCAAGTGTTTGTTTATCTTCCTTTTTGGTGATGTCTCCGGTAATGATTGTTTTCGATATGCATATTTCTTTTAATAGCACTTTGTGACATGCACCCCATGCGTGCACTCTTCCTTATCCCAAGAAACCCTCCTCCTAGGCTCAAGTCTAAAAAGTGGTGAGTGCAACTTATGAAGCATACATTTTCTGTATGCTCTGTATTTCTAACATTTTGAGTTCTCTATTGTCCCCACAAAATCGTTACACATCACGTTTGTCCCTAATAGCTAATGTATGGGTTTACTTTTGACTTGTTTATGTTCATCTTTGCCTTTTTTCTATTTGCTTTTACCTCAGGGCAGATATATATATGTACACACACACACTGAGTCATCTGAAACTAGTTCTTCCACAATTTTGCTGCTGAGCTAAACATCTGCGATGCACCTGCTTTGGCAGCCTCAGCTTCCCCTGGCGTATGCTCTGGACATACTGCAGAAAAAAAAATCTTTAATCCTCTTTTTTCCTTTTTTTTTTTGCTGGCATGTGGGCTGAAAGGAATGAAGTCTCACTTTAAAGTGTTCAGAATTTTCCACATCAATATCATGGTGTTAAAACATGTAGGACTTCTTTCCACTCGTGTCTATTTAGTTGCTATGATTGTTTGGTTACATGCCTTAAAAAACTTGGTTTGGAGGGGGTTGGCCTCGGCTGAGAATGAACCAAAATGTTGCATCAGATTCTGATATTTTTATTGTGTTTTTTTTTTGTTTTTTTTTTTTTTTTTTGAAACTTTTTTTCCCTTATTTCAGTTTTGGTATTCTAAAAGGCTAATCCCAGCAGTCCTGGTTTGTGTAAAATTATAAATTTTAGATTTGTGGTGTCATCTGATTTTATTTAAAGCGAATTTATGTCCAGTACCATTTTAAGTGATGATTGACCAAACTATATTTGGGTTTTCTCAGTATAGATATCTTAAAGGTTTAGTTCTGCATATTTCATTAAAAATGTAAAAATGGACAAAAACCAGAAGCTGTCTGCAATTTTTAAAATGAAGCAGGCTTGCTGGGGTTGATCAGTAATTCCGAGTCTGAAATTGTATGTAGAAATATTCATTTTACACAGGTATCCTCTACAAAGGTTTGTCTTTTGACAGAAATGTCAGTGTGGCTCCCAGTGTCTCCTCACTTTCAAACCCCCGTGTCTGCCTCCATCCAGCTATTTATTTTCCCCCTAAAAATCCCACAGGTCCAAAAAGTTTTTTAGTTTCATCGAGAGTTGCCTGGTGAAGAATTATACCCAGCGCCCCCCAACAGAGCAGCTGCTGAAGCATCCCTTCATCCGAGACCAGCCAAATGAGAGACAAGTCCGCATTCAGCTGAAAGACCACATTGACCGCACCAAGAAGAAGAGGGGAGAAAAGGGTATGTCTATCTTGCTTTGTCCTCACTTGCCAGCCACTCGCTTTTACATTATATGATTCATGTATCTCATTCGAATGCCAGTGACTGTGCTCTCCATTCTAAGTGTCTTTTCGTGTTCCCGTGTACAGACGAGACAGAGTACGAGTACAGCGGCAGTGAGGAGGAGGAAGAGGATCCCCCAGAGCAAGAGGGAGAGCCCAGGTATGGAATTGTCATTACAGCCCCACGAGAAACCAGACAATCCTACTGTTGGAAGGCATTCAAACTGAGCAAGAGTTTCTCCAGTAACTTACCCCTCCATCTCAATTGTTTTCTCACTCCCCAGCTCCATTGTCAATGTGCCGGGTGAGTCCACCCTGCGCCGGGACTTCATCCGCCTTCAGCAGGAGAACAAGGAGCGGTCAGAGGCACTCCGCCGTCAGCAGCTTCTCCAGGAGCAGCAGCTACGCGAGCAGGAGGAGTACAAACGTCAACTACTGGCAGAGAGGCAGAAACGCATTGAGCAGCAGAAAGAGCAAAGGCGGCGTCTGGAAGAGGTAGGGTGTTTTTGCGGTTATGGTATTTCTATGTGATGCCACCGTGACCGCTGTTTGTTCTTAGCTTCTTTTTGTACTGAAATTTTAGATAATTCATATGTGTTTGAAAAAATCAGCAACAGAGACGCGAACGTGAAATGAGAAGGCAACAGGAGCGCGAGCAGCGTCGCCGTGAGCAAGAGGAGAAGAGGCGCATCGAGGAGATGGATCGTCGACGTAAAGAGGAGGAGGAGCGCCGGCGTGCCGAGGACGAAAAGAGAAGGAACGATCGCGAACAGGTGTGTTTTCAAACAAGCTTCTCCCAGGGCTTTCATGCTTTGTATTGACCAGAGGATTGTGTATCCACACCTGACAGTGAGGATCAAAAATGTTAGATCCAAAATGCGCTCCTAAGAAGAGTATCACAGTGCGAGATTAAGACAAAAGGAAGGCCCCGTGCATTATCCACAAAAATAAAAGAACAGCAATAATAAGATGAACATTAGCTACATCTCCATATACTCCCAAATTTTGATTATGTTAGGTTTAAATGAAACAGAATCAGGGAAAAAATACATTTGAAGAAGACCTCTTTGTTTATTTGCAATTTGGGGGGAGACATTCCACGTTCCCTCATAGAATAACCAGAATTTGATATTTGCTCTAAGTCTAAAGGGACATTTTAAAAGAATTTCAAAGCAACTTCGCTTTGAAATGCAAAATCTCAAATGATGATGACTGACACAGGATCTAGATGCAAGCCTTTCTACTGTCACTTATTTCAAAGGCTTCTTTGCTTTTATTGACAGGAGTACATCAGGCGTCAGTTGGAGGAGGAGCAGAGACACTTGGAAATGCTGCAGGAGCAGCTGCTCCGTGAACAGGCCATGCTTCTGGTCAGTTCCAGAATTATACCACCTTTAACATTCCACAGGCTCATCTTGATAGTATTGATGCAGAATTATGCAATATCCATAACACAAATCCTCCTCTGACCAGTATTGTACAAGTGAATCTGTGAGGCACTTGTTTAATTCTCAGTCTAGTGGCTATGGTTTGTGGTGCTGTGAAACCGTAGTAGATAATACTGTGATATTAGCCCATCATCGTCATCTCATTTTACATCCAGTTGGAGGGAGCCATTGAAATGCTCTCTAGTATATTTTTGCAGTTATTATTTAGTAATACAGGCCAGTCATTAAATGGCTGTTCAAGACAAAATTTGCAATTTAGCCTAAACCAATTAAACAGATTTACTGCTACTGCTTTTAAATGTTTGATATGACGGCTGTATTTTCACATCATTTACTTCAAAATTGGTCACCGGGTATTCAAATATTTGTTTTTGTTAAATTTGTCACATATGTAAACCTACAACCATTTCTGCCTTCAGCCCTGCAGTCCATTCCATCTTGTCCACCGTCTGTAAAGGTATTTTGGGATACATATCAAACCACATTTAGTTTTTTTAAATTGCTATTTTCAGGACTCTTCCCAAATTTTCTGTATTGGGATTATATCCAATATATGCAGATAAGTGACTTTACCTGTTGTTGTCCCCTGCATTTAACAGTAAAAGCTTACAGAATGATGATTAATTATTAATTCTCTTTTACAATATATTTTAACGGCCAAAACATTCAATCACCAACATAATTGGAATTTTTATCTCAACCGATGACTTGATGAAGCAGTGATTTTCTAATAGGATTTGTTCATAGACCGCCAGTTTCTTTTTTGTCTTTGGCTGCAACAGTTGTGATCTTGTTCTTCTGTCTATATTTTAGGTTCATATTCCTGATATATTAAGGATAGGATTGTGGGTTCTTCTTGAGTGATGTTTCTGGGCTTTCCTATGTTTGGAATTAGTGATTTTTGGTTTCCAAAATCCATCACTCTGATGTGAGCATGCTTTATTGGGAAAAAGTTAGGTTGGTAGTTGTTGCTCATTGGTACCAACAATTGGTCACAACACTGATCAGTGTGTATTGATTGAATGTGGATTGTTTCATTTTGTCTTTTATTTTTTATTTTTAAACCAAAGGCACCCGGTGTGTGTGGTTTATAGATATGTCTCACTCATGTACATAAGTCCTAACATCTTATATTATGAAAAAATCCTACATAGCACTGCTTTAAGTTTAAATCAACCAATTTGTGTTTGGTAAGGGAAGTGGAAAAGGTCTTTTTTCAGACTGTGGCCCTCCCCAAGACCAAGCTTAGAATAATCCATTCGCTTGATCTGCCCCTGAGAAATATTGTAACCCCCTATCTATCTCCCACCAAGTCCTTTTTTTTTTCTCAAAAGGAGCGTTTAATTTTGCACTCAAATGAGATGATACTTTCTCTCCGAATAATTAATGTTATATAATTTAATCACCTCCTGAAATACATTGTTAAATATTCTTACAGAAGCTGCTGAAAACAATGAATTTCAACAAACTTTTTTTTTTTTTGTTGCAGTTTCATGCTGTAATTTTTAATTTGTGAATTAGAGCAATCATCTACATAATGCTGAGACAAAAAGCACTATAATGGCCGAAATGGCAAAAGAGACAAAACCATTAATGAACATCGATTTGAATGAAATGTGTAATGGAAAAGGTTTCGAGAAATAGATCGTTTTTTTTCAAGCAGCCAAAGTTTGCCAGGCTGGCTGTGGTTGCCGGTTCTCCCATCTTTTGTCATCACCTTTCAACCAACCCCACACTCTGCAATAGGAGTTCAAGTGGCGAGAGCTGGAGGAGCAGCGCAAGGCGGAGAGACTCCACAAGCGCCTGCAGCAGGAGCAGGTGTACCTGCTGTCGCTCCAGCATGAATCCAAACCGCAACCTGGGGACAAGACCAAACTCACATCAGACCACACCAAACACCCTCAGATGTCCATGTCCACCATGCCCACTGACAAAATCCTCACCCCAACCCCACAGGCTCAGGTCATAGACAGTGCTGCTTCTGTAGCAAGAGGCACTCAGGAGGGCGCTAGAGCCCCTCAAGCATTCCCTACCAACAACACTAAACCCCAGGCAACCTTTTCTGAGAAAAATGACTCTGATGAAACTTGTACTGGACAGCTCTCAAACTCCAGTCCCAGCCCCCCTCCGACCGAAACCCCCCCTGACTGTAAAGCTCCTGTGAAAGAACATTTGGAGCGCAATAGGCCAGCTGAGCCCGTCAGTCATCCTCCCCAGCCTATCAGAGAGGTGAACCTCCTCAATGGCTCTGACTACCCTGCTGCCTGCTCTTTCTAGCTTCTTCTTGCTTGCCTTTACACAGCCTCCGTGACCATGGTGATAGAAGTGGTGCGAGTGAAAAGCAATTGTTTTCCTCGGTTTGAGGATTCCCCCTGACACACCTGAATTTGTGAAAAGCAATCACATTGTGAAACTGGTTTGGCCACTGTGGTCCGATTCCAGCACAGTATCTAATTTGTTCAAATATGAACCTCTCAGACGGGCTCTCTCACAGAGACAAGTTGGGGGAACGACACAGAATAGAAACCCACAGGCTTGCAACCATCAGCAAATAGCTTTTTTGGCCTGAATTAAACAGAGCTGTTTTCTGCCACTCTCTTGGCTCTCCCTCACACTCGGCCTCCATGATGACTATAGCAGTTTTCTTTAAATTTTGACTTTGAAAAGCAAGAGCAAGAAAAAGACATGCCACTTTTAGGATTGTCTAATTAAGGGGAGGGGAGAAAGAAGCTTCTTACTTACATTTTGATTAATTTCAACTAATTTAGGTTACCTTTCAGATCACTTATTTTGACCAAAAAAAAGGATTTCCGATCTCTGATCTCCATACATCTCATAACCTTTTCTTTTTTAAGTCTTATTTGAGCTATCTATCATTCTATGTAACATTCAGCCGACTAAGATGTTTTTCTCCCGAGACCAATGAAGATCCATAAGTGCTGTGATTCCCTTGATCCTGGAGGGCTGATGTGGAAATCTTTGAAATGGCTTGTGTGTGTGTGTGTGTGTGTGTGCGTGCGTGTGTGTGTGTGCGTGTGTGTGCGTGTGTGTGTGTCAAGCCATTGCATGTGAAAAGCTGAGGCCCAAACTAACATGCAAAACACCGAAGCAGTGTCATTAACTATGACTTTCTCTCCGTTTTTTTTATACTGATTTGTTTCTCTAAGTTCATTTAACGTTCTGTCCCCCGAGTTTGTGTGCACATGTACCTGCAGCTGTCTCGAATGGGCTTCAAGCATGAATAATATCATTGTCACTAGCTATCTTTATTGTTATTTGTCAACAAGAAATTCAGTTAATTTTTTTTTTTCTGTCGGACATTGTTCTTTACATAACAAGGAGAAGGAAACCATTTTTATTGGAAATGGAAAAAGTTGCTCATATCATAAGTCTTTAAGAACAGGATCTTGAGATTTGTCTTGTTGTAGGCCTGGGCACAGAATATTTTGTAATGGAATTTGTTTATCAACAGTTGTAGTTAAACTATTCTTCTGTCATCATGCAAAGACAGGTCATTGTACCATTTTGTTTTTCTTTAAAAGTTACTGGGAAATGTATTACAATTTTTTTAAATTGCTCTGCAAACTCTCTTGGGTGTTTTCATAATCATAGAGCAATAGTGTGTAGAATATCATAATCATGAGGACTTGCCAATGAGCAACAATGACCTAAGGTAAATTCTTAATATGGTGATCTTAATTATTTCCCAAGTTAATTACTTTATTGCAACATATAACTGAATATAATCAGATTTTGGGCCTTTCATCCAACTCACAATTTTTAGCCAATTTAAATGTTCAAATCTGTGCAAATGCCAACTAAAGGGTAGGTGTTATTTTCCCAGTGTGGCTCATTAAATAAGGTTCTTATCAATTGGTTAAATGAAAACACAGCACTGACCTCTGGTATTTACAGGTGGTTCCCTTCTACTTGTTTTTCTTGGCTTGTAGTTGTGCGAGATCTTTCCAACCCTCGCTCAATGGTTGTCATGTATGATTCCCTCATCCCAGGCAGACGAGCGGTACCGTAAGAATATACAGGGCTCCCCTCAGACCGCCCCGCCACCCAAGCAGCCCCCTTTGCCTCCCCGCTCCTCTGAACCCTTCTCCAATGGTGGCTCTGAGGCCTCTGCCATGCACCGGCCAATGGAGCCTCAGGTAACTTGTCCCTTTAGGTTTTCCTCTTCTCTATAACTCTCTCTTCCCTCTACTGGATTCGATTTCCCGCACTGGGTTGTCAAGCATTGAAGTAAATTCAGGGTAATTTGGGGCCTAATCATTTTGTTCCTGGAGACCCAATGCCATGCATGCGTTTGTGTTTCCCCGTATAGTCAATGTGGGAGAAAAAAAATGCAGGTCAGAGTCTTTCCTCTTTGGGCTGGATTGCAAGACCAATCTGCCCGGAAAGGGTAGCTGAGGGATTTATCATAAAATGCAAGTCAGACTTTTGGCTCTTTGATTCGTTTTACATTCTTATTTCAGTGTATCTTGCCTTCTAAGGCAGACATGATTCCACACACTAGACAAAACATTTCAGAACCAATCAAACTGTGTATGTTGTATCCGTGAATGTTCTCAGCCATCGAGGTCATGGTTAATCATCAAATCCTGTCATGGCAACTGGACTGGAGAAATGTTTGCTTTCTACTGACTGCTGGAAAAAAATCTTCGAGCCGTCAGTTATGTTTGGCTGAAACTAATATTTTATGTGATCATAAGTGTCGGTGTGACACTACATAACAAAATCAAATAATCATCATCATTTTGTGTTGTGCTTGGTTTGCGATATGCATGCGCATAAATTTGAGCGCATGTATGTAAGTCACACACATCTTCCCTCATGTCTCACTGTGTTGTCTGCTTGTTTCACCTTCTTCCTCCTTTTCCTCTTGTTCCCCCTCCTTCCTCACCTCCTTAAAAGGTCCAGTGGTCCCACCTGGCTGCTTTAAAGAGCAGTAACAACGCTGCCCCCTCTCCTCCTCCTCCTCCTCCGCCTGTGGTGTCTCGCTCACAGTCCTTCAGCGAGCCCGGCGGTGTGACCTCTAACTTTGCACAACTCCACCTGCGTTCCCAGGACCCCCACCATCACCAACACCATCACCACCCTTCGCCCGCACGCACTGACCCCCAACCCCAACCTCCCCTCCACCATCCTCCAGCCCAGCCTAGGGCTGAGCACCAGGCCACCGTGGAGGAGGTGCCTCCCAAGGTAAGGAGTGTAGGAGGGCCCCCTTCCCCAACCTCCCCCCTTCCGTCCTGGTCTGGTCATCATTCACCTCTTTTCCTGTCAGTCTGCTCATTTATCATGCTCCTCAGCCGCACCATGTTTGAATGTGTGTCTCGTTGTGTTCAGTTTTATATACTTTGCCCACCCGCAAATTGTATCGAAACTAAAACTGACCACTCAGAATCTCAGGAACCACTAAATGTCATTCTATTTTTGGTGCAAGGGATGTTGCTGGTGCATATCTGCCAGCTTTATTTTAAAAAAACAAAACAAAAATGCTTCTGTGTTTCAGGGTCCACAATGAAGATTAGGGCTACTGTGCATTTTGAAAACTTTTCTTTTTGTGCGTCAGTTCAACCAGTTTGCCAGACCACTTTCCTTCAGTTACATATGGATCTTCAAATGTGTTTTCTCCAGGTCCCCATGAGGACAACATCCAGGTCTCCAGTACTGTCACGCCGAGAGTCCCCTCTGCCATTGCAGTCCAGCAACCAGGGTGGACAAAGGAATGCTGGGGGGTAGGTGAAAAGACCATTGTAGTCAGAAAGCTTTTCCTTTCAGTCAATGAGGATTTATTTACATAATCATTTAAATGTACTATGTAATGATTTTGTTGCCATATTTGTTGATCAGGTGACTGGTTTCGGTCCTACATGTACCTTTTTGTAGGGGCTCAGAAGACAGGTCTAAATATATTGAATATTATCTAACTGTGACATCACACCCTGCAGATTCTCTGATATTGAAAGCGTTACCGTATGATTTTAAATGTAGATGTGTATCAGTGCCTGCTGAAAATATGTGGACCATGTGATAAATAACACTTTTTTTCAAAAAAGGTTCAGGCTTTATAAACATCAGTGATGTTCTGAGACTTAGTTTCTTTGAATGCTAGTAAGTTTGTGTTATAATAAATATTTAGGTAAATTGACATATTTCAGTCTAATTTGTCTTGTCCTGTATCAAAATCCTAATTTTCACAACCTAAGAAGATATAGTAATACATATTGATGTCTGAAAATGGAAATTTGAACGCTGAGGTATTTAATTTCTTTCTGGATTGCTGAGTGAGTTTTCAATACATAGCAATATTTCCATCAAAATGTACATATAAAGTAGACTTGTACCATTTCTTTAAATTAAAGGAAATCCTATTCTGAATCTAGCGTTTTTTGTTTGGTTGCTCATTTTTTCTTTGTTTCAGCAGTGTGGAGCAGCGCCCACTGTGGGACCGAGTGGAGAAGCTCCAGCCCCGGTCAGGCAGCGGCAGCTCCTCAGGCTCGTCCAACTCCAGCTCCCAGGCCAGTCCAGGGGACCGCTTCAGACCACGCTGTGAGTCCCCTGGTACTGTATTCAGGCACATTGGAATAACTCCTCCTATATTATGTTTGGCACCGAAGGATTCACACGTACATAACTGTTCATCTGCTCACACTGCAGTAAATGTTGCACCGTTCATACACCAGTAATGGTGTAACTGTTATCTCTTACTAAAATCCCCATGTTTCTTGTCCAAAGCCTCCTCCAAATCTGAAGGATCCCCCCTTCAGCGTCCTGAAAATATTCCCAAAAAACAAGAAGACAAGAATCTTGCCCGACCAACTCGACCTGCTGTAAGTTCTCTCTCCCCTCAGTACAGGTCAAACTTGTATTTCTTTGAGCAGGTGAAATATTATTTTGTTCCATTTGTGTTCTTCTCCATTTTCGACCACAACTATTCAACCGCCTGATGTGTGAAACTACACATGAATCCGATGGTTCGTGAATTTTGAGAAACGTCTTAGGTTGATGTGGTAAGCCTATTGGACGAGATAATCGTTCCCCCTGCTGTGCTTGCACCATTTCCCCATTCGTTATATCTTATTATTGAGGTCGGAGGAAAAAGACACTTTTGATTCTTTTTGAGGAGTAAAATAATTTTGGTGATGTCCCTGGTTCCTGTCTTCTCTGATTGTGATACGATTATCATTTCCTGACAACCTATCTCATGGCCTGCACACTTGTACCTGACTTTATGTTCTATCGGCAAAGCACACATGGCACAGCAAAGGTTTGAAGCCTGTACCACAGTTTCCTGAGCCTGTATTTTAAACACAACCACACTTGTATGTTTTTTTGTTTCCACATACACGTCAGAATGTTTCTGATTCTCAATTGGTTTTGTGACTTAATGAAAGAATATATGTTTTTCTTTCCGTATAAATATTGGTATGAACTCTGATTGTATCATTTTGCCAACAGTCAATTTTATCAGCAACAATAACTGGGATCATGGCATTAGTTGTACACAGCAAAGCCTTTTTTAAAAGATAATTTGCTGCACTGTGAAATCGTGAACAACTCTGATCTGGAGCAAACATAGGCTACTTTTGTGAAAGACAAATTCCTGAGCTAAAAAAATCAGGTAACAGTGCAAAGATACCCATTTGGCCTGACATTCATTCTACAAATGGCAATCCTGAGTTGACACAGAATAATCAGATCAAATACAATGCTAATCATTAATGTTAAGCGAGGACGAATTTCTCCAAGGCTCCGCTTCGCAGATTGTCTCGAGCAAAAGCCACTTCACTAATCCTCATGTTTTTAAGTTTTACCTCCCAAATGTTTGGGGTGTTTGTTTTTATTTAGCTCAAATCCAATTAAAATCATTGCAGATAGGCTGAATTTTGTCAAAATCATAGACTTGATTCTATCTAAGAACATCTCATTGTACCGTGCAGGACTTGGCGGCTCTAGCCAAGGAGCTCCGTGCAGTTGACGATGTACGACCTCCTCACAAGGTGACCGACTACTCCTCTTCCAGCGAAGAGTCAGGTACCACTGATGAGGAGGATGAGGAGGAGGTGGACCAGGAGGCAGGAGAAGAGTCCACTTCAGGAACTGAAGACTCTAGGGCAGGGTAGGTAGAGCTACAATCTTGATACAGGGGTGCCATTTATTTTTTTAGATATTTTGAACATGAAAAGCAATACAAGTTTAAGCTTTCTAGTGTATGGATATCATCCTAATTTGAATCCAGATAATGTGCATGTTTTCACCGCATGGCTGGTAACACTGGTCTGGTTACGGACATCAGATATCCCCATGGCTTCCGCAGGAGGCAAAGTAACGGAGAGACAGAATCGGCAAAGACCATGCTGGTGGAAGACTCGGAGGGCGAACAAGCCATAACACCCTCCAAGGACGGCACGCTGGTCATCAGACAGGTAAGACAGGGAATGTGACTTAAGTGATAATTCAGGTATTTTTAAAACACTTCACTTTTTCCCTTCTTGTTGGGTCAGAATAATTAATAGGAAATAAATGTATTACAGCCAATGTGTGCAGGTCAGTTAATTACAATGGCTATGTACACAAAAGCATGGGATTAAAGAAAAATAATTCTTCAAGAAGCACCATGAAAATAAATGACGAAAGAACGAATGTGGAATAATAGAGTTTGTAATGATTCTTTTCTTCAACCCTTGATGCTGACAATCTACTTCAATATTTCTCAATGACGAACTAATAACAATAACCATTAACGAGCGCATAAAATATGATTTGAAATGATTTATAAGCAATAAGATGGGAAAGAATTAAAAATACCCAAATTATCTGCTAATGACAAAGAGCAATCACATTACATTTTCTTTTGTTTCCATATCTGTCGTCTGTGATCCAGTATATCCAGCCATTCACACCCATTTTCTTTTTATGCTTGTATTTCTTCAGGCTTTTTTAACTTTTTCTTTAAGCAAGTGTAGACTTGCAGCGAATTACGGATTGCATTTTAACTGACGTGGGCAGAAATGGAGGGTTTTTTTAGGTGTATGTTTTTTTATGATGAGGGAAAACAGGATCTTGAGATAGAGTAACCAACTTGGTGAGTGCAGGCTCCGTGCTCTCTCCACCTGCTTGCTTGAGCCCAAGTGTGCCTGTTCTTGCTTCCAGAGTACCGTTGACATAAAGCGGTTGGTCAATCTCTCATCCTCCTCCTCTCCCATGGCCGGCCCTGGTCACGGCCATGGCCAAGAGAAAAACGGCTTTGCAAGCCGCATACACCACCTGCCAGACCTTATCCAGCAGAGCCATCACTCCCCTTCCTCTTCCACCACCATCCTTTCCTCCACCTCCTCCCCATTCCCCTCATCACCTAGCCTTGCCAGTCCCGCCATGTCCCCACAGAACCCCCTGGACAAGCTCACTGCTATAGAGGTATGTCACCCTCGCACCGCTGAGGCAAACGACCGAGGAATGGACGGTTTCTGTGTTCAGCCATAGACATGCAACAAGCAAATCTGAGAGAAATAGCAGTTGCAAATTTTTGTTTTTATCTTGCTCAAGTTTTACAGTGGAGTTTGCTCCTGGATCAAGTTAATTTGCCTTACGAAATTCATTGCTGTCTATTAGTGTAGCCTATTCTCTCTCTGGCTGTGAGGCTGATAAAAATGAACTATTTGCCAGTGCTGTTTTGTCTCATTGCTATGTTGCTTACCATCTCTAAGCCAATACATACCAACTGTCCCGTCCTTGGTTGTTGGTCTGGGTATGTCTGTGGCCCTCTATGCCCCTCCTGACTTCACTCTCATCTGCCCCCTTCTGGCTTGGCTGGCACCTGGTTTGAATCCTCTTGGCCTGCGAGACTATCCTCCTGCAATTCACTGCGTTTTGCTTGCCACTGCTAACACTGGTGCCTCCTGGTGGTCCGACAGTCTCATGGCATGAAGGCGACTAAACCGGATCTTGTTGCACCCAGCTATCAAGGATTTTTTAAAGCTGGATACCACATATTTCGGTGCTTAAAGTACTTCTAGAACTTTGTCATGGTGGCATGTGAGTGCAAAAGTTTTGCTGTTGTACTTCGACACTTTTAGAGGAAAAGTGTACGGGACAATTTTTGTTTTAGACTGCTGCAGGTATACTACTTTTTACAGGGGGGGGTTGAAAGAATTTTTGATTATTATTATGTATTGCATCATCCTTTGTGATGCTACAACCTGCTTCCTGGTGGTGGAATTGTCCTCTTCTGTGCTTTCCTAGAAACAGCCTTTGCCTTTTCTAACTTTCACAGCAAGTAAGAATCATGTTCATTTTTTTCCTCCTTCTAATATTTCCGTCCATTCCAAGCTAAACACGACTAACATAAGTCAAATCAACTGAGTGTGAATTCCTTTGTGCAATTGGATTTAAAGCTGAAATGATCTGGATGCTTTTTGAACCCACCGAGGTAGACCTTAGGTGCTGAAAACTAACAAACTTTTTTTGCGTAATCAAAAGAAATGACTGTAACCGTGCAAGATGTTACAGTTTGGACCAAAGGCTGCCGTTTTGTCTCTTAACAATAGGCGACTCCTGACACCTATTTCAGTTTTGTGTTAAATAATAAGACTTGCTTTTACATTGTTCTTTTGGCAGTCCCAGTCAGAAACCAACTCCATGTCCAAGCACAAGTCTTCGTCTTCCTTCACTCCCTTCATCGACCCACGTCTTCTCCAGATCTCTCCATCCAGTGGCAGTTCCCTCAACAACATGGGTACGTTGCCTACAACCTCAGAATGGACCCCCCCATTCACACACTCGCCTTTAACTATTTTTTTCAGCCTTGAAAAAGATTTGGTTTATTTTCATAACTAAGCGCTGCCAATGGAGCTCTGTCAGTACAGAATTATTTTTATTCAGTAAAAGAGTAATATAAATGATAAATACCAGATACGCAGCTGCTTTAAGCCCGACTTGTACACCACCAGGATTTGGACAGGACGGGCGGCTAGCAGACCCACTGAGGTCTGACCCTTCGCGTAAAGGGTCAGTGGTTAACGTAAACCCAGTCAACACACGCCCTCCGAGCGATACCCCTGAGATCCGCAAGTACAAGAAGAGATTCAACTCCGAGATCCTCTGTGCCGCGCTCTGGGGTAATCCTTTTTGTTTTTAATTTGGCACAACCATGAAAGTCTTGTCGCTGTCTCTCGCATTTACAGTATAAGTGAAATACAGTGATTTTTAACTTTGTTTGTATATGTCGGTTTTGACCATAGGAGTCAATTTACTGGTCGGAACTGAGAGCGGTCTGATGCTCCTTGACCGAAGCGGTCAGGGGAAGGTCTACCCTCTTATCAGCAGACGCCGTATCCAGCAGATGGATGTCCTGGAGGGACTCAATGTCCTGGTCACTATATCAGGTAAAGACTCTAGAACAGAAACTAGTTTTCGTGTGGAACCTATCGTATGAGCCTCAAGTCAGAGTAAGATCTCTGAATGTTTTTGTTGTTCATCAGTTAAACTGCTTTGAAGCTACTTTCACACCATCGCCTACCTTATTCATAAATAGGTTTTCCATTTCCCAGAATTACATTAAAACTATCTCTCTGGAGCAGATTACGATCTAATCTTGGACAGACTTGTCATGATCTCAAATTTCATGAAACCTATATTACAGTCTGTCTGCCTAATGAATGGTGGAAAAAAAACATTTATTCTTATTGCATATTGCAATTCTAATGTGTTTGAATGCAGTACACTGTAGAAGTAGGGCTGCAACAAAAAAGCTATGGTAACCATGAAAATAAATCTTTAATCTCCAGATTATATCACCTTGCAACCACATCTTGTCCAACATTAATGCTTAGTTTTTTATGCTTATTGGGTCTCAACAACCCCAAAGAGAAATTAAAAATGCAAACCATATAAGAGCTTGGGTCATAGGAAGCTTAGGAGGCAGGGAGCTATATTCAGTAGTTTTCTCTTTACAGGCAAAAAGAACAAGCTGCGGGTGTATTACCTGTCTTGGCTGAGAAACAAGATTTTGCACAATGACCCTGAGGTGGAGAAGAAGCAGGGTTGGGTCAATGTGGGCGACCTGGAAGGCTGCGTTCACTACAAAGTTGGTAGGTTTCCTCATCTGTCAGATTCCTGAATATCAGATAAAAAAGACACGAGAGGCACAATCACCTCTGGCCAAGATTCGGTCAAACTTTTATCTTTACCACACCGCTGACTGCAATGTCTCCCTTTCATTCCAGTGAAATACGAAAGGATTAAGTTCTTGGTGCTGGCCTTGAAGAATTCTGTAGAGGTGTATGCCTGGGCACCCAAACCGTACCACAAATTTATGGCCTTTAAGGTGAGTGCTTGCCGATAATACCTGCATTCATGTTTGTTTTTTTTCCCCTCAACCATCCATTTCTGATTTTAAATGGCCAAATTAACCTGTTTCTTCATATTTGCTCTTAGTCATTTGGTGACCTGGTGCACAAGCCTCTGTTGGTTGATCTGACTGTGGAGGAAGGACAGAGGTTAAAGGTCATTTATGGCTCATGCTCAGGCTTCCACGCTGTGGATGTGGACTCTGGTGCTGTCTACGACATCTACCTGCCCACGCATGTAAACACCAAGTTCTCGATTGTCTCCTGCGTCCTATTTTTACCTGCTTTTAAATCCTCTCGATGTCCTCCCCCAGATCCAAACCAGCATCCAGTGCCATGCCATCATCATCCTTCCCAACACTGACGGCATTGAGTTGTTGGTGTGTTACGAGGATGAGGGCGTCTACGTTAACACCTACGGACGCATCACAAAGGATGTGGTGCTGCAGTGGGGGGAAATGCCAACTTCAGTGGGTAAGGAGTGCTAAGAGGGAAAAAAAAACACATACAATTTTATACCTGCACTTCTTAAATGTTTTTTTGTCTTTTGTTACAGCCTACATTAGGTCAAACCAGATCATGGGCTGGGGTGAAAAGGCCATAGAGATCCGCTCAGTGGAGACGGGCCACCTGGACGGAGTCTTCATGCATAAAAGAGCCCAGCGACTCAAATTCCTTTGCGAGAGGAACGACAAGGTGTGAGCCAAGCTATCAATTTAACTAATGTATATCAAGAATGTACTTAATGTTTGAAAAAGTGCCGTTACTCAATGGGTAAGATATGATTGGTTGAACAAAGATAACCGATAACCCGGCATTAAGATTATTATTTCACCACACCTATGTGTAACCAGATAACTTCTAAACAAAATTGCACTCTACCGCTGGTTGTCCATGCGTTCTGTAGATACGATAGACTATCAAATGGATGGAATGGATCTGTCAAGTTTATGCACCGGAAAACAGAATGATAACAATTCATCTGTAATAGGTTGATATCAGATAGTTAACTTGGCCGAGCAAATATGGTGTGGGCTGCCACATAGACCCTCGCAAGTGCAGTCTGGGATATAATGATAATAGTAATTATAATTTATCCTTTATTAATCCCCGTGGAGAAATTTATTGTCTGCAATTAACCCATCATGGATGAACCATGAGCAGAAGGCATGCCATCCACTAGCGCCATGGGAGCAGTTAGGGGTTCAGTGTCTTGCTCAACAACACTTCAACACACTAGGAAGAGCTGGGAAACGAATCAGGAATGTTCGGTTCCGAAGATGATTGCTCTGCCTCCTGCACCAGGCCACCCATGAATATGACGTTGATCAAAATCGACAACATTTATCAAACATCCTTTGCTCATTTTTGTGCCTTTATCCCTGTCTTTCAGGTCTTCTTTGCTTCTGTGCGCCCCGGCGGGGCCAGTCAGGTATACTTCATGACCCTTGGACGCACTTCCCTGATGAGCTGGTAGTCAAGATTTCACTACGCCAGCCAACACGACAAACCACACCAACGCAGTGACCAACAGATGATGATTGTGACTATTACCTTCAACCGTGAAGAAGAGAACCCCTTCCTCTCGCCCATTCAGATTGGACTGTAATCATGAAAAGAAGCTGGCAATGCAGGGGTGGGGAACATGTATTCTGTTTGTGTGCACCATCACCAATCCACTGAGTGTTACTAGTAAACTTAAAGAGACAACAGAAAGCCAACAGGCCTCCAGGTTTTCCTCACCCACCGCCCGACCTTTGAGCCGACCCTCCCTCCCCCCATCCTCTTCCTCTGCAGGACGCAGGATCTTTTGCCTGTTGATGGTAAAATCTTAAATGTGTCATAGTAAATCTTTGCATCATGTCTGTGTGTGAGTGGGAGGTCAGTGCAAGAAGCACTGAGCATGTGAGTGACTGAAGAAGCGCGTTTCTCCAAAGAGACAACGAGGATGAACGCAGCTGTTGCTGTATTTGAAGAAGGCAATTACTGTACGTGCCACACCTTGAGTGGGTCCTAGCTGTCTGTTACTGTTTAGTTCAGGTCCCGTTCAGGTAAAATGAACTCCCAACTCCCATCCGAGGTAGATTTCCACATCTAAAAAGTCATTGGACATGTGTATTGATGTCTTCTTCACAGTTAATAATGGCTTGATGTGGAAAATCCACTCGTATGTGCTCACTTTTTTGCCTTCAAAGATTTTTAAAGGGACCTTCATGATCTATCCATTAAATACAGGGTACTGGATATCAACTTGTACATACTTAGATCAACCAAGTGAGCTTTAGACTCCACCAGGACTTACACTTTCCCTACTTCTACCACATTGCCTCACAAAGTTATGTTTAACAGTAGCCCTGTTTATAACAGCATGTTTCTTTAGAGTCATCATAAAGGTTTTTTTCATACACTGTATATTTTGTATGACTTGCTGCACATAAATAAAGAATAAGAAAGCACCCATGGAGGATTTTTAAAGGAAAGATCCACCCTCACTTCTTCATCATCAATCTATGGGCATGTTTTATGGAAGGTGGAGACAGTGAAAAAAAATGGTTATCTTAAGATGCAAAGTGTCCTGAAATTCTGCTGGAAGTACTTAATACCCCACCCATCCAACTAAAGACCCAGTAGTTAAGCCTTTGGTGGATTTTTCCTTTAATATCAGCTGTAAGTAGGGTTAGAATACAAACTGTGAATTAGACATACAGAATCAGCATTTGGCCATCAAGGTAGCATGGAGACAGGCGGGTGTAACTGCTAGCAAGGGAATGAAGGTAGTCTACACAAATAGAGGAAGCTCCAGAGAGTATCAGCTAAGTAACTTCCATTTAACAGTTGAAGCATCAATTTTGATGGAGACTTTAGATTAATGTTCAGCTCAAAAGTTGCCTTAGTAGAGTCTCCATTAGAATCTCCTGTTAAACGTGAAGTTTTGTTTTTTTTTGCGTACTGAAGGAACACTTTAAACCAGCCATGTGATACAATATTGGACCTGTTTAGCCATTTCGAGCTTCAGACTTATTCAGCCAGTCTGCTTAAACCCAACAGCGTCTCCATTACACATTTGTATTTTATTTCTTCCTTTTCCTTCTCTCATTCTCCGAATCTCAAACGATGAGGCTGCTTTCTGTTTGCCTGTCGCTCAGGCCAAGTGGCTTCATTCCACTGTAAGAAGTAGGATTCATCCTGCAGCTGGAGGAATGAAAAAAGCTTGGTTAACAGGAATCAGTGCAAGATTTGAGGCCACGCTCCTAAACTCTGCTCCTTCACCTTGCTCCACCTTGCTCTCAGTTCAGGTGGTGCCTTCACTCCCCAATATGGGACCATCGGGGAGCTGCAGAACCTGAGAATGAGAAGCTTTTAACTGTCGAACCATTTGTGAAAAGCTGTAAAGGCAGTGTTACAAAACCACTTCAGACAGTGTGTAGTATGAGGCATATTTTTCACTATGGCTTAGTTTTTAGTCTTGTTTCTGCAATTTTGATTATGTAACCCTTCAGATAATACGACTGCAGTGGTTGTTTTTTTTTTAATTTGTAATGCACACCTTATGTTGGAAATGTTTACAGAAGTAATTGTTTTGTTAAACCAATGTGCATCTATGAATATTTATGGTTTATTTCGAGGGCAGTCCCTCCCCCCTTCCCCCCCTGTTTTGTATTTTGTATTATTCCCTTTTTGTACTATCATTTAGACATTTGTGTACAGAAATAATCTGCTCACATTTTGAAATGACACAAGTTCGGAGTGTGACTTCACTGACTCCTCTACATCCCGCTTTGCGCACAGTGTTCCCCTGGCTATGTGACAGCGTGGATCAAATGTTTTCTACCACCCAGGTGACCATTGGTTTAACCCCCCCGCCATACCTTTCTAATTTATGTTCTCTCTGTGTGTACTATGGGAATTACTGTATTTTTCCTGAAGGTCTTTTTTTTCCATTGAATAAAGTCAGAAGTAATTTACAGTGTATTTTCATGTTTTTTTTTTTTTTTGTTCTTCATACCACAGAATCCAAGTCTGCTGTTGACAAACTAAGTTCATGCCTACAAAAAAATTTGGCTCTGGTTTTACAGTTACACCTTGTGCTGACAGGCAAAATCTTCACAATAAAGCTGGCAAATTGAGAGGGCAGTATGACATTTTTAATTTTGTCAAAACTCAAGGGAAATCCGTAGAAATTATGAAGCGTATTAAGATTCAAAGTGCTTATTGCCATTGGTACGGTCTTGAAACGTGTTTCCCTGTACACTGAAATTCTTATTTTGTTATCCGCAGTGAAACCAGAGAGTCGAAAAAGTTAGCATACTATTGCAACGAGATGTAAGCAAAGGTACAGGTTGATTGCAACTCCTCCATGGGTGCCCATGGGTCAGCCGCAGGGAGTCCTGCTGTAGGATCATCCTCCAGAAACCACCGTTTCGCCCCTTCACGCCTGGAATGTCTCCTGGTGGGGGCGGCAGCGACAGAGACGTCTCCCTGTCGCTCCCTGCACCTGATTGGTGTTACCCCCCTGCGGCTGTTGTTGGGGTTGCTGTTCTTTCCCCAGCACCCGACCTTCCTCCTCAGCCAGAGCCAAAAGGTGTCTGTCTCTGCGTCCCTCAAGAGGCACATGGTTGACAGCCTCGGCATCTCAGCTCAACGGAGTAGATGGTAGTCTACCAGCTGGCTTCCCAACACTCAGTAGCAAAATGGGCGTATTTGGCCTTTTTGTACTCGATAGCAGCCCCAATCCCTTCCTCATGAGTGATTGTAAGTTCATTGAAGTAAGCCAGCCCAGCATTGCACGACCATACAACGATGTCTGGGTCGAGAAATGTGGTGGTGATATCTATGGAGAACTGAAGTTGCCTGGCCAGGTCAACCCTCATTTCCCAAGTCTTGTCAGGGGAAAAGGGTCGAGCTGCTTCTTTTTGCCTGATGTATCTATGTTCTCCGCCATCTGAAACAAAGTTGATGGTACTCTCTCCTGGTGGTGACTTTCTGTTATCTTTTCAGCATCACTGCGACACTTCAGCCAAGTTTCCCTGCCGGCCCTGTGACACAACCTTGATGTTGACGCGCTCTTCCTCCATCCTCGCCACCACCATCTCCTTCCTCTCTTCGCAAGTGAGTTGGCTTTGGACCAGAAGCGAGGCATCTCCCCCCCATCCTATTCCTGCTCTTCCTACCTGGACTCTGCCGACGACCTCATTGCAGAGAAGTGTAAACAGGATGTGCAAGTTGAGAGGAAGTGCAAATATGCCTATTGAAATCCAAACCGTTAAGTGCACACTATTTGTTTTGAACGTTTTAAGCATAATCGGGAGTACCAACTCATACATTTTCTTATTAAAAATTACTGCAAGGAAATTGCTGGAGCACCAATAAATACATTTTGCTCATCCAAAAGGTACCCCAACTAATTTAGTCAAATTACCACTCACGAGCCTCTATGTTTGTTTTTATACAGTATGAAGTGAGTCTCCTTGATTATTTTCCCCATGACACAGTGAAGGCGAGGCAGAAGGTATGTTTGCTCAGCTGTCGTCCCGTTAAAAAGCAAACAGTCTCCTGTCCACATCCATCACCATCACAGCGTGTGTTTGCGTCGTTCACCTCGCATCACCGCAAGGGGGCGCTGTTTCCCCAAAGTCGAGGCCCATCCCACTTCCTGTCGCTTCCACCGAGCAAAACAGGTGTGTAAAGGTGGCGATTATATACAGCTATCGTTTCCCTTTTTCTTTTCGCGGAAAAAGGGCTTGGTTACCGGTTAACGCGAATACTTTACATTTCTGCTCTGTTCAGGTCTTCATTCGAACTGAAGGCGCCGATCGGATGAGAAGTGAAACGTCTTTAAGGGAAGACATTCAGGTCCAGTTGCCACAAAAAGATTTCGTCAAGAAATAACCGCGACCTGAACGACCGAGAACCTCCATTATCACGAAAAGTACAAGTATCACATGTATATGTTTTTTTTACATAAATAGTATAAAGAGATAGACATATGTACACATAAACATGGCAAAACAGAATCGAATGTCAATGAAACAACCAGGGATGAGGAAGCAAAGGACGTAAGGACATTCGTTCTGTATGTAATCACTTAACTTTACAAGTTAACAGTGTTAAAGGTTTTTGAGAAATAATTAGTACTAGACGAAAAAGAAAGTAAAATTAAATAAGTAAATAAATAGATAGATAGATCAAAAAAAAACTTGCAAGGGGAGTATAATGTGCTTAATCTGGTGGTTCACAAGGAATCTCAGACAACAAACTGTATATTTTTTGGTTTTTGGATCTTTCCATAAGTTTTATATATAATATAAGTTTTATATATAATTGTATATACTTTATATACAATTCAAAATCGATTACAAAGAACGTAAAATTGGGGAAACACTTTTGCATTCTGCTATTGTGAATGAAGAGCTTGGCCTAAAATAACATTGACAAAGAGTTCCTTTCTTTTGTTGCTAGCCCAAAGGAAAGACTCTTTTTTTTAATTGAACACAAATAGCATAAATAAATATACATATATGCAGGTAAACATGGCAAGGTAGAATCGAATGTCAATGTCAAACATTGACAAACAATGTCAAACAATACAATGTCAGTATCACATGTCTATGTGTTTGTGCGAAATATCGCCGTCACCTTTTTCTTATTATTTTTTTGCACAATGCAATGTCAACCCCGGAAATGTCTTCGGAAGGCTTTTATTTTGAAAGGTCTCCCGCGCGTACGCCCCGCCGTGCCTACGGGCAACTTGACGCAGTCGCACTGGGTCACGCCGCGCGAGCCAGCCGGATGTTTTGCGTCGCCGGAATGAGATGGGAACGTTCGCCCGCTTGACGTCGAGGCGGATCGGACGGCTCCGGCTCCGGTTCCGGCGGCGGCTCCTCTTCCTCCTCCGACCGGGTGAGTGCGAGTTCCCCGGGGCTCGGCCCGTCTCCCTCGGCGGCCCGGGTGGCGTCGGGTCGCGGTGCTTGGACGCTGCGGGGAGGTCGTGACGGTGTGGGTTTTTTTTTCCGCCGTGGCCGTGCTCCGCTAACACTCCCCCCGCCCCGCCCAGACGGAGGCGCCTTCAACAGGCAGGTGCGGCCGCCGTGTTTGTCACCTGTTTGAGCGGAGGGGGAGGGAGGAGGGTTGGCTGTGTGGATGGAGGAAGAAGAAGAAGAAGAAGAGGAGGAGGAGGAAGGCCGGAGGCCGGATCAAAACAAGCGAGTTTCTTGCGTCTCCTCCGCTGTTTTGGAGCACCTGGTGGCTCAGCTGAGCGCTGGCCGGCGTCCCAAAGGGAAGTGGAGGAGGAGGTGTCGAGGTGTTGGCGCGTTTCTATGGAGACCTGAGGGGAAGCTTGATGACCAAAATTGTATGTGTTTAGGGGAGAGATCGATGCGGGAAATGAAGAGAATAACCTCAAGTGGACATCAGAGAATTTCCTAAAACTAAATTAAAACCCCCCAGACCCCCTGCTATTTATCCTGGTTTTCATGAACTATGCGCAGACATGGCATGTTGCGCAGAACTATGCGCAGACATGTTGCTTAAGGATATTTGCATCTCAACTCGGGCCAAGTGTCCAGGACCCAGAGCTGTTTCCACAGATATCTCATTGTGTGTGTGTGCTCCCTATATGGCGACCTCAGGGATCAGTGTATTCTCTGTAAAATGTCTGATCAGTTTGTCAAAGCTAAATTCTGGACAGCAGCAAAGTTTCTATTTACTTTGACATCACTATCAGGCCATTTGATGCCGTGTGTTTGGTTTAGATGCTGATGTTGTTTTTTAACTCAACACAGTCCAAAATGTCCCAATATTACCATCCACACAGGTTTCCGTGTATTCTGATGTTGATAACTTGTTGATTTTTAAGGGCAGCACTGGATATTAAGGTCAAACCCGATTTAATCTCAAAATGGATTTATATCATGTGTTAAAACCCAATAGACTCTATTGAGTTTTATTGAATTGAGTATGATGGGATTAATTCTTATCCATACCGTTTGTTCCATTCCCGGGGTTCTAGGGGGGTTGGAGCCTCGCCCAGCTGTCGTTGGGAGAAAGGCGGGGTTCCCCCTGGACCTGGATCGATCACAGGGTCACATATAGAGGCACACAACCATTTGCTCTGTCATTCACACGTCTGGGTAATTTTGCGTCTTCCGTGAACCTCCTGCATGTGTTTGGACTGCTGAAGGAAACCGGAGAACCAGAGAAAGTGAATGTCCAAACTCCACACAGAATGTGAATGTGCAAACTCCACACAGAAACATTTAATCTTTTTGGTTTTCTTTCTTTATTTATTTTTTCTTCCTCCTGAACACTGCCATCAATATTAATTCCGTAAACCCAACATTGGTCGGAGTTTACTGATTTAGTAGACTTAAACGGCGATAAACTCCTGATTACTTCCATGATCAGTTTATCAAATGAATTCAAAAGTTGTTTGGTTAGAGAGCTGGGAAACAATACTTCAAGAACTTAGCATGGGTATTTTAGGATTTTTTTTTTCAACTTTAATGTTTTCTTAAAGATGATTATGACGATTTTGATTTTAATCAAATAATAGTTAGAAGTAAAACTTGACTTACAACATATTACATCAGGAGTCTCAAACCTGCATCCCTTGACCCCTTGGGCGATGACTCGGCAAAAAGGTGCGTGTGATTAAAAATTTGCACCAACACTAATTTCTGACGTCAAGTAGGGGCCACAAAGTACTGGGACTAGGTGATCTTTTGACACATTGCAATGTTGCAAATTCATCGCACGAGTGTGTATTTCAGCCGAAACACACCAGGCCTCACACACAAATGACGTTTTACACCAATCTGTTCTTTGTCAGTGGTTTCAGCGCGGGCTGCAAACGCAGGCGGTAGAAGACAGAGGTCAGAGGTCACGAGGGGAAGGGGCTCCTCTTCTGTTGGCCAGACCTCGGTCAGATTATACATGATAATTGTTTTTTGTTGAAAGTGGCCAGATGGACAGTTACAGAGAAAATACTAGGTGGATGAAACAGATGAACAAACACAGACGGTTAAAGGGAGGGGTAAGATAACCTACGAGTATCCGTTAACTTGTGTGTTTTAACAAACAAACAAAAGGACTCAGTCCAGAAATAAATTTATTTAAAAACAAATGAGCTAGTGTGCAAAATTACAAACATGTCAACAGTTTCATATAAATGGGTCTGATTGTCATGTTTGATGGAGATTGTGCCAACAGAACACCTGTCAAACATAATCATGTAACTACAAAAAGCTCAACGGAATAGTAAATGAATAAATATTAATAAAACAATTTAACAACACTTTAATAATGTCTTTAATGGCAGTGTTACAAAATTCATCAGATATTAATTTATATAAACCTAACAATGTCTCATCATACAAAAGTGTAAAAAATGATCAGAGAAACTGTTTGTAAAGGATTATGAGCAATCAGTCTAGTCATCTTTTTTTTTATTCTTACTGGCATAAAAGTTATTTGCCTTCCTAAAAAATGGCAAAGAACACCTAGAAAATGTTTTTAATTAAAAAAACAACACAATTGATGACTACGTGTTTTCCATTAGTAAGTAAACATGCTTTTATAGCATAATCTCTGTTTATGCAGAATAAGCCTAAACATGCGGATTCTTTATGCCTTGCTCCAGCTTCAGAACTCGCTGCACTGCTCTGAGTGACTTCTGAGTTTTCTGTGTCCAAAGAGACTGTCGAGTGTTGCTGCAGGTGTTTTGGACAGCACACATACACACACAGACACACAGAAACACACACACTGTGTGTGTCTCGGCAGATGGTCTGCAGAGAGTCAATCGAGGCTCACAGTGTGTTTGGCCACTGTGCCGCTGGTCAGCTGTTGCGTCCCAGGGAAATACAACTCACACCACTGCTTCTTCCAATCAACTTCTTGTTTTCCTGTGGAGACACGAAACTGGACTAATTCTCTCCTATGAACATTTAACTTTGCAATTTTAAGTATTATATTTCTGTAGGCAGATGGCACTTGGCTCTTGCCGTGGCCTCATTTCAACCTGAGAAATAAAACTTTACCAAACCCAATTTTTTATATTTATTTTAAGTTTCCTCTTTGCCCCTCGCTGTTGCACTAACAGCATCGTAATCCCGTCCCGTTCCCGATGAAACGGCAAATTAGTTAATTGAAATAAATCTGCAACTCTTACATTTGTAATGCTTTTTCCTCTGGACATAGGCCAGAAATTATCCAACTGGCATCTCATCATTTGTGTGATTTATTTTTTGGTTTTTAAATCTTTTATTGAAGTAATTATCTTTTCATTATTAGTATTTTTATTTATTTATATTTTTTTTAATTACTATTTTGGAGCATTCCGACCACAATGTCATGTTGGCTCTTGGAAAAAAAGGAAAAAAGAAAATCAGGATAGTAATTTGTGTATAGCAATGCTTTTCTAGATGACAGGATTTTGTAAAAGTGCAGACTCACAGTAAACGCACACAGCTCGGTGAGCCTCGAACTGTATCAACTGTGTTTCATCCCTGCATTTATTTTATGTTCTCATGCACTCGGTTGACATTTCCATAAGAGCCATCCTGGATGGCTGTGCGTAGGTCAGTTGCATCGATGTGAATTCAGACAGGAATTTCTTCTTTTTATATGCATGTGAGGCTCCATAATCTTTCAAGTGACAGAAAACCAAACTTCCGAGTCATCAGCCCCAAGTGTGCCGTGACAATGAGGAGCAGGTCGCCTTCTGGCACTCATTGGGACATAAAACTTCTTGATGCCCCCCCCCCCCCCCATACTTGTCTTCTTCCCTCTTTCAGCTGTGCTACACTCCCCTCTGTCCTCTTGCACTCTCTTGAAGGCTGCGCTCGTGTTTCTGGCCATTCTTTCAAGCGCCCTCCGCACACTGCTCCCTCCCTCCCCTCAGGCTGAGACAAAGAGGGGAGGGTGACTGAAGAGCTCCATAGCCAGGTGTTCACCATTGCCGCCCAGGGAAGCAGCCCTCACACTACAGCTGCCCTCCCCAGCCTCCCATTGTGTGGCACTATTGTTGAATCGCCCACCCCTCCTTGATTCATTGGCCACACAGGGGAAGCCCTTTTCAGACTTGTGTGTGTGTGTGTGTGTGTGAGAGAGAGAGAGGGAGACACTGGTGGTGCGACCAGCACTCAGAAAACATGCATGTGTGGTGAGCACGCGTGCCTCGGGGAAACTGGGTGTTGCAGACTTAGCCGGCTGCCCCAGTCCCCCCATCCCCTACCCCCCCTGTCTCCGCGCCTCTTTGTGAGGCGGCTGTACTGTGATTGGCTGAGAGGCAGCCACTCTAAACAAGGGAATGGCCAACATTGTTGGTCCATCTGTTCTGGGACTCATTGTCCAACTTGGCTGATTTTGTACGAAAAAAAATCCAGCTCTGGAAGACAGACATCAGGGACAGTGGCGTCTGGCTGGATGATAAGCGCTGACTTGGAGCGAAGGACGCAGAACTGCCTATTGGACTTGAGCGTCTTTTTCTTCCCTTTCTTCAGCTAAACTGCTTTCCACTCTGGTTTTTAAGGATTTCAATGTATGGGAGCTACTCTGACACTTTTTCCCTATTGGTTGTTGATGCTGTTTACAGTTGGTAAGTGTGATGAAAGGCCACTGCGTTAAAGGTAAAACTTAAAATTATTAATGTCAGATACCTCTTAGAGGAGAAAAATTCAAGAGTTGCTTAATTATGTGTTCAGAGGATGCTGCAGGTTCAAATTGCATGACAGGTGTCCTTTGTACTTGGCCTTATATTCTCTTTATTTTCATTCAGCAATTTTGTTTCTTGTCAACAACTGTTATAGTGTGATTTATCTGTCCAAATCAAAGTTAACGATGAGTTACATTTCTCTAAATGTGTCTTCTGAGATGTTTGAGGTGAGGAGAGTCTTTCAAATCATGTCATATTTCTCAGTACCATGCAGATCAGTGTTATTTTCCAAAACCAAGCAGATATGATATAATGTGGTTCGCCGTTTTTATTTATTTTCGGCCTCTTTGGATCCGTGCGGCACAACTCCTGTGTGCAGAGACACAACAAGATGCAAATTACAATACAGACAATGGAACCGTAATACTGGTTCCAAATAATTGGATTTTGTAAAGAGTGGATAGCTGCCTCCTAAGTATGATATACTGAAATAAGTTTAGTCATCTATGGAACAAGTTAGACTAGAGATGCAACCCACAAGTCTGGGCCACAACATCACCACAGTAGAGTGAAGCAGATAGAAGTATGTGTGTCTGTGTGTGTGCGCACGGACGTCTCACTGGTGTGAGAGACAGTTGTGTGAGGACATCTGTTGCCCTGCTGCTGGCGGGGAAGGCCTAGCGTGCCTTCAGGAACACCACCCATACACACACACGCACACAATCCTTCAGGGGGCATCCCTCTTTTTTTTGGCAATAAGATTTTCACTGTGTCATGCAGTACTGGACAACCTACTCTTGTCCCCCCTTGCCCCTTTCAGACAGTGCCCATTCCCCCCCCATCTTTCTTCAACACCCCCACCCATCGTCACACAAACTCACAAAGCCCCCATATACAAAGGACTGAGAGGACAGTGTTACATATTCATTACTGCCTCATCAAAGCCTGTAGCGGTGCTGGGGGGGTGCGGGCCTGCCGGCGTTTGAAAGATGCACCCACTTACTCCCAAGTTGTGGACATGGTGCCATGAGGTTAATCCGCTGCGGGGCCCAGCCGTTCAGTGAGAGCGAGACCACACTAGAAGAGTTCTGAAAAAATGGCGATACTCAGGGAAAAGGCTCATTCACAGCAAATTTCTGCCAGAAAACAAGGAGGCATCAGGGTGCAGTTAAATAGGAAGCACTCGAAGGATCCCTCACACAGAGGCCAGGGAAGACCTGCTCAAATATTTACAGAGCAGTTAATAATTTTAATGTTCTAATGACTAACACATGACTGTTTCTGTCTTTCTACAGAGGTAGAAAGTTTTATGTGTTTAATGACTTTTCAGTTAATGCCAGATTACCACTCAATAAAATGAGTCAGTCAAGTTAACAAGACCTGAAGTCCCCTTTTTAGCAGCAGATTATAAGCTACTCTCCTGCTGATTGGAAAATATATATATTCTTCTTAATATTAACTTTCCTGACATTTTAAGAAGTACTTATCAACCATGGAGGGATGGAATGACTGAAATATCCATCAGTGTTTCTGCTTATTTTATAATGTTCTGCTTGTTCCTCAGGCAGTATAACGAATGGCCTGAGGAAAAAAAAAAACACTGAACAGATACTTTGGATGTGTCAGATTAGGCCATTATCAGCGCTGCTCACAGCAGTGTGAGTCACTTGCAATATTGTATCTTTTGTGTGTCTCTGGTGTCCCTGGGCATCATGAACACCCACACCAATTGATGTTCCGTCATTGCTGCTGGTTTGTTGATGGAGAAGGATGCCGGAGGGGCACACTTAGACCAACCCAACCCTACTCCTTCCTCTAACTGGACTGTTGACTGTGTGTGTGTTTGTTTGTCTGTGTGTGTGTGTGTGTGTGTGTGTGTGTGTGTGTGTGTGTGTGTGTGCGTGCGCACACGTGCGCGGCTGTGCATGCAAGCGTGCGCGGAAGGTGGCTGCTGACTGAATGCCGCAGCCTCTGTCTTGGCATTTGTTAGGGAGAATGCTTTCAACAGCTGTAGCTTAGCAACAGCAGCTCAGCCATGTTGCTAAGCAGCCTCTTTTTCATAAAATGCACTCCGCCCCTCCACCCTCTTCCCCCACCCACCAGCTTTCAGTCAATTCCCTTTACATCATGAGTTCCACTGAGATTACTAAGGTTTGAATTTGGGTTTTTAGGTCAGGAGACGTACATAAACAGTTTTAAGCACTGTCTAACGGCTATTACTGTTTTTTGGCTGTACATTTTTGTTTGATCCTCTGAATGTGTTCGTGTGAGTGTGTAAAAGTCCTTGAGTGTGTGTGAATTATATGGTCTGGTGTGTCATCTCCACGGTAAGAAGAAGCCATGTGGTTTGTAACATGTGATTGTTGGCTGCAGGTCTATTTCCTCCCGATTATATCCTTCCTCTTTTATCAATGTCTTAAGTTGTTTTTCCGTTGCAGATGTAAAACAACCAAGTCATGAAAAACACCACAACTCCGCACAAAGTTAAACTTTGAAGATGTGACCACACATTTTAGCTTGTTTTTTTTTTAAGCCCTAGTAACAGTTTTTCCTCTTTTATGTTACTGTTATAGTTCATAGAAGGCTTCTCTTTTTTCATATTATGAAATGATATAGTTTCATGTTTTGCTTTTCTTGTTTCTGCTGTGCTGAGAATGTACTCCACGATACACTTCTATCCAATTCATGACCCAATATCAACTTTTTTCCACAATGTTTTGCATAATTTGTCTTGAGTTCAAAATTTGACACCTATCAGATCAGCCTCCCATTATCTCTGCATTAAACACATTACTTTGGCTTCCTGCTGACGTTCATTTTAATGAGTGACTCCCACCAGCCCAGTGGGAAGAAACATATGGACTGTAATCACTAGGTGGAATCTAAAATGGCCTGTCTGTCTTTTTTCCCCCTCTCTTGTTTCCTCCTGCAGATTAATGCACCGTGGAGTTGCTCTATAAAATCGCACTGGGGCCCAAAAGAAGAAAAAAAAAGCAGGAGCCCATTAATTAGGGTTAAGGGCTCCGGCTGGCCCTTTATGTCGCCCCGCCTGGCGCTCATCTGCGTCTTCAACTGCCTTACGCAGCGGCTCAGAACAAGATTAGCATGAAGCCTACAGGGTGGATTGATAAGTCTGATTTTCCTGAAAATGAGACACAGCACTGACTCATTATTATCGTGGAACCGCAGTGCCTGTTTGAAGATCCACAATTTTCAAATGATTTCCCCTATAAATTTCCTGCGCTGTGTGTGTGTATTATTTTTTAAAAGACCAATTAGTTAAGGATGAAGGAACTTCATTAGGTTCATAATATAATTGTCACTCAGCCTAATTACGTGGACTGCGGTTTTACATGACGCATTGGAAGTCTTAATGTAATTTTAATTTTTCTTCCCATCCTCTGTTTTAGGTACTGATGATTCCAGCTTTGTGAGAGGGCAGCAGTTGGCCTGCGGTTCTGGATGTCTGTGACAGATCCATGGGCCAAAAGGACCATGTGGAGGCCGGAGCAGATCATATCCTCGACCTGGAGCTGGGTTTGGAGTATCTCCACATAGTGGGGTCTGACCGGCAGGCTGGCGGCGCTGACGGACCCCCTGCTATGGAGGAGCAGGGGGAGAACTCTACTGAGTGCAGTGCCACCACTTCCCCTCCGCAGGGTCCGTTTGAGGAAAGTGCCGGGTCAGATGTCAAGAACAAGCCGGCGCCGTCTTCCACTGCAACTTGCCCTGTCAGCCACAGCCCAGATGGGGGGGAAAGGGGGTTAACTCCCAGCAAAAGCACCCACCAGCCGCTCTGTCGGACCCAGTGTGTGGATTTGGGGACTGAAGGGCCCCCTGAGCCCCCATCTGAGCTGGAACAAGACAACTCTGTTAAGTCATCTCCACATAGCTCCCCATGTAAGCAAACCCCAGAGCCTCCTTCCATCCCCTCTATGACGGAAGCAGCACCTGCAGTCACTGACAAAGAGTACCAGGCCAAACTAGATTTTGCACTGAAGCTGGGTTACTCCGAGGACACGGTGCGACTTGTGCTGTCCAAGCTGGGTCCCGACACTCTCATCAATGACATACTTGGAGAGCTGGTCAAACTGGGAACATCGGAATCCGAGCAGCCAGCAGGGTCTTCAGCTTCTACTTCATCTTCTTCATCCTCCTCTTCTTCTTGTGGTTGTTCTGAAGTGCCCGAACTTCAGCGGTCTGACTCACCATGTCCATCAGACTCCTTGGCAGATCAGGATAACCTGCGTCCGATTGTGGTAGACGGGAGTAACGTAGCCATGAGGTGAGCCGAAGGTCAAAGCGGGGCTTTTTTTTTTTTTTTTTTCCATAAAGCCATCCTCAGTCATTGTGTTTATTTCCTGTGTTCTGTGTCCGCAGCCATGGCAACAAGGAAGTTTTTTCCTGCCAGGGCATCCAGCTGGCTGTAGATTGGTTCCTAGAGCGTGGCCACCATGACATTACAGTGTTTGTCCCTGCATGGAGGAAAGAACAGTCCCGCCCGGATGCCCCAATAACAGGTTAGTGCTGGAGGTCAGATGACACACACACACACACACAACACACACACACACACACACACACACACACACACACACACACACACACACACACACACACACACACGCACACACTCACTTCACACTAGGTTTCTATGTGTCTTTGACAAAAAAAAATTCCAAATAATCCCCAAACATGGAAAATTAGAAACAAGTTTCAGTAAATGAATGACATTGCCATAATAACATCGAAGTAATCAAGAAACATACAATGTTGTTTGGAGTGCTGTGCTTTCAAAAGAATAGGAACTTGTTCATTTTAAATTCTGTATTTTCTCTTCTATTCATGCTGATGTTCATTGATATGAAAGAAGATAGTCATATCAATCTTTTTTATCAAAAATAATTAAATAATCAGTGCAACATGGAATTGAACTATTCCTTGAATAGAATAGAATGCACCTTTAATTGTCTGCAGTGAGGAAATTTCAATAACAACTGGTTTCATAATTGATTTATCTGGAAATCATGCTTAAAGCCGAAAGCTGAAATGGATGACAAACCATTTACAGGATGACAAACCATTAATTGCGGCAGCTCTAGAATTCAAAAGAATGGATTTTTGCCTTAACATACAGCACGCTTCTGTTGATGCTCCTCTTTGAGAAACACATAGGTCAGTGGTTCTTAACCTTGTTGGAGGCACCGAACCCCACCAGTTTCATATGCTCATTCACCGCACCCTTCTTAAGTAAAAAATACAATATGATTATCACTCAGACACATATACAGCCCTCTCTAAGCGATCTGATAGGGAGGTCTCACTCTGCTGCATAAACCAGCGACCTCAAAGCGGACCGGTAGGAAATCTCAGTGCGGGACGCTTTCAATGACTGTGCCCACTAACTGCAGACTAGAGTGAGGGGTGGGCCTCTGCGGCGGAGGCTCCACCGAACCCCTGAGACCGACTCACCGAACCCCTAGGGTTCGATCGAACCCAGGTTAAGAACCACTGACATAGGTGTTTGGGTGCCGCCAAAAAAGTCGTTGAAAACCATCTCTACAAAAGAGGGTACTCCGAGATGCCGCTGTGATATCGCCCTGTCCCTCCGTTAATCCCCCCTCTTTAGACCAAGACATCCTGCGACGTCTAGAGAAGGAAAAGATCTTGGTCTTCACTCCCTCGCGGCGTGTTCAGGGTCGCCGTGTTGTCTGCTATGACGATCGGTTCATTGTCAAGCTTGCCTTTGAATCGGATGGCATCATCGTCTCCAATGACAACTATAGAGACTTGGCCAATGAGAAACCAGAGTGGAAGAAGTTCATTGACGAGCGGCTGCTGATGTATTCCTTCGTCAATGACAAGTAAGCTGGATTATTCATGATCCTTACAACTGATATTTCAAAAAGTTATGACTCTAAAAGTAAATAGTATGATTTTTTTTTTAATCTCAGTTGCCACTTTCAGACACCCAGATCACTTTACAATGCAAATGACAAATAATATGCATCAACATGCAAAAAGCACGTTTATTCTTTTAACGGCATAGATAATATAACTGTGTCTTTTGCTTCTTATTTGTTTAGATGGTGTTACTAAGAGTTGCAGCACAAATTGTCCTGCTAGAAATGAAACTCAGATTTTGGAAGCAGTTTACTTGAGACTTTTATTCACATTCTTGCTTCTACAAGAAACTATTCATAAAAGGTCTATGGATTATCCTAAGCACTTAACCTGGAAATTTTGGCAATAAAAATAAACCCTGTTTGGTCAAACTGTATTCAAAATACACATTTCTCTCCATGGATGTCCATGTCCATGTCCATGGATGATATGCCTTCTTTTGTGTGAGCGGGTGAGCTTTTCCTTTTAACCTCTATTGAATCATCTTTTTCTTGCCTAATTCTGCTTTTCCGTCTCTTAGATTCATGCCCCCAGATGATCCTCTTGGTCGTCATGGTCCCAGTTTAGATAATTTCCTGAGAAAAAGGCCAATCATGCCAGAACAGAAGAAGCAGCCTTGCCCATATGGTGAAATACATAGATTTACATATAAGTCAACTAACTTAAGTAATTCTGTCTTGCACAATCTAAAACATGACTGTTAAAAAACAAGTTTAGGTGTGGTAATGTGTGAGCAATTTGTGCTGGTTGACAGGCAGTGTTTTCCAGCTGATTATATTACTGAACTAAAACCATTTGTCTCTTCAGGAAAGAAGTGCACTTATGGCCACAAGTGTAAGTATTACCATCCAGAGAGAGGGGCTCAGCCTCAGCGTGCAGTGGCTGATGAACTGCGTGCAAGCGCAAAAAACTGCATTACAACAAAGAACCAGGGAGATGCTGGGCTTGTTAAGAGCCACAGCGTGCCAGCGAGTGGTATAGAGGCGAAAAAAGGCGCCCCAAAACGGCAGTCTGACCCCAGCATACGAGCTCTGTCCTACAGCGATGCTGAGGAGAAGCTGCTAGCAAAAGGAAGGGCCGAGAGCCTGAAGAACAGTATATGTGGCAGTAGCGGCAGCAATTCCTCAAGCAGCAGTTGCAGTGGGAGTATAACCATGCCCCCAGCTCCAGGGGGCCCACCAGCTGGACTCAGCATTCCCCAAGACCAACAGTCCAGAGCAGCTACCCCCCACAGTCTCCTACCAGCCCCCAATCATGACCTTTACCCTCACTGTGAGTCTCCAGACCTGAGCTATTACACAGTAGCACGTGCCTACTCTGGCCTGAGCCTGTCCTCTCGACGGAGCCCAGACTGCCGCTTCCCCAATGACACGGACCTACGGCTCGGCTCGATGGGCTCTGCGGGTTCCGAATGTGGCAGTGAAAGCAGCGTCAGCTGCGGTAGCAGCTGTGACTCTTATAACGAGAGGCCATGTCCTGGATGCCCCCCAGACAGTTTACTAGAGGACAGCGTCCGATATGCTAATCCCCACAGCCGGCTGTATCCACACCACGCCACAGCAAACCATGAACTTTGTGGCCTTCATCCTGCAGATTACCCAAACATCCAACACAGCCACGCTTCTAACACAGGAGTGCACAGCTACCACCTGAGCGTGGCACGAGGGCAAAGCTGTGCTCATGATGCGCCCCCAGATGCTCCCCCAAAGCGTCCTCTTTTCCCATTACCCCCTCATCTCCAGCACCAGCCGCTGACCGCACGCTCTAGCTGTCCAGGCGACTACCACTCATTGCCCCAGTCTAGCCCTCACCCCCCTGGCTCCCCTCTTGGCCACTGCCTGGCCCCCACTAGAGCAGAGAGTGTGTCAGACTCCCATTTGTATGAACACCTCTCTACATCACACCATCACCATCGTCCCAAAGCCTTGCCCAGCTGGGACACATACTACAGGCAGCCACCTTTGCCGCCTCGGTATGAACCATTATCCTATCAGAGTCTGCCAGATACGCACCAGGCATCCTGGCACACCCCTCCGTGGGACAGCTACACCCCGCACCACTCCTCGCACCCTGCTCTCCATCCCTCCCCGACTCATTATATAAATCATCCCCTGCCTCCAGCTCACTCTTCCCACCCGTCTCTTCCATCGAGCACACCTCTCCCGACGTACCCACCGAACACCACCCACCTCACAGTGCCTACCCACGCTCCCTCCACCTTCATGTCACAGCACCCAGAATCGCCTGCACATGGTCGCTATGGTGACGTAAGGGAGAAAGTGTACATCAACCTGTGCAACATCTTTCCCTCAGAGCTCGTGAGCCGGGTCATGGCCAGGCGCCCTCATATCACAGACCCCCAGCAGCTGGCGGCGGCCATCCTGGCCGAGAAAGCTCTGACAGGCTACTGAAGGAGGAGGGACAGTTTAGTCTCCTGGGTGGATAACAAAAGCAATGTGATAACATAAAATGTGGATTTTTGCATCAGCAGAACCCTATAGAATTTGTATTTGCATGATGTGAAGCATGAGGGATTTGCATGGTAGAAGCTGGAATGTTTTCTTCTTTTTTTTTTTCTTTTGAAAAAAAAAAAAAAAAAAGGAGAGCTATTGCTATTCTCAAGACAGTGAGAGAATGCTCATCCTTGTAGGTCTTTAATGCCGAAGATAATCTAAATCCAGCTCTGGTCTCTGCTCAGACACAACTAAACCAACCATGCTGTGAATAGCAGAGAGAGAAAAGTGAAAGCTCAAGTTGAGTAGAAACCTAAAGCTTGTACAAGAGCCACTCTGATGCGAATTGATGTAGTGGCTTATTCAGTGTCTTTCACAAGCAGGACTAGTTATGCAGCAAAATTAAAAGGCACGTTCCAGTTTCAAGTCGAATCAACAGGGAATTGGTTTAGAATTACAAATGCAATTTATTCAACGTTAAATGAATGTCACCACATTTTGAACCAGTTATGGATCTTTTGCGAGTACACTTTCACAATATTTACATTTTTCACAATTTTCTCTCTGACCTAAATTAGAGAGTTTAAATATTCTAAATGCAGTAGTGTTGCACCAGGGGAATGAACTTGTCTTCTTCATAACAATTAAGAGAGTAACATGGATAATTATTTCAAGGGATGTGCTGACATTTTGAGAAATGACTGCTTGCCATGAACCTCAAAGTAAGAATGGGGGTTTTCTGACTAGTATATGTAAGAGCAGCAAGACTTTCTAAGGTTATTTGCTAAGTGCCCACTAATTGTGATAAAGCTAGCATTTACATATTGTATTGTCTCGCTATAAGGCTGGGAAAGTAGTTCTAGCTGTATTTTCCACAACAATTACGTTTCACTGTTTTAAATCACTATTTCAGAAAGGGGCGAATGCATGAGTCAAGAGATCAGGTGTCACTGATAGAGCTTAGCTAACAAGATGGTTTGGGATGCACACACACTCAATAGAGAAGGGGATCTTTTGTCTTGACTTACTGTCAGGAAACTCTTCTGGTTTATTTCGAATGTCTTTCTTCTGCAGTTTTTTCAACTGGTCAGAATTTTCAAAAAACCGTTTGAACCTACTGATCGAGCGAGGTCAGTGTATGATATTAATCTCCATGTGTCGTCCAGCTGTTTGTGAGGTAATTCAACGTTTGTAAAACTAGATGTATGGAAGATAGTCATCTTATTTGAGATGACATGGTCAGAGTTGTTGCTGTAGAGATGGGTGACCCTGTCGTGTGTACCTTAGTTTTAGTAAGGGACATCTCTCTCTATATACATATGTATATCTCTGGCCCTTTATTTTGGGTCAATCCTGGTACCTGCTACAGGCAAAACATCGTGACACCAGTAAATGAAACATTTATGTAGTGTAAATATATTTAACAGAGTGCTCTGCTGTGCTTTTTGGCTGACAGTGTCTCCTGTTGTCTGTAGCAGATCCCAGCTGAATCCATGCTAGACAGAGAAAAACCTTGTTTGATACAAATTGTATCATTAACTAAGTCGCTGATGTTATATACAGTACATGGACTTGTTGATCTGTATTTATTGAACACATTTGGTGTATTGCTATATGATGAAGTACATTGACAGTTGTGTTCCAATCGAGATGTTCCCACATATAATCTTGTGGAAATAGCTTTGAGACAATAATGTTTTGAGACAAAGCAGTTTGCCCACTTTTTGTGGGTATAACCACTTTTTTTTCCACTGCGTTCTTTGGTTTGAATCCGGTTTACTCTCATCATGATCTCTGACTCGATAATCTGCTAATGTTTCACCAAGGTTTACTGGTAGAAAAACAAATGGTCCATTAAGGAAAAGAAGTTTTGTTCTCTGAGATGAGGGTGGGGTCAGTTACCATAGTAAAACAGTAACTAGGTTTTCTTTAAATAATATTATAAACTTCAGGGTTATGGGTCTTTTTTTTTAAGAAAAAACTTCTTAGCACTACAATATCCGTATCTTAAACGAGAGCAGATAGTCTGGAGGAGCCAGGGTTAAAGCCGGGCGTTTTTCTCATACTAGTTCAATCGAGTCACTGAGGTGACCTGTTATTCACGATCTCGTATTTTACCATTTGAATCCAATAGGGGGCAGCATGACGGTCACATTCTACACACGCGGCCAAACAAGTACCTCAGGACGGCCCCTTGACTGACTGCCAAGATGATGAGGAACTTTGAGTTATTAACAACCGGACGATCTCCTGTCCGTATCTGATCTGCAAATTCCAAGTGGTGATATGATGACTTAATCGTTTCGCTCAGCTAGTCTTTTGGAACTTAGGAAGTGTAGGAACCCTACGTTGCTGCAGAACCGGGGACAGCGGTGGCAGGACCGCAGTCCCAGGACCGACAAGTGACGCCACCTGCCCAGATGTGCTAATGAGCGGCTACATTGCTTCTGACGTGACGGTTAAGCCAGAAGCTTCTGTGGTGGTGTGCGCAGTGGGGAAAAAAAGTCACTTTTGCCATCTTACTCAAACATGTTCCTGTTTTATACTTGTAATTTTAGACTACCTCGTTTAGAGACCGTATTTTCGCCCTCCAAAAGCAAGACCAGGAAGTAAGTTTGATACTTACGTCTAAAGAATTGTTTGTCATTCTCCTCTCCCTGTCATTTCTTTCTTTTTTTTTTGTGCCCTGCTTGTTAGCTAGGTTAGCAGCGAATTTGGTACAATCACGGCCCTTCCACACACCATGCTCACTCTCACTTTGTGGTGAAACAACACAAAACACGGACACAATTTTTTTCTGGCTTTATCTACCTTCAAATATTTATTCTTATATTCTTATAATTGTTAAGTAGACGGACCGACCCCGGCAGTGTTTAAAAAGTACTTTTGGGTGAATCCAGTATCCTGTGGCGACCATTTTGAATGACGTAGCTTGGCTGGTAACATAGACTGTTGCCAAGATAATAACATACGCCCGTACACTATCTGAAATGCTGTAAGAGTAATTTTCCTACATATTCTGTGTGGACATAATTTTTTTGCTCCTGCAAACAGGTTTAGATTCAGACGCCAAATGGGTGCTTGTTTAGCTAATGCTACTATTTTGTGATTGCGAACGCCACTTGTACGGACATTAAAGTAGTAGACTATTAAATATACAGTCTTAATATTTATTTGAAATTTGAGCCCGTATTTTTGGACAGAAACTTAAATCAATAAGCTATTCTTGTTGATGACTGCGGTTTTTCCAATGGCCAAACAATCACGTTGGTGTTACTGCACATAATAGCCAGGCAGTCATTTCCCCTTCAAAATGGCCGCCAAGGATCCAGAGTATTCCGTGAATCGTTCATATAGTTTGTCACAAGCCAGCAACATGTAGCTCACTGGTTTCTTTCCTATCCAACGTGTCTGATTGTACAGATGTGAAAAGTTGTACAATAACATGCTGTTGATGAGAGAGAGTTATGTGTGTATTGAAGAAGCGCCTTCTCTTTGGCCTCCTGGCACTGTGTGTCAGCGTGGCACCTGAGGGTGGGCCCAAAGTAATGCCTCTTCATGGCATTGTGCTTATGACACATCCAATACTCTGAACTATGTTCAGCTAACTGGTAAGCATGTTTTTTTGTTTTCGTGTACATATTGGTATATTGAAATTTGTTGTGCTGTTGTTGTGACGTGTCAGCAGTTCTAGATGCCTCTGTACTCATCTGTACATAAAACTGGAATGTTTTTTTTTCTGCTTTTCAATCATTTATTTCAGATACCTGTTAGTCTTAACTACAGCACAGAGCCATCCTTTAACATACAATACAGTAGTTGGTAGGAATGCAGCCTTTTTTTTTTTTTAGAAGGTTTCACTTCACTCAATGATACGGATGCAGGTTTCCTCCAAAATTATTAGTTTTCAAAATGCACTTGATGCTAGTTCATGAATATGGAAATCAAACTGACTTTTGTGATGTACTGTAGATAGTATTAAAAACACTTCATTCTGGAAGGAAGCAAATATGTTTCACATTATATTTAAATGTTGCCAGTAGAATATCAGCATCAATCATAATATTGATTTAAACATTCCCATGTGTGGCTGTGATTAATTAAAAGATACCACATTAAAAAAAAAAGTGTCAATTGACTGTTCTGTAAAGTTCAAGTTCCTAATTGCCTCTTTCCATATTCTAGTTTCAGACTGTATTTGCACTTGAGAACTATACTGTTTGCTCTGATATTTTCTTTTAACACGTCAGTAATTCTATTAGTGATTGATATTTAATATGCGAGGCATTAAATACTAAATTTGCAAAAACGTTTTTCAGATTTTACTATCCCCATATTTTTCTATTTTCCACTAAACTTTTTAACCCTATTTCTTCAATTTTTGTTTTTGCAGTATTATATTCCATTAGATTTGATAGGATTAATAGTTTTTAGATTTAAACATTTGTATTTGAAGCTACTAATTTCTTGCGAGCATACTTAAGTCGGACACTGAATGTATCCACACTCAGTATATCACATTGGCTATGCACTGTATGTTAATTTTGTGAGAAATGTCTGGATGTTATTAGACTCATAATGTATGCACACACATTGTTTAAAGACTAACTGCACCACAGTGCGCTGCACCTCTTCACACCATTTGATGAGTTTCGGTGCGCATCCTAGTTTTCACAAAATGACTTTTCCCCCATATTCTTGACAGAAATCAAGTAAATATGCACAGGCATTGAGTAGTTGCAGAGCCCTTGGTGTGCTGACCCCTGGCAGACTAATCAATAACTAACAATAGCTGCTGCCTAAGCTAAGACTTGATGTGGAGGCAGGGACCAGGTCAAAAATGTGGCCATGATGAATGGGATGGAGCAGAAAGGGCCAACAGGGGGGCAAGAACTCAGAGCTAGGGTGAGCGTCTCTTTTTACATGTTACACAGGCAAGCAGTTAGCCAAGATCCCTGACAAGTCCACGTGTAGACTTTTACCCCATTCATAAAATGTTGAAAGGCCAAGATCAGCAGTTTTATATTCAATGAGACAACTGAGGACAAAATAAATACAATTCCGGTGTGGGAAATTGATCTATACTGATTAAAATTGAATTACCTTTCTTATCGAACAGTAATGGGTCAGAAAAAAAAAAAATTAAATTTAAAACTTTATTTGTGAACTGATGAAATGGCTGCAATCCATCTGCACATTCTATTCAAAGGATAATAACATGAATGTTAAGAGCAAACAGGAAAATACAACAAAAAAAAAAAAAAAACAGCTGACAGCTGGTGCCAGAGCAGGCATCGTCACAGACACTTCAATTGAGGGAACAGAAGGGCCAATCATGTTCTGATTTTATGGAATAGCGTCCAAACCGAAACCTTGTTGTTTGAACAACGAGCTTGGTGGGGGGTGGGCATGTCAAGAAGAGTTTTCCCCTTCAATGAAGCAATCCAGTGTCGTGATGTGTGCTGCTGGTTTCAGGTCTTCAAATTCAATACAAAAATAGGGGCTACAAGCACAGGATCATTTTCACCTGCTATGGCAAATGACACCAATACACACTGATTTTAAAGAAATGGCAGGCTTCATTGTCTTTGTTTCATACAAGTGCTTTAAATTTAAAACTATCAAAAAATATCAACCTGTGCCAGCTGTCCAGTATAGCAAAACATAAACATTATTAATAAAAAAAAAAAGAAAAAAGTTAACTTATTTCTGAAATGCATCCTGGGATAGAATTTCCATTCCACAAAAAGCAGAGGAAAGTTTAAGTCTGAGCAAATAGGACATTAAATGAGAATTTTCAAAGATTTTAGGTCGTTCCCTTCACATTTATAACTACTTATCACCCATGTGTTTGTCAACTCATGAGTGTCATCCCCTAAAATATATTTCAGCTCTGTAAACTCAATAAAACGAGACTGTAACAGACAAGTTCTTAACAGACATTGAAGGCCATAGCATAATTTTAAAGAGCCTCTTGTGACAGAGGTTACCGATCACATTAAGTTACCACTGAATATTTATAACTCCAAAGAACCCTGTCTGCAGAGCGGAAAATGACCAAGCTTAATTTCTTATAAAATCCTATTTATAAAGTCTTAATATCTGCAGAGCAATTGAATTCATCTTTCTCGTGCCTAAATGATCCGAGATATATGTAACAAGGCCAGCAGCAGGGACAGCCACTGTGTAAACAGGTTTATAACGAAACACTTTCCTCTCAAAGATGGATATCTGAGGCATGTTTAACCTGAACCCTGTGTCTTGAAATCTTTTCTAACATACAGCCACACTGAGCCCTGACATAACAGAGGGATCGAGGGGTGGGGCACCCTGAGCGTTAGACTGTCAGTCACCACTGCAAACATTGCTGAGGTAGAAATTTGTCCTGGGCCGGGACTGATGGTTTCATAAGCTCCCCAGCCAGAGAGGTGCCAGGGTTCGGCTCCACATACATTCACACACGGGGACAGGCAGACGAACAGCTCACTCATCTGTTCATCTGTCTGCCTTTTTCATGTCCTGGGCTCCTTTGTGAGCTGGCAGGCAGAGAAAACCATCTCTAGTGACTGGGCAAGAAACACTGGGATGCAACTGGAAAACACACACATATACACTGATCAATTAGCTTATTTTCATAACACTCAAAGCTGAAGGGCGATATCTCAGTGGAGCAACTCACTGCATGCTATCCTATCACCTCTGCATGTAAAATACACTTTCCCTTTGTCCCCTGTGCTACATTCCTCCATCAAAACCTGCTGTGTAACAAGTCAAGTGGCTCATTTCCCTACAAGGGTTGATTCATTTTACCTCAATTTCAGTTTGTTTTCTTCTTTTCCTCAAAATGCTATTTTGAAATTCAGTCTGTAATTAAGACTGTAAAAATACTGCAGTGTAAACTATTGTATAAAGCTACAATTGTGAAGATATAGTTTGGATTAGAGCAAAATCAACCAGCATTGAATAGATCATACGCTGGATCAGAACACGACATGTATTAATGTGAGGTGGCATAGGAGCATTGCGGTGCTTAAAGAAAACGGTGACCTAATTTTTCTCCCAAACTCCAGTCCTTATTGTAGCCAGGGCTTAACTGAGCCTCAAAGTGTACAGGCAACTAAAACATAGGGCATTATCAATAAAACAAGTCAAACAAAGAAAAAAAATACTTAAGAACAAGGAGAGCACAGATCATCTTTAACCGAAGACATGGTATCACACTAAAGCTTTGTATATATGATGTTAAGCAAATACAAAAACAAAAGCAAGTTCCTATGGCCGCATTTACTGAAATTAAAACAATCCAACTGCTTGCATTTTGGTTTAAGAGTTTCTTTTCCTCTCACTTGAGAACTACATGTCTGCAGCACAATAACTTGCTCATTAAGAGTGGCACATAAGCAGTTCCATATCAGGGAGATATCCAAAACTTTACGAATGGAGAAAAGGGCCTGAACTTTGGCAGTTTGACATGGAGATTTAATAATATTTGCAATTTGATAGGATTTCAAGGACGGCAGCATCAGTTGTCCAAGGAAAACGAGCAGCCATTATAGAGGGGGCGCGTTCAGCAACAGGGCACCCGTGAGGGAATGTGAAGCAAAGGGACAGATGTTCAACCCTCACATGGACTCAAACTCATCGATGCGCTGCTTCGTGTTGCCCTGTCGGATCTGACGCAGCGTTTTGTATTTGTCTCGGCCTGCTTTCACATTCTCTGCGTGTAGTACATCGTTCTGTGTCTTCTTTGTTTCGTCTCTGGCCTCAGCCAACTCTGAACTTAAGGTCTGAAAGACCAAACAGAAGGACAGGATGTTGGGGAGAGATGATAGAAGTTAGAGTAGAAAAGAGACAAAAAAAACAAAACAAACAAACAAATGAAAAAAAACCAGGATTTAGTGAATTTATAAATTTTCAATTTGTAAACAAATTTAAACTGGGTTACATATATACTGGATGTCAAATTTGAATCCGTTTCACTAATTGTGTCTTAACATCAAATTAAAATTCAACTGCAACTTGTGTGAACTCAACATAACATTTTAAATTGACAAGAACAAATAAAACGCCCCCAAAGCAGCTCTGTATATTGCTTTGGCGGCACTTTTTCTAGTGCTGTCACCCTTACCTGCAGCTGTTTCTTGACCCGCTCATTTTTCTGGGCTTCAGTAATTCGTGCCTCCTCGCTGCGCAGGTCGAGATGGCTGACCCCCTCGTTGGAGAGTTCGGCACTGGCCTCTGCATGGTTCTCATCCTGCTCGTCGTGTTCGCTCTCTGCATGTCCGCTCAGAGGCGCTGGCACCGTTGTCATTGCGGTCTTCAACTCCTCCTTGGTCTTCTCCAGGTCGTCCTGGGCTGAAATGGCCTGCAAAATGGAAACGCAGAGACATATGAAAGCAGACTCTCATGGAACAAGTGAGTTAAATCATTACAAAATCAAGCAGGGTGTCTGGGGTGGGGGGGTACCTGCCACATTAATCCCTGAATGTAAACAAATCTGCTCTTGACTATGAAGCAACTGTCGATCAGACAAACTATTGTACAAAGTACATTCATTGTTGTACATGCTGTTATTGTACTGGAGGCAGGAAAGGCAGTGTGGCAGGCACCATTACAACAGAACAGAGTAGAATTTACATCAGGAGTCAGAATGGCTGTTTCTGCATGTTTATGCACCGCTAATTTAAGGTCTTAAGGATCATTTAAAAAAAAAACAACATTTATAGAGGAAGCAGGAAAGAATATTGACACCCCTACTGCTACTACTCTACTGCTGTCCATCACTCCTAAATTAACCCTCAGTGTTTGGCTGGCTTTCTCTCCTACATCTCCCTGTCATTCTATATGATTTATTTTAATACCATGACATGTTTTAAAATGTATTGATGCAGATTTGAGTTTGTAGAATGATGGAATTTTGTACAAGTGTTTGCATTTTAACCAAAGGGAGTGGCGCTGTACCTTAAGTTGCCATTCTGTGGCCTCCTCGTCTTTTTTCTTCTTGGCTTCTTCCAAAAGTGCGATCTTGGCAGTGAATTCAGCCAGTTCGGAAGCCTGGAATTTCATTGGACCACTCTGTCATGCTTTCATTTAAGAAAGTTACAATGAAAGAACAAGTGTGCATCAAGGTCCTGCATTGAAAAAACAAATCAAAAACACACACCAATTGCTCCTGATTCTTCTGCTGGTCGAGGGCTTGTTTTGCCAGCTCTGCCTTGGCCTCCTCAGCTGACTGCCTCTCCCTCTCAAGTCGCTCAGCCTCCTCCCTTGCCCGCTTTCTCTCCTGCTCTAGCTCCATGGCCCGGCGAGTCTGTTCCTCAAGTTCTGTGGTAGATGACACACACTGCGTTTAAATACCATTTCCTTGGATTTCATAATAGAATGATCTGTACTGATTGAGTCCCTGTAGAGTCACAAATGTATGTGACTGACATATAGTTTATCAATTTGAGCTCTCTTTGACAGATGTTGAAGTGAAATTGTCCTTTCCAAAACATGTTGTGAATGTGACATAAATATTGATTAGCAGTCAGAGACAGATAGTTAGGTACCTTTCTGGGCTCTCATTGTCTGTTCTTCAATCTGTCGCAGCCTCTCCATGAGCTCGTCTTTTTCACGCTCTATCCTTTCCTTCTCTTTCTCTGCATGCTCTCTCTTCTTCTTCTCATTCTCCAACTGGGCCCTGACAGGTTTTGCAATGAGACATGAGAGTAATTAGTTTCACATGGCAATAAATTATAGAGAAACATAAACCACGAGCTGTCGAGTATACAAAACAAGTATACAAAACACAAAATAAACATACAAATAGAAAAGTCCTGGTACACTGTCTGTACATCTGTCTCACTCATGTAGGTGAGAGGCAAGACTGCCCCCCAGTGGACATGCTTCTACCTACCTAAACAGCCGATACTTGATCTTTTTTTGCCCTAATATTCACACTTGAGCGATAACAATGTACAATCAATATCCTCTGAGCTCATAGTCTGTGAATTTATCTTGAATGTAACTTGCTAGCGTTATTAATTAATGAATGGATTTTATTTTTTGAAATGTAGAAGAACTGCTGTTTAAAAAAAACTCTGAATAGAAAAGCTTTGATCAAAAAGGGAAAAAAATATCTTTTTTTTCATAAGAATGCTTATCTACAGATGAACTTATGTGTACAGTTTGGGAGTTGATGTTGGTGTTGTTGTGATGTACCTCTCCATCTGTTTGTGGTGCTTCTCCTCCCGAGCCTGAGCCTTCATCTGTTGTACCTCGATGGTATCAGGCTTCCTTCTCCTCATGTACAGCTCATGGTTACCCATACACAGTGCCAGAATACGCTTGTTGATACGTAGTCGTGGAGCGTAAAACACAAAGTCCTTCATTTGTTTACAAGAATAAAAGAAGATGATTATGGTAAGGCCGGCTATGTTCAGTGCCTAGACAAAGCTCTCAAAGTTGCTGTCATTGTACAGGTTACCCACAGGTGCTTTCTTGTCAATTGGTTTGATGACAAACTTCTTGTCATTGAAAGAAATGTTCCTAATCTCACTCCATGGGAAGCCAATCTTTGGGGTCAGTCTGAATAAAAGAAATCAAATGAGATAGATGTTCTTTTTTTAAACTCCTAAACTCCACAATGACATGTGCGGCATGACCGGGGTGCCTTGCAGGCACTTGTTGAATAAGATCCAATTGGCAGACAGGAGCGGTGTAAAGAGAGCAGATCACTGCAGGCTATGATGAGAACTCAAGATCACATATTCCTAATAGATAACTCAAAGGCAGATACTGTCATAACAAGGGAGAGTTACACCAGGAAGTTGGCAGACAGGGAGAAAGAAACTATTCCATGCTGGCTTTTCCACTGTGACCTCGACACGAAGGACACTACTTATACAAATTAATGATTAGCAAAGCAGAAAGGCAGACAAGACATGCAACAGGTATGGTGCAGAATAAGACTAGTTCTTTCTTAAACACGGGGTGTGTGTGTGTGTGTGTGTGTGTGTGTGTGTGTGTGTGTGTGTGTGTGTGTGTGTGTGTGTGTGTGTGTGTGTGTGTGTAACTTAAATAACTTAAAACAGACAGTAATTAAGACCCCCCCCCCCCCCACACACACACACACACAAAAACTTTTTAAAGCAAGTCAAGAAAACAGCCTCTTTCGATTTTGATTTTCATCAAAAATAATATACAAATTCATTTCTACAGAAATTGGTTTGAGTGCCTGGAAATCATATATACTAATCCTACACGCAAAGGCTTTCATTGTCTTATTTTTTGATTACAAAAAAGAAAAGGAATTAAAAATAAATCAAAGCTATGGTTTTCTATTTCTCAAAAAAAAAAAAATCAATTATATATGTGATTTAAGAACATTAAAAACAAAATTTCAGTCACTTTAGAATGGAAATGACAAATTATCATTCTATTATCAGATTTGCTGCAAAATTATTTTCTACTACACACCTTTTTAATGAACAAATAAATCAAAGAATGCAATTATAATTCCTATTTTTCCCGAGTGATAACTAATTGCTTGTGAAGGAAAGCAATAAATTAATTGGCATGTGAGACCCTTACTTGTCTTCATGTTCATAGATGTTTAGGCCGAGGGCATCCACGCCCAGCCATAGCTGTGTGCCTTTCTTATTTTTGATTTCAAAGTAGTTGACCCCGTACATCTCCAAGTCCTGGGCAATTTTCAGGTACTCCATCATGGAGTCCTCTCTGGCAAGGAAGAATAATTTTATCAGATTCATTCAGAAATCAGAGAAAAAAATATTTGCAGGATCATAGAATAAAATTCCATATTCAAAGTAGATTTTCAAGAATCCCTCTCTGGAAAGGAAATAAATTAACATTTTCAAATCACATAACAGGATGCCATATACACAGTCTGTCACCCTTAACCCTCTCAGGCTCAAATTAAGTTGTGGCGTAATTAGCTAAGTAGCATTTAGCTGTCGCAAATCTGCAACATCTGCCTGGAGAAGGTTAAAGGGGGCTCCAGTAAGCAACATAATGGGGCATGTTTGACACACCTGAGCATTCCTCTGTGTTCTTCATGCCAAGTCTGTATCCTGTCCTCCCACTGTTCCTTAGTCAGCTTGTGCTGCTCAAGTACTCTGCATGAATAAACATATGAAACGCCATGACTTCATCTGAAAGAATGTCGACCTGCATAGCACGGTTTCCTCTGGAGGAAATCTTGGAAAATCCCGGTAGGAAATGAGATGTATTTAAGTGTTCCACCGATTTGTTGAATGAAGCCCACAGGGACCTATTGTAACAGTTAATTATTTATACCCCAGCAATTTTTAACTTATGTCATCATTTTGGACAATAATACCTCTGTGGCAGCAGTCTGTCATGAGTAAGGTAGCCAGGCTTGTGGACATCTTTGCCGTAGTCTCCGTATTTGGCCTGGACAGCATATGAAGCTAGTAATACAGCTGTCTCAGGAGGACAGTAGTTCTCATCGTTCAAGATGGCCTCCTTCACCTGGCAGAACAGCAAGGAAACATGTAACACATATATTTTCACTTACTCAGTGTTTTCAATATTTTCTTTTAACATTTTTATTCAATAGTTTGAGAGAAATACTGTAGTACGAGTATAAAAAAACACCTAAATGAATGACAGGGAAAAATCACAAACAATGCTGGTCATTTTTAAAAATATAATGCCAGACAGCAGATTACCTGCAGGAAGAATAGTCTCTGGGTGATTTCTTGGATGAGCTCCTCTGAAACATCCTCAGGAAAGAATTTAGCTCTGAACTTAAACTGCAAAGGGTTCTCTTTCTTTACATCTTGCTGGGTTACCTGCACAATGCGACACACACACAGTCTTAAATATATTCCACAGTTGGTGCAATAATGAGTTAATTGTCAGTGAGGGCAGATATTTCCATATGCAATGACATATGCCAGCAAGCTGGCCAGGACACATGCTCTGGAGCCTTGCTACTTAGAAACCACTTTCATAGAACACTTTGCAGTAGGTCACAGCTGTTGGGAGAAACAGATACACAGTTTTTTTTTGTTATTCATGCCCTGAAAAAGACACTGTAATGGCATGTGTGTCTGTGTTTAAGTGTGTTAAAGGTCCACATCTGAGGATTGAGATCACAGCAGAGCTTCTAGGCAAGTCCCAGACACACAACAAACAGTAGATGAAAGAACAACAGACAGACTGTCAAAGTAAAAGCCACTGACAAAGCAAAGAGGATGCTGAGAGATAAAAAAAACAGAGCACTGGTGAAGAAGTGTTTTGGGGAGAAAAAAATTAAAGCAGGTTAGGACTCACCTTTTTATTTAGTTTGAGCCAGGTGATGTATCCCTTGCCATCCACATACTGCAGACCAAAAAACCAGACCTCCCGCAGCCCCACTGTCTTCACCACCTAAGAACACAAAAAAACTACACCTCAAAGCCTGCAGGTATTTAAAAACACAGAACCAAGATAGAACATGATGGACAGAAGCTGAAATAATAGTTGTCTCATTTAGATTTCTGCTAATTTTGAAAAAAAAACAAACAAAAAAAAAAAAAACAGGCAAATCTGAGTCATTGCTACTATTTTGACATGTTGGTCCCATTTCAGCACCACTGAGGTATTAGACTCCGTGGCCCTGTAAATTGTTGACAGAAGATCCTGTTGTTGATCCAATAGTCCTTTGTAAATCTGAAAGCTAATCCCATCCCAATGGGAGCAACAGTGGAGTAGAATAATATTCGGAATATGTTCAAAGGAGGAGATATAGTGGTTGCATTTTCCTAATAGTTTTGAAATCAGTGTTATTAATCCACCCTAAGTATTATGAGCAAAACTACAAAATGAATTAAGCAATTAAATACTTAAACAATATAACATAACAATATTATTACTACTATTAAAATAATATACAATAATACAGTATTAATTTGATAGTGACCTGATCAAAGAGCTGCTTTCCAGTGGTGTTCGGCTGAATGGCAAACTCCAGCTCAGCATCCATGGTGGTCACACGGACATTGATCTAAATAACACACATGGAAACAAGTTCAGTTTTTAAACACACAGGCAGAGCGTTTAAATCCAAATGCTAAATACATTGAGCTCATTAGGATTCTACCACCTTTCTGTGTAATCTCAAATAAATGTCCACTAATCTCACTGGTACCAAGTGAGGTACAAAGAAAGGTAGCAAACTGTTCATTCTGAGGTGCAAATTTTATCAATAGCTCCAGCTTCCTATCAACTCCTAATATTGGGAATTGAAAACGTATCCTCCAATCACAAAATTTGGCTATTTAAGAGGAAAACAATGAAAATAACAAGGAAAATTTGATGTCTTTTCCAAAAGCCAAAGCAATTTCATAAGAAACCAAAACTTTAGGGAGAATGTCTCCGAAGTAACAACCCAACTTTGATTAGTATCCGTAGTACACGTAAAAAGATATATGATAATTTCAAGTTCCTTGTCTGTCACTTCTAAGACACAGCAACTTTAGACAGTAAAAAATACAGCACACGCGCACACACAAAATCCTAGGCTGGCAATTACATAGACGACAACAAATTCTGACTCAAACCTGAGCCTGAGGCCTTATGCAAGACAGACAGCTTGGAGGCAGGTTTTTGTTGGAACATGCTGATCTTAAGAGGCATTTTAAAATACTGCCATTAATATTACACTGCTGTATTTGTCATTAACAGTGGGTCAGATTGATGAACAATGAGCACTATGTTAAATTTCCCCCCGTAATGTTTTAATATAAACTGTTAATTATTATGCATCTATTTTTTTTCCAGAGTTGAGCTACAATAGCGCAGGGAATTCGCAAATTTCCGCTTAGTTTTCATTGAATGGCTGTACTTCTGTACATCCTAAACTGTATAGAATGCCGTCTCTTTCGCTCTCTCTCCATCCTAACCTCTTCACTCCCCACCAAACCAAGCTCCAACTTTCCAATGACAGCAAACACTGCACGGTGCTCTCTGGTGGGTTGGAGAAGAGGGGCAAACTCTCATTGGCTGTACTCTTGTTAAAAACTCAGAACTGGCAGTGGAACTAGTAGCAGCTGATGGCACAGAGCAGAAAGGGGTTGATATGCTAGGTATCTGTCACGCCCCCAACACACACTCCTCCATATGTACTGATAAGTGAGTGTTGCCTCAGAGTTGGTTCACACAGGAAACAGTGGAAGGAAGGCACAGAGGAACATGAAAAGTAAGATGAGAGTAAGGTTGCAAAAGCAAAATGTTTGCAAGAGTGCAGGGAGGAGGGGGGTGGTGATCATAGTACACTCTCCGATATCAAGTTTCAGTGAGTTTGCTTTGGATGAGTCAACCATACAAAAAAGGGGGAAAAACAGAAGGAACTGAGGAAATGAATCATCCATTTCCTCTCCACGTTTTACATAAAACCTCAGGAATGCTTACTCTGCATTTCCCTCTCACCTCCCCCGCATCTCTGCTTGTATTATGGAGAATGATTTTAAGAAAACCTTTAATGCACAATTGGTTTTGAATGATACGTAAATTGTGATATGGTTTGTCATACTGCATATCATCATATTGCAAGTTATTTTATTATCGGATTTGTAAATTTCATCATTTAAAAATCATGCTGGAAAATGTTCATCACTTAAGTTCCCTCCCCCCACAAGACTTGCTAAGAACCGATCCTTGATAATGAAAATACAATAAATTCTTTTTAAAGCGAGATGAGACATGATAAAAATATTAGAGGCCAAGTCTCAGCAATTCACAATGCATGTATGTGCTGCAACAGGTCAGCTTAGTCAGCGAAGACACCAGGGTTTTTGCTGTCTTCAGTAAAAATTCCCAATGGCTTGCATGCAGAATCACTTACAAGCTTAGCTGTGTGTAAAAGCAGAGGCAAATGTGTTAAAGCAAAGGTAAAATTTCAAAAATCGCTGAACGAGGCCAGATTAGTTATTTGTACATTTTTGATCAACTGTTGGACCAACATTCCATCATTCATCCACGATTTTCTCAAACTGTCCATGAGTAACCTATGAAATCTATGCCTAAATAGTAAAGAGCAGGAAACTCCCCCCCCCCCCCCCCCCCACTCTCATGCCATGAAAAAGTCTTAACACCCACCTCGCTCTTATTAATTGCCCATGAAAACTTGCAGCACTTCGTCCCCAATTATCCCACATGAACACTAAGGCATGGCCACACAGTTGGTTTCTTCAATGTGACAGCCTGCCAAGCCTCATTTCGTCTGGAATATTGGAAACTTCAGCGTAGAAAATAAGATTGTCTTTAAGCGACTAAGTTATAAAATTTTGCCAGATACCGCAGCCATTTAAAAATGAAAAAACAACCAAAAAAATAAAAAAACTTCTGCAACTTTTTAAAACATTTACTTTGTGCTACTTTATATCTCTGTTTGGCGCCAATCAATCTTTCAGTGAGGAAACCACACAAAGAGCTGTTTTATTTTTAGTCCAGGTCAACAAGGCTTAATCCCTGTCTGGGAAATCAACTGGGGCAGGAGGTGGATTCGGAGAGCAGTACCTGGGTGAAGGGCTCTGCTGTTATAGGGGAAACGCTGTCAAAGAGATTTCAGCAGAAAACAGGAAACAGAAGCAGTTAACCTCTTCAGGGAAAATGTAGAAAATTTGTTTTAAGAATCAAAGCTCTTCAGGGACAAACAGAAAAATTTGCAAACACTACGCAACTTGCTTTCATACTCAAGGAAACCAATGTACAGAGAAAATATGACAAAAGGATCAATAGTTAGTAACTTATGTAAGAATTTGAGAGTTTAAATGACAATAAAAATACTATGTCATTTCTCACACACACACACACACACACACACACACACACACACACACACACACACACACACACACACACACACACACACACACACACACACACACACACACACACAATTGTGGGTAAGAAGGAATTTTTCTGTTAACAGCTGTCTTTTTGTATTTCATTGTTCATTGACTGAGTTTTTGTTTCTTTGGGAGTGATTACAATGTTACACTTACTGCAGCACATCCAAGCATTTGGATGGGGGGGGAAATCATTGAGACAATTGATTACTTAAACAAACTCATAAAAATGTCTTAAATGCTGTTTAAATCCTGATTCATACTGCAGCACAAAATTAGTTAGCAGAAGTGTAGAAATGCCTGTCCCTCTCCTTTAAATCTCTTGTCCTGCACGAGTTTGCTGTGCCAGGAAAAGGACTTTATTTACGGATTTCCCTATTTGTCAATTTTCAACTCCTCCTCTGAAGTAGGGCCTTGAAACTTAACACTGTGGTGTTGTGCTACTCTGTCTACTAAACCTACTGACGTTCAACAACAGTCCGACGGTTCTTGAAGGGCAAAGAACGGCCTTGTGAGGGACAAATTTCTCAACTATCTCATCTAATTCATACAATTCTAATACCTAAAATTTAAGCCTTGTAAAGCAGAGCATTTAAGGATACAAATTCCATCAATGTTTAAGGGCAAAAGACATGTCTGTCAAAAGCCACATCGACAAAATAAGCTTTTCATTGTCCTTTTTGTCTCTGAATTACAACTACTCCTAAGAGTGGCTGCGTAGGGAGAATATATGAGAGGGTAGCACTGAGTTGAATTTCCAAGTTCCAGTCTCCTTCTGTGTTAGTGTGAGGCCTGCCTGCCATCAGCAGTCAGCTGTGAAAGAGCCATCCTGTATGCTGCATATGTGCCTCTGCCAAAACACTGCCACCCATATAATGGACCAAGGCAGAATCCTGTATGGACCAGACGGTCAGTTAATCCTCTCTCCTGCAATAAGGGGGGGGCACGACAACAACAACATGCCAAAGCACCAGCACAGCTAATCACATTCATCACATCACTGACAATTGGAGTTTTGAGAGAACACCTTTTGCTCATCCTTGTATCGCAACATTTATTGGTGTAACGGGATACGCAGACCTCAGCAAAGAAAAAACTTGCGTCATCGTAGTCACTGTCAAAATGTACTCCAAACCAGAGATAAACTTCAAAGCTCTAACCAGGAAAACCATCATCACAATCTATGTTTAGCATTGAGTGATGGCAGGAAACAGCGAGGTGTGAGATGGTGAACCAAACTGTAAGTGTTTACCTGCTCTCCATCTGTGTAATCATTGGCCTGTGGATTGTGGTTGCTGTTTTTTACTTTGTTCATTGTATTAAACTTTACCTCCCTCGTTCTCTGGATGAACTGAAGACTGAAACTACGGCAGATAAAATACTAATACAATTTTTTCTAATTGTTTATGAATGCACTGACCTTAAAATTAAATATATAAGTCAAGACTAACAGCAATGGAAGTGAGGCCTGCCAAAGTGGAAAGCGACTTTATCCCAAGTCCATGTTCTAGGTGCACAGCAAGATATGCAGATATGCCCCCCCCCCCACACACACACACAATGTAACAAATTTCTGTATAAAGTAGCCCTGTTTTAAAATTCTGTGATAGGGACAAGCCTGGATGTAAAAAAATAGGTTATTTGTGTTATTTGTACTATTTTATATTTTACAGTATACAAGGGAGCGTGCTTTGAAAAAGAAATTTAAGGACAACAAGATAAAAATGGAAGTGGAGAGACAATGATATTCTGTAAACCCGGGTCAGTGGGGGGGGGTAAATTAAAAAGAACAGCAATATGCTATTTTTCATGACCAAATTACAAACCACATCATGTCCTGCTTTCTGCATATTTTACCGAGGAGCCAATCATATCAAGTGTTTTCAAGAGGAGTCAACACACCAGACATTCTCCCGATGTGTGCCTGAAATGCTTAATAGCAACTCAAGAAGATTATTGAAACAGTGCTCTAAATTCAAATGGGAAACATGTCTGAAATTGTGTCCATAGTAAGTCAATGCAGTGGCTGAATTTATGTTCTTTTTTGTTTTTTCGATGACCCTTTGGGTTATTTCTAAATCCCCCTCTCCATTTCAGTTGCAAAGTTGAGTTCTCATTCAGATAGGCCCCTTGTTAAATGTGCAGCTGTTAAGTTACTGTAAGCTGTTTACAGGAGCTTTGGTAGGGAGAGGCCACAAGACATACACACACACACACACTTCAATCAGTAGAGCTGCTAATCTAGCCTGCTGGGATCCAAGCAGCTGTCTGTCCTTCTGATTAAACCCCCTGCAGGGTGAGGCAGGCCACAGAAGGAGCAAGGAATAGAAGGAGTAACAAGAGCGTAGGAGGAATCACTAAAAATGTTTTTAATGAGGACTCCCCCCACCTCCCCTTGATATTTTAATAATAAGAACCACACCTCTAGATGGATTTTCCTGTTCATAACAAGCCAAAGGAAATTGAATAATGCTGCGGCTGCATGTAATTTTAGACAGCCTGACTACGTGTCACATGAATTAGGACAGACACCCTTTTGGCACAGATTCTTTCATGCGTGGATAATTTTTGCTGTTCACCTTGCGGTCTGTCATACAGTTTACAGGGACAAGGGATCAATCTACTCTGCGGATAAGAGGGACTTGTTTCTTTTTCCACACAATGCAGTGGTATTTCACTCACACAAGTTTATAAGTGAAAAACGGAACACTGCAGGGCCGTCGAGGTTGTGGCTTTGTCGCCGAATCTACTTTAAAAGTGATTTACACGTCGAGTGTCAGACTACTTGGAGGCACAGCATTCTATTTTTCTTTCCTTGCATTTTTATTGAGACTACAAGTATTACGGGTGGAACAGTAATAGCTTGAAGAGTGTTCGAAAGGGACTTCAGTAAAATTGAAAAACAGAACCGCTCGTCTTTTAGAGGAAGGGAGGGTGAATGTAGTGTTGGAAACATTCCTTTCACAGGAGGAAATATTACCTACTTAATCGGGTCAAGCCAACAACTGGAAAGACAGACTCTTGACCACTGATTTTACAGGATGCACTACAATATTAACTTAGTGAGGGGAGAGGGGAAAAAAAAGGTGTGTGCTATGGATCAAGGATGTTGATCAGTGTACAAAACAAGGTGAAGGGTCAAACTACCAATCAGAATGTGAAGGTCACTAACATCAGAACTCTTTACTCACATCTTTACTCACAGCTAATCTCGGTATGTTTAGCAATAACAACCATTATGATAACATCTTTTGGACCACTTAAGGAAGGAAATATGTGCTTTTTCTCACATTGTCATTCGAATATTCTTACCTCTGCACTTGAATTTTTTTTCCTCCCATAGACAGGGATGTACATAGAAACCCCCCACACCAGCAAACAGGAAATAAACTAGAAGAGGAGGAAGTTCACAAGGGTACCCTCACTTCATGCATCCTCTGCCCCACCTGAACTCCCACAGACAGCACATTGACATCAGGAATTCCTTGTGACATCACAGCTTCTCCTTTCTATAGTTCTTCATATACATTTGATTTTTCCAATTACACTGATTCATCTGCTGAACTTTCTAATTTTTAAGTTTATTATTATCAGTGTCGGATGGCCTTCCAACATACATTCAACTACTTTTCATGCTGATAGGCTTTCAACTTTCTCATTTTTATGTTTATTACTATCAGTTTCAGATGGCCTGATTTTGCGTTTCAGCATTTTGGGATACTTCCAACATACATTCAACTACTTTTCATGCTGATAGGCTTTCAACTTTCTCATTTTTATGTTTATTACTATCAGTTTCAGATGGCCTGATTTTGCGTTTCAGCATTTTGGGATACTTCCAACATACATTCAACTACTTTTCATGCTGATAGGCTTTCACTTTCTCATTTTTATGTTTATTACTATCAGTTTCAGATGGCCTGATTTTGCATTTCAGCAGTTTTGGATACTTCAACATACATTCAATTACTTTTTATGCGGATAGACTTTCCCATTGTTTCTGTTCAGGAAATGCATCTTTATCTTGTTATGGTTGAAATGCGTAACCCAAGGACGGTGGATGATGGTTGGCTGCTCCTCTGAGATCGACATCTGTTCTGCACAATAACTGATGGAGAAAGTACAGCCTGTTGCACGAAGGCACTAACATAATAAACAGAGGAAACATCAGAAAGGCCGATCAGCAATGCCCTTCTCTGGGATTGATGCCAGAGCCCAACATTCTTAGCACTTATCTGTACCAAACTCACAACAACAATAGCAAAGGGATGACACAGTGAGCAGTGTAGCTGAAAGTATGCAGAAGAAATGAGTTGAGTGCAAAGCACAATGGGGGAGGATCTAAGTTCCAGACACAAATTATACACACAACCAGGTGAGACTGGGAACTATCTGAGTTTGGGGACGAGAGAAATTACATCAACAAGCTGTTACTCATCTGTAGCTTCTCAGACCTCCCACTCACTAACGCCGACCTCTTCAGACGAGGGAGTTGCTTAACTTCAAGCCAACATGAACAGTTCAACAATCCTTGTCATTTAGACTCAAGTCACCTTACATGTTTTGGTAAAATCTCCCAATAGGCCAATTTGTCACGGGGGGAAATTGATATGACTGATGTATTACAAAAATCGGAATTATACAGTATACACATGTAAAACACACGATATATTTTGACAATTATCAAAGCCTCCTGATGACGAAGAAGAATTATGACAACAGTGGGAGTTGGACTGTCACGGAGGGATTCATTTCAATGCCGTTCACATCCCAGGACTCTGGCATTTTCTCCACCCTTCAAGCAACAATGGCCACAGTGTTGCATTTGTTAGGCATGCAAGCCAAGTAGTTCACATTCTCGTTGTTTACTTGGAAGAGGCCTTTGAGGAGTGGGAGCAGCCATGAGGATGAAAATGCTATTTCACAGAAAGATAAAATGTAGCTTTGAGCTACAACAGTGTCGACTATTGGGATAACAAGCAAGCAGGTCAATCGAGTCAGTTTATAGAAGGCTACTTGGCATGAAAGAAACCAGCCAGTATTGGCTACAACATAACTAACTTGTGAATACACAACACAATGTTTAATCAATGTGAAACACTGAGATGGATGGTGGCCACCTTAGGTGATGACACCCCCCGACACACAGCTCTCTCTCAAACAGAACAGAAATTGCTAAATAGCAGAAAACATTTTGCTTTCCAACCCTAATCTATCTCCATACAACCTCTTACCGGTTTTGGCATCTTTGCTTCCTCTCTTCCTTAAATACAACAGCTGAGAGGAGATATATCCGTCACAGGACGGCACCACCTGTATCACAGGGCCTGCAGAGGGAAAGAAACAAGTCATGCTTAGGATATGACCCCCACCCCCCCAAAAATAGCTCAAACCTCAGGCACATAGACTGCAGCCGTGCATCACTGCGGCAAAAGGTTGTAAAATTTCTACTGGGCTGACTCAGTAAACCTGTAAAGTGATCACCTCTAAGTCACACATGATCAAAATATTTTCTTATTTCGTTTGGACCGCTTTGCTGCATTGCAACATGAGACTTGATTTTATTTTTATTTTTTTCCCATCAGTATGTGTCACATCAGTGCGCTGTTCTGTTTGGTCCGAGCGTGCAACAAAATGCCGGTTTGTAAGATAGATAATAAGCGTAGGGAATTACAAGGGTTTCTGTCTAAAAAGCAGACAATGGCAACAAAACCCCAGAATCCTACAGGGAGTGAGACACTGTGACGCTGACATTGTTTAAGTAACTTAAGTTAGACCCAAATCAGATTTATTGATCTTTCACTGCCCAGACCTTGTGTTCAACAGTGTTGGTCTATATTTGTTTTGACAAACTAATTTCTCACTGAAATATTTTTTTAAGAAAAAATACAATTAAAACCTTGATCAAAATTGAATCATTTCAAAATTCGTGCTGTGTGTGATGCAAGTGGCCCCGCACTCCTCAGGGTGAACAGTGAGTTATCGCTGTTCTCATGCGTGGAGTTCAGGAGCCGACAGTGATTCGTCGACGCGCTTCACTCCCATTTTGGTCATCGAAGAAATAAAAAGCCCAGATCAGGAGTAACGAAAGAGTCAAAGAAATGACCAGATCACTGCGGTGAGAGGAAAGACAAACTCTAACCACCACTAAACGATATACATGTCGGATATTGATCCCTCATGAGGAATAAGCACGCTTGTAGCTCCGAACTTTGGCTGCCTAGACAGTTGTTTTACGTTAGAGTACAACCCAATTACTATTTCTTTAATATCTTTATGTTCTTCTTCTTGATAATAAAAAAATGAAACAATTTCTCAATTGGGGATCAACTAAGCATTCTGATTGATCAATAAAGTTAACGGGGACAGTGGGTTGCAAATCATCGGCAGCAGCTGTGTTAAACATGAAAAAAATGGTCGATTTAATAAAGAACATTGAGGGAAATATGCGCCCCTATCGTGTTTACACTTTTATGCTTTAAAAATGTGTATATTGTTCAAAAAAAAGGTAATAGTAATAATCTGGAGGTAAATGTGGACGGTGGGTGTAGTCCACCTCACAGGACGGTCGGACTTAGCTAAAGCTTCCGCCCGCGTACAACTTAAGTTTTCGAGGCAAAGACGATAACCGCACACCGTCTTTGAGATTGAAAAGACAAAATATATCGAGATGGTGAGTCTTAAAAAAAGAGTTAAGAGTTACAAGGGTCGTCCTCACGGAACACGAACCCGGGCCTTCGGGTCGCATTGAAGGTACGAATCGCTCGAACACGAGGATATCCGCTATTGCATCAAAGTTGGGCGAAAGGCTCATCTTCTAGGGAGAGGCGACTCACCGGCGAACGAAGTGTGTCTTCAAAACGGATAGCGGAGCACGGTTTCTTCACGAACAACCCAGTTAATCTCCGGTGGAAAAAAATATCCGTACCACCAATTCTCTGGATCCCGATTTCTTTTGAGTCTTCAAAAACGACGATTTCCCGCAGACATGGAAAGACCGTTGAAGTCGAAACCACCATAAGGCGATTTGGGATGCAAATGGTCGAGTCCGCCTGAATGAGATGCTTTAACTTCCGGTTTTTCCTTTAAAAATAAAAGCATTAAAATCAGACCGTTACATGGAGTATTAAAGTCCATTTGTAAGACAACAAGAGCAAAAGTATCGTTAAGAATTTATATTTTCTATAAAAAAAAGTTCAGGAGGACACCCCATTCGCATGAACTGTATGTGATCACATGAATATATACCTGGAAGTCAACAACTTTTAATATTGTTACACCAAAACCCCGCACATCTATTCAGAAATTATTAAAAAAATAGTAATAATCACATATTTAAAATATACCTTTTAAAAAGTAGTTTAATTGACGGCGTTTGTGCCGTGCGCTCAAAATTTGGAAACAAGACTTTGAAGGGAAGTAATGTCTGATCTCCGGTTCTCCTCGAATTCAATTGCAAACTTTACAACGCTAATCGTGGAGACGCGCAATGTGGCTGTTGGCGGCTCAGAGTTGGCGCAAGGCGTGGATTCACTCACCGAATGTCGTGGGTCTGACGCGGGGGCTTTGTGCACCAGTGCGGGTCTTCAAAATATTCTAAATACAAGTGTCCTTAAATAAAAGGAAAGCTGACTTCAAATTACAGCCAGTCGTTTAAGATTAATTGCAAAGCCCCTGCACTGAAAGTCTAGTGAAAGAAGCCCCTCCGATGGGAATTCGGATGCCCTCCCCCCCAAAAAATGTGCATTATATCCAGGAACACTGAAATATCCGCACTGACGAGATGTACTTATTGAAATAGTTGTGTGTGTCGCCTCCCAGCGGCCTGCGTCACCCGGTGTAAACCCGTTAGACTTGTCTTAAGTGCCATTCGTCTTGCTTTTCCGAGTATTTTGAATTTTGAAAATGCCATTAATAGGTCAGCAATACCTCTTTTATTGCAAAATTCCTAATCCACGTTCATTTATTCTCTATACAATACTTCCAACTCCATTCATGTCGATCCAAGTTAGTTTGTGTAATTCTATTTCACACCACTAGATGTCAGACTATTCGTTTTAATTGTCCACCAGCAGATTTCAATACGCTTCCTTTTCTTGTGGAGGGCCCTCATTGTATATATTTAAATTTAAAACGTAAAGTTGATTTGATGTAAGAAAATAGGAGCTACAACTTCATGAAAAAAAATATCAGAAGAAGTTTAGAAGAATACATTTGTAGATTGGCCACTTTTTATGTTGCGTTGTATATCTTGTACTGCAATTATAAACTTGGTTCATTTAAATTCCTCTATTACTTCTTGTCTTGGTGTATGAAGGTAACTTGTGCAAAATGCAGATTGTCAACACCAGATATGCTCATTATTCTCTGTGGGAGGATTTGGGAGGAAATGGCATGAAGGCTGGGCCAGATATTATCCTCAGTTTCACTCCTCTTTTAATAACAACATTATCGGTCGTCCCAGCGCTTCATCCAAAACATACCCCCACTTTATTTTCCCGACATTCTCACTTCCTGATTCTATAACTCATTTCGCCTGATTCAACTTTCAGTTCTCTTTTAAGGAGAAACAGCTCAAAATGAGTTTGAAGTTACCCTCCCCCAAAAAAGTATACACGTCTATGTGTATTTTCAGTTTTATATTAATATTTCCTTTCACTCCCATGTGTCGTGACAGCTGCGTTTTTATCGTTACAGTAAAAAACAAAATTTGCATTTTTTTTACGTGTTTTTAATTTGTCCATTTTTTATGATTTTTCATATTAAACATTTATTTTTACACAGGAAACGCGAAAGGGGTGTGCCTACATGCGCCCTGCACAGACACATCACCAAGGCTTGGAGAAACCCTGGAAATAACCACCAAAACCGCCCAGCGGACGAATAGAGGAGGAGGAAGCCAGTCATCTACAAGAGCTGTAATTGGGAGGGCGGAGCAGCTCGCAGGTTAAATCCTCCAATTCAACTTCTGAATCGCACGAGAATCACATTTTGTGTCGTGCAGGTTGTTTGTGCACGGAGACAGCGCACCTCTGCCGGTAGGCACACTTTACCACTCACTGCATAAGGACATTAGATAGCGCAGGGAAATAGATGGGTTCACGCTCACTGTGGACAGACAAGCATTAACTGCTCACACTTGCTTGTTTTTTTTTTTATTTACTTACGCGTTAATTTCACGTCAATTCATTCAAATGTATGATTTTACGCTGCAATATTGCTCAAGAAGCCCATTGTTTATGTATGTGCTGCTATAAATGTGATTAACCTGTGTAGATTGTTGTGCAGATACAAAGACAGAAAGGGAAATAAGATTAGAAAGAGGGCATTGAATCAAGAAGTGACTTTTTAATTCTTCTTCTCCAGGGGAGTCTGTAACATGTGCCATTGCTGTTAATGTTGAATGTGTTGAATATCGAGTCACACATTCCTGCATCTGTTTAGGAGCTTTAGTCAACCTAAAATGCTGGCGTAAACTTTAATGGCTTGGAAATAGGAGAAAACAATATCAAACACCCAACAAAATTAAATTGAAAGTGTGTGGGTCCAGCACGATAAGAGGTTCGATTCAGTGTTAATCGGAAAATAAATAAAAGAAATCTGGCAGCATCACTCATCCTTTAAGAATAAGGTAAGTATTTTAGAAAATGCAAAATATTTCATCAAATTATTACAATCATTCTCTTATTAGTTTTCGATAATTTCTTCAAAACATATCTGACAGATAAGTAGATGAATGCTTGTATTTTATTTCCAATTTGATTTTTCGCCTATTTTACTGTCAACACTTGTTGACTTTCAAGGTGATTAATTTTCCAGACTACATTTGTCATCGTGCCATCATTTTAGAAACAATTAGATTACAACACCAAGGAAAGGCTCGGTTATCTGGTGATAAGTTTCACTGTTGAAAGAGACTTTCATGATGCAATTTCAGTGAGATTACCTTTTTGATCCCTTGATATTTATTTATCATGTCTATTTGTATTTTCTCCTACTATATTTTTGTTATTGTTATTGCAGATAGTTTGTACACAGAGATTGTTGGATAGATCGCTAAGCTTTCCTTGAAAAGAAACACGTCCAGAAAATGATGAGATTTTCTCGTCTGCCATCACCGGACATCGCCTGTGTCCGTGAACTTGGCTGTTTCGGAGGTGTCACATTGTGTTGCATGTGGAACTGGTCTTGGTCTTTATTTAGCCTGGCATATCACCACGTCACAAGACTGTCCTTATGACTAAGGGCATGCTGCTCTATTGTCAAAGAAATGAAAGGAACCACTGTCAGAGAAGCTGGTAATTAGATGTGGGATTTGACAAGTTTTTTCTTTTGATTGTCCTATGAGAAGAGCTGTGTGTGTGTGTGTGTGCGTGAGATTAAATATTGATGTTGCAAATGACTTAATATGATCAACTTTGCAACCTCATGCATTGCATTTCGGTGATAAAATCAAACCAACCACATGTTGGAAGAGTGAGCATTAATTCACTGAGACACAATTATTGTGTGAGATTATAGTCGGATCCGATCTGTCAAAATGCATCTGCGACATAATTTGTTTACTGAATGTTGTAAGATCAGGAGGTGGTTTCTACTTTGGAGCTTCCTGATACAGCATTGGTGTTCCGATCAGGAAAGAAAGTTCCATCTGGCATCTTTTTGAACAAAGGAGGTTGACCCGAGTTTGACCACATGCTTCCCAATGCTAATCTAAATTACAACACAGCTCGGGTTTAGTGGAAAGATGAAATTACCATTGGTAATGTTGTTAACACCAGGAAAAACAGAAGTACGTGTTTGCGCCGCAGAGGTATGGATGTTGTTAGGTTGAATGTTACGCAATTGCAGCAGTGCTTTCAGTGCTCTTCTTGTGTTGTCTGTGTGCCTTGTCCCCCCAACATTCACACCAGTGACCAAATTAAATGGACGGTGCCTCGGCCGGGTATTACTCCTGCAGTGGGCTTCCGACACAGTCCGTCGCTGAGGTACAGTCGCGGCTCAGTTCTGCTCAAGCTATTAGTTTTATCGTCTCTTTGCTCTTTTAGGAGCGCTAGTTGATGTGAAGAGGAGAGTCCACTGCGGTTTGGAATCCCGGAAAGCGATGGGAGAGAAGCTGTCTGTGCCGGGGGAGCCGGAGGAAGCGCTGGAGGTGCTGTCTACATACGGGGGTAGGAACTCCTGTTGCAGCTGTCGTTTGATTTCCCATTGTTGACAAAAGGATTGTCGATGTATTTACTTAACGTATCTCTTTATGACTTCAACACTTGTTACAATAGGATGTTCCTGTAAATTAACATTTTCAGGTTTAGTAGGCATGCTAGGGCTTGGCAATTAGTCGATACTCATCCAAAAGAAAAGTTGTATTGTGTATTTTTAATGTTAGAAATTGCAAAAAATGAAGTTTATAGTCCGCAATCCAAAAACAAACCGGGGTCGGTGCGAGACAGCGTGGGAAATATTTGCTGTTCTGGCACATTCGTAAATACATTTACGAATTATTTTTCCCTGTAGTTTCACTTGATTGTTTTCAATGTAAAAGGAAAACAGAAAAAGCAATTACAAATTTAAATCCGCAAAACATTGCCGGAAAATAAGAAATAAGCAGAAATACTTGAAAATAGTCGACCAATCAACAAGCACGATATTATTTTATTTTATTCTGAGAGATCTGTAACATTCAGTGACTAGCAGCTAAGACTGTAAAGAAAGCATTTGGAACTGCCACCATCAGACACTTTTCATGGGTGCATCTCAAATGGTTTCTTTGCAGATGCAGAGGAAATAGCGCTCAAGCTCTCTCAAGGTTCTTCAAAAAACGAGGAAATTATTGGAGGATTTGATTCAGTGTTTGCTGCATTTAGCCTGTTGTGTCAGTCTAGTCAGAACTGCTGAATAAGGATTCCGGGGGGGTTTTAAGTGTTTGCTACCAAGTGTCTTTGGTACATACAGCAATCTTCTCACTGAACTGATCAATGGCATTTCATAGTAAACTAAAAGACAGTGTTGTATTTTACTATTACTGTTTTACCCTCCACACACGTTTGTGGTAATTATCAGCCTCTCATATCAGTAAATAGAAAAACCCCATCTCTGTGTCTCCTTTTAATGTTTGGAGGAGCTTCTGGGTTTGTTGCGTTGGGCGTTTTATTTCACAAGGGTGCAGTTTCAATCCAAAGTCTTTATCCATTCTTTGCCCTCTGATTTCGTCTGGTGGTTTCAGACAACGGGATGCGGCGAATCCCCAGTTGCAGGTTCTTTCCTCAATTAGATGGAAGCAAATTATATTATGTTATTGTATATATTGATTGCCAGTGTAAAAAAAAACTGGCTTTATTAGGGAGCTGCTTTGAAAATGTATAGCTCTATATTGGAAATTATTTTCAATTTTTTAGGTCATTTGTTCTCAATTCATGCCATGATTTTTAAACAATTTCTTGACTTTGCTTCAGAAAATAGTGGTTTGCAATTTATAAAAATGATGTCTAAAATTTGCTGTTTTTTTAATGTTCTGTCACAATTTTGGCTCAAATACGTTATTTCTAATTAATTAAAAAAATGATAACAATTTCTATAAATCATTATGTGCCCCACTGGGGAGTGCAGTCACAAATAAAACAAACCATGGTTCAATCCCATGCATTTCAAACACAGCTTCCAGAGGACAAAGTGTACGATGGTGTCTGCACGCACAGTCCAATAACTGCAATAAGCTTTGGTCATCTGTAAAATTGAAGAGATTGTTCTTCTTTTATTGAAGTTTCTTGATTTGTAGTTTGAACTTATGGCTCGAATGCTCAGTTTGGGCGGTATGCAATGACTTTGTGTGACAAGATTGTTTGAACCAAGTTACGATTTTTAAATATATGCAGGATTTCCATTAATAGCTTCACAGAACTGTATATTCTTTTCAGTTTGACCGATGCTTGGAACAACATACATGAAGTTGGTAAATTGTGTTAACACAGTTAAAGCAGCATACCAACTTATTCAATTATAATAGTCATGATTTATTAGAAATGCGCCCCTTTGATTCATGATGTGGCTGCTTTGATTCAAGCTAAATTAACGGATGATTGTGCCGTCAGTTCCCCTCATTGATTGATGTCGCTTGTAAATTTCTCCCGGCGGCGCCAAGCAGAAGAGGTTACTCTGCTTCTGCAGGCCGGGTTGGAGTTCCTCCTGTTTGCTGTTTTTTGTGTAATTTATGTCAAATAATAGTAATCGTTTTCTCATTGGGTTTTACAGCCCTTCTCTAGTAGGAGGGTGCAGGGTTTGATGCTGTAGTGGGCGACTTCCCTGCCTGATGAATTAATGAATCTAATAATGCAGAGTGCCTCCAAATGAAAAGTGCGTGACAGACTGTGTTTGAAGTTTCAAATTGGGGATGTTTGTGCGATTGTGTGATGATAGATTAGGAGTAATAACGCTAATAGAATAGTCGAAGGAGGGTGGAGCTCTCTTAAGGATGGCACCAGTTTAATTTGTTTGTCTTCACCTGTCACTATGGGAAAAATCTCAACACAGATCAAGTAACAGAGCTCCTGGACGGAGACGGATAACAGAATCCGTACACATGTGGACTCGACCTAATGGCCATTTGTTTTTTTTAGCGTGAAGTCTATACTTTTAATCGACACGTGACTGAATTAAGATTAAACTGTAACTGCAATAATATGCGCAGCATTACATTGATTAGTCTATTTGAATCTTGCGAACTGCAAATATGTAAAATTTTTTACCTGTAAGTCAATCAGCTAAATTTTCTGCCTATGTTTGTACTTTGGACTAAGCCATCAGCTGACAGGAGTGTAAACCATATATCCGTATCTATTCATGGAGTGTTTATTGCTTTTCAGTTACCACACTCAGGGTGACACTGGCTTGTGAATGGCGATCGGAGTGAGTCGCTTCTGGACGCAGAGCAGCTTGTCGCACTTTGGTCTCCACATTTGACAAAACAATCAAACTTACTTTTGACAAGCAAATGTATTTTTGCGATTCTTTAATAATTCTCCTTTCGGCTGCTCACTTCAGGGGTTGCCACGCCAAATCCTCTGCCTCCATCTAATCTGTATCTTCTGTACCCTCGCCACCAGCACCAACTAACGTCTTTTTCAAAATCTATTAAAAAAACATAAATGTGTGTTCTGAATATTTTGAGCTGGGTTTCGATACTCCTGTGGGGGCACACCCAAACTTAAGTGCAATGGTCTGGAGACTGAAAATATGAAAATGTTCCCTTTGGGGTGGGAACCTCCTTGCATTTCCTGGCTGGACAACAAATACGAGATTACTCTTGTTTCTTGCTCACCAAAGACATACTGGATTGACGCTTTTAATTAATTTTCCTCACCAAGTAGTCAAGCAGTCCCCAATTATTAGAGTGGACCAACACTCACGTACATTTACCGAGTACATAGCACAAGTTGAAAAGGGGCTTGTGCTGCAGATCAACCCACCCCCTCCTCTCTCTTCCTGTAATAAACACAGAGCAGACATGATGCAAGATAAACAATCACAACATTCAAAGGATGAAAGCCAGCAGCATGATGAAGGGGAGGGAGAGGCCAACAGTTAGAACTGTCTCCATTAACTCACAGCAGCATGAAGCGGTCAGTCTGATGCCGTCATGTCTCTCCTGGAGTTGATTCAAGAAGGCCAAGAGGTATTGGTCCAACTGCTTCAGAATCTGTCGGTATCGATCAGCCTGCTGACCCGATACACGCACGGCAGCAGACGTCTGCCCGCCTGGAGAACAGGTCTGTGTTAGTGTGTGTGCTCTGACTGTGAAAGTTTGTTCCGTTCAGCCGGGTCTGTTTCTTATATCAGAGGTACCGGATGACACAACGGGATTTCCTTAAACAGGAGATTCCCACTGTTGTGTCTCTTCACATTTTTCAAGTGTTATAAGGTTTAGGTAATGCATGATGATGCAGATTCAACCTCACAGCCAGACCACTATTGGTTGGTCCACGAACTGAGAATTTTCTGTTCTTTCCATTACCTGAGTGGGTTCTCTTTGGGTTTCTGAGCTTCTTACCACAGACATAAACAAGTAGTAGGGTAAAATTAGACTGTAGGTGTGCATTCACAGCAGTGTAAATGCTTACATACTGGACTTTGTTTCTTCTTGTAATACATGCTATTCAACTTTTTATAGTTAATTTTACAAAGGGACTGTTATTGCTATTGATATTAGAATTAGAGAAATGTCATGAACTTGTAATTCAATTTTGTATAACACAATAAATACTGTGGAAAGACAAAACCACTTTTTTTGCTCATATCAATGGCCTTTTAAAATTACAACAAGGAGGAAGTCTATAAAAAGTTTCTTTTTATGCTCTGTAATAAGAAAGAACAGGCCAAACCAACTATGAAGTTTAATTATGTAGCACTTTTTTGCACTTTTTGTAAGTCGCTTTGGATTAAAGCGTTTGCCAAATGACTGTAATGTAATGTAATGTAATGTAATGTTGCAAATCAAGGTCAAACAAAGAGAAATGCGAAGTCTAATATATATACATATATATATATTTATAATTTGTTAGATGACTTCATTCTAGACACATAGTACATATGATTACAGTAATTCTGTTTGGTCCCTTTAAACATAGACATCGGAATTTGACCTCAACCTACCTGAAGTGGCTCTTAGCAGCCGCAAGTTTAAAATAAACTTTACTCCTTTACAACTAAGCAGTTGAAATACATGGAACCTTGCTTCAAATACATCATCAGCCTAATGAGAAGAGCAGACTTACAGACTGTAGGAAAAAAAACAGTGAATTGACCATGTTTGCTTGCTTTTGCCGCGTCCATCAAGATGCAGGAAATAAACAGAATCGTAAAGGTGCACAGATTTACAGAGAAGGTGAGATTTGTTTTTTATTAATGGTATTATTTCTATGAACTCTTAAGTAAGCATATATCAAAGCTATGGCACTTCGTATGCAGGCCCGGTTTTCTTTAAATTCTCGGGTAATATGATAATTTGTTCATGTTAGTCATTTGTCCCGTCAATGTTTGCGCAAAAGAAACACACCAGTAGCAATAAACAGGGCAGGACCAAGGATTCATCCGGGTTTATGGACATTTGATGATAGGCTGACTTTATGTTTGAGTTTTTCCAGCCAAATAAAACAAACCCCTCTAGCTGCTTAGCATTATAAAGACATCTGCCCTGTTAATCATGTTTCATTAATACAGGGATATCAAAAGATGGGGTCAGTAAAAATTATGGAAATGGTTTTCTAACTTTCACTCGAGCAAGTCAGTAATCACCTGAGTTGATGTTGCAATGGGATCGCTACGGTTGGTTTTATGTGGCATGTTTGTTAAAAAAAAGATTATTTTTTTTACATACATCGTTTCATATCTGATGTGTTAAAATCTTATGTCTTCGCTGTTGAGGGAAAAAGTCAGTTTAGAAATAAGGTGTTTCACTCTTGGAAAATAAACGTAAATATGCATTTAAATGCTTCCAAAGTTCACACTCTGTGATGACCTTGGTGAGCTACGACCTGTATAAAATTGCCAAACATGACGATGAATGAGCATCATAGAGCTCTGTTTTGTGACAGCCACCCCGTCTAATCTCAACTAGGGGACCCCAGAGCAGGGGACTGCAGTTGCAGGACCAAAATCTGAGGACTAGTCCTGACAGATTATATGTCCCTATGTGCTATTTAGCTGTTCTGTGCAAGAAAAAACACATTTCCCAGACCTTCTGACAGCTAAGTGACTCTCCTTCATCCTTAACATGACATTTGTTTCATAATCGCATCCAAACCATATCTTGGAAACCCATGTCCAATCTTACACACATCAGGTGTCTTTTAATGATTAATGTGCCATTATCTCCAAGAATATGCAATTCTGCTAAATTGTATTTATTGCCCCAACCCCGTCTCCCCAATATGGGCATGTTCTGTCACAAATGCTGTTCTGGTTGTGCAATAGGGGTACAATTGCCTTCCTGAATGCAAAATTAATCACGACATGAGATGACATGACAATAAATAATGTTGTGTCAGATCAGCTCAACCATGGTGACCCCATGTTTATACCCAAAACTCAATTTCATTAGGATCAATACATTTCTGATATCTGATCTCTGATTTTGTGACACAGCCGTGGCTCAGTTTAGTAGAGCAAGTGGTTTGATTCCTGGCTTCAGGTCCTCTTGCTGAAGTGTCCTTGGGCAAGGCTGTTAACCCCAGTTTGTTACCAATGGCCTGGTTAGTGCACCTGCATGGCATCTATGTCATCTATGTCATCATCACTGTATGTGTGTGTGTGTGTGTGTGTGTGTGTGCGTGTGTGTGTGTGGGCATAGAATGGGTGACTCGCGTAAAGAGCTTTGAAAGTGCTGTATATGTAGATCATTTACTGTGTGACCACATATTTCCAGATTGTATGTTGATACTGCATGTTGCGAACATGTTGGTATTTGCATAATTGTAAGTCACTGCCGAAAGGATCTCATTACATTTTTGAATGTCAGTCATGCAAGGCAACAGTGGTGTAGGTGAGAGCACACACACCAGCTTATCCATATGTTTGATCCGTCTTGCTTGTTAAGATATTTTCTAGAAGACATTTAACTATGAAGGGAGGGGTTGGGGAAGTAGGTGTGGCGTAATCACTCAAGGAACTTAGACGTGTGTGTGTGTGTGTGTGTGTGTGTGTGTGTGTGTGTGTGTGTGTGAGCAAAGTAAAAAATGAGGAGGGCAGGATTAGATTCTCTATTTGTGTACCTGTGGAGAGAAGCAAAGGAGTGCAGAGGCAAAATGATTGAAAGAGCAGACGGGAAGGAGCGTAGAAGTGAGAGGTTTGTCTCCATCTCTCCGGAGGAGATGGAGAGCTACTTCAGCTACACCCAGTGCTGTCAACAACTGCTTAGTGAGTTTTGTGTGAATGCCTGCGCTTGTGTGCATGATTGAACGCTGTCAATAATTTTTTTTTTTTTCTTTTTTTTTGGCGGTGGGGTTTTTATTTTTAGTCTTTTTAAAATATTGCAAGTATTTCTGCCCAATAGTATTACGTGCAGTATTGGGTCTGACATTTAGGGATCAGCTAACCAAGTCAAACTCAAGTAATTATTACTAAATAGTGAGCGAAGTATTTTTGAAGATTTTGTTTATAACTGGTGATTTGCATATGGTTTTGTGACTGTGGTTTTGTCCACATGGTTATTACGTGAAAGTTCTTCTTTTCACTGTCCTAACTGATCTGCATTGTTCCTCAATCACTTTTGATATTGAGGCTTACTGCTCCATTTCTTCAGTTCTCAACAACTCGCTGCATTAGATAATGCCACTCATAACTCTTAAGCAGAGTCTTTAGATTCTTGAGTCTTTTTTCAACAAATAGATGACATCATTATTTGGTTTATCCTGTTATCCTGTATGATATCTTCCACAGCCGCTTGCAACAACATAATCTCGCTTTGCTCTTTTGAAACCCCCGAAACACATCTTCCTTTGTTCCCACGACACAACGTGGGTTCCCACGACACCTTTTATTAAAATAAAAACTTTAATTACATCAACCTTAATCACAAGTGGTTAAATCAGTCCATGTTCTTCCTATTTGTTGTAGACTCAGTTCATGCATTTTATATTCACTTTGCCAGCAGTGCTATAAATCGGGATACAGCTCTCTGCCATTTCTAAGCTTCTTTTCAATGGTGATCTGCAACAATATCTGTAGTTACCAAAGAATTCATTACAGATCCTTTGTTGTCATTCTTCTGTGCATCACCATGACTTTAAATAGCAGTTGGCCTGCATCCTCCTTTTGAATTTTAACAATAGTTTTTACTTGTATTGTGCTATTTTTACGATAATAAGATTCTCTTTATCTGTTTTTCAAATTTCCTCCAAAGAAAAAAAGGAATATGGTGGCAATAGCAGTAACTAGATATCCTTGTTTATCAAAGGTGGCATAATGACTGCGTATGTGTGTTCAGTACACGTGTTGGCAGAATAGCTTGAAGAAGAGGTGTGTATGCATGTGCACAAATTGACAGCTCCCAGGTGTGTGTGTGTGTGTGTGTGTGTGTGTTTCTAAGCATGTGGGGCGTGTGTAGTGTGTGTGTTTCTCATCTTGATGTGAGTCTCTTCTGGTGCATCTAACATGCTTTGGTCTGAATTTAGAGATGACACTTTTATTTTTAGAACAAGCTATTCCTGCTGTGTCAGAGATGTTTCTGCATTTTAACAACCTCCTAATCCTAATCTCCCCACAGGTCTATTTCTTCCTTAATTTTCAGAAATTTAGTGTCTCCATCCCTGTGCCATGAGCTGCCGAACCATGACACTGATCCGCACATTATCAAACAATAAAACAAAATGCATTTACTCTGCTGTATCCCAAACCTCTATATGTGGTGTCCACTTCAAAAGAAATTCACATCCTGTTTTTTAGGGTTAATGTCCACTCTTAACCACAGTCATATTTGGACATATGGTTTATTACCTTCAAAAAGTGCTCCCAGTTCACTTCCTGCCAGTTAAAAACGGTCACTGTATCCTCTATCGGTATGAGTGTGAGTACTTGACAAATGCATTTCCAAAGTTGGACTTAACTACTGCTTTCACTCAGCAGCTGCACTCACATACAAATAAGTATCTTTCAGAATTGCTTATTCACGCTTCTATATGGCTTCTGTTTATTTATTTTCGTTTGTGCTGTGAGTAGCATATAGAAATTCTTCTTTTAATATAAAACCCCTCTTGAATGAATAGCAATTAAAAAAAATCTGTATATACAGAAAAAACTCCAAGTTCCACAGTTGTCAGCTGTGTATTTTAACTTCCTCTCGTTCCCCTTTGAATGATAATCCAGTGACAGTAATGGCTTCCTCTCCGCACAAACAAAGGTTCTCTCTTCAATTGTTAACGTCATGATTTTGCACTGTCTTTCCATTATTTGAATTATTATTTTAATCACATCCTCTCCTTTGTCATTATATTCCTGACTCGGTCTGATGACCTTTGGACACCTGTTTTAAAAATCCCTCCTGCTTCAAATCCTTGCATCCAACTATGCATTTACGTGGAATGGCTTGTAATAAACCAAAAGGTGAGAGTGTAGGTGCTGTGGGACAAAACCTTGAACAGTAAACTTAAATAAACTTGAATACATTCTGGCTATCTTTAGTGCAAGGTTAAGACATGCTGGTTGAAAAGTGAAGGCGAATGCTGGTGGACGAATGCTGTAATTGGAGCTGCGAGGCAGGAAGTCTCGAGAAAGACCAAGGAGTAGATTCATGGATGTAGTGAGAGAGGATATGAAGCTAGTTGGTGTGAGAGAGGAGGATACAGTATATAGGGTTAAATAGAGAAGGTTGATTCGGTGCGGCGACCCCTAAAGGGAAAGCCGAAAGGAATAGAAGAATTCAAGGCACCTTAATTGATAATCAGGCATAGCGTACAGACATATACATATATGCAAAATACAGACTTCGAGGAAGCAAAAAAATTAAGACAATAAAAATGGTAGAAATAAAAAATAAATTAAACTTTTACATTTATAATTGTGTGTGTGCCCGTGTGCGTGCGTACGTCTGTGTATTTATAGATTATATTATCTTAAAAGTGTATTGGATATCCTCCAAATGATACAATGCCATAATCATAAGTACTGCTTTCGAGGATTCTTATTAGTTGTCACATTGTTTTTCCAGTTTAGGTTTTTATTTGTACATGATTCACTAAATCTTTTGGATGAGAAATAGCAGTGATGCAATATGATGTTGGCAACATTATTCAGAATGGCTTTTAATATTTGAACAGTTTTCTAAACAATCTAAAAAATATTTTGAAGTGTAAAAACCACGTCATATTACATAAATGGAGACACTACCGGACATTAGAATGAGATTTTAAAAGTAATTATTATTTAAATGATAATCTTGTATGGCTAATAATAAAAATGAATGCATAAAAGGAACACATTAAACATGTTTTAATACAATCAATGCTATAATTTGTCATACATAGTTTATCGATTGACATGGCACCATTTTTAAATTAGTTCTACAATATAATGGCTCTTCAGTTTGCTTCTCTGGATGTAATCCGAATACATAATTCTGTTCTCATAGGAACCTTCTTTAGGGGGTTGTGGATGTACACTTTTTCAAAAAGCAGTAGAAAATTTAGACAACTGGGGGGATGTAGGGAGCGTAAGGGAACCACTCAATCGGACCAAGACATCTCTGATGAACGAAGGTCACACACCCAACTGAAGTCCTGTTGAATAATTCGGATCATTTTCACATTACAAGCTGCCGTACTTTGCAGGTTTCTGTAGCTTTGATTTCATTAATAAATGATACATCAGTAAATATTGATTCAAAATTTAAACTTCCTCATGCTTTATGTTCCCCAGTGGGTTTTTGCCTGGGAGCCACCTCTCAATTGGTGTCTTCCTGTTAACCCTCAAGTTCAGCCAGTGGGGTTTGATCAGGGAGCGGAAAGAGTCAATAGTGTTTCGTCTGTGCCAGATGTGTGTGTGTGTGTGTGTGTGTGTGTGTGTGTGTGTGTGTGTGTGTGTGTGTGTGTGGTATTCTCATCTAAATAAATACAAATCTATGTGTTATCCCAGCTCTTGTCTGCACCACATCCCGCATACACACACACACACACACACGTTCACAGTCTCCCACACATCCCATGTACACAGGTGTGTCTATGTTGCATCCCATGGAAATACGTGTCTGTATTTACAGACCTTGTCAAATACTAGAAGCTTGAGGTATTTATAGCACATTGATAAACATACCACAAGCTTAATTTTTTTGTGATGTTTTATCAAAGTTGCATTTATTCTTTTTAATTCCTCGGTTTATTTTTTCTTTTATCACCTGAAAAAAAGACTGTATAATTGGGTCAGTGAAAGCGAAAACATCAACAGGAAACAATGGTTAGAAAAGAAATTACTTATAACATTTGGACTGTGTAGAGGCTTGTATTTTGATTCTGAGAGACTTTTGGTCAAAGACTATTTTTATTCAAACACCCCCAGATGCAATTAAATTCAGAATGATAACTTTAAATAACTTTTTTGGCACGCAACAATTGTAAAACAGGAAAGCCATTGCACTTTGGAAAGAAAACTCAATTTTGCTTTCCTATGTAAGAGAAATTCCATGAAATCCATTATTTATTTGAGTGAAAACCATAGAAGCAAAAGGAAAAACTCAGCATATCATCTGTTAAATTTAAGACCTTTCTTTTCTTTTTTCCTCTACATTTACCGATGAAAATGTTATTATTCATGGTGAAATTGCAAGTTCAGGGAGGGAAAATGTTCGCTGTCAGAACTCTCCAGTGACAGGAAATGAACTATTCTAAACACTTTGCCTTTTCCTGTCCTACAGATGATGTATTTTATCATCTAAATCTGACAGTACACACACAGACTTACACACACACAATTGAATTTTAATCGGACAAGTCGGACATCTGGGGACTAATCTCAGTCAAACTATAATTTGTACCGCCATTTGCCTCGTAAGAAAATATGCGATTGCAGATTAGAGAAGGCATGATTTCTGCTTTTATTATTATTTATTGAGCTTGCCTTAAAATCCCCCAGTAAATTTATATATGGCTGAGTACAGAAAATGGTGATGCGCACACAATGTCAGGCATTGTGCGGTTTATTAGAATTGTAGAGGTTTTGCAGGACAATGATCTATATGATGTTTGTTCAGTTTGTTCAGACTTGGTCCTCCTTATTTAGGGTTAGTGGTGTGATAAATGATGCCTGCAGAGGAATAACATTGTTTCCTCTTTGTTTTTAGTCATTTCTTTTGGAGTAAAACTACAAGGGTGGTAGGATTTTTTTTTTTTTAATGTGTGAAATCACTGCAGCAGCAGCAACTGCTCCGTGTCTTTAAAATGTGACAGCATTTGACACGGTGACAGCTCTTCCCTGAGAAATTTGCATGTAGACTGTGCCAAAAGGCTTGCAGTAAGGATGAGAGGATGCAGTTTCTCCTCTTTCTTTGCTCAGGGGTTTGGAACATGACTTGCTGCCAAGGCGCTGCCTCAGTTTGCTCTGTTTTTGGATTAGGATTATCACAATAAACGTATTGTAACACATTTCCCATGCTTCAGTATTCACCCCGGATGGTTTAGTCCTCTCGGCTCATTTATCATTAGAAACAGTTGCATTATGATACACTCAAACTTATTCATTCATTTTAAATTTGGATTACATGTCTTGGAAAAAAAATCTTGATACATTATAATGCAAAATAAGCATTTTTTTTCCTCAACCCACAACTAAAGAAGGGAAACTTAAGAATTGGAATTACAGTCCTGATATTGCTGCAGAAACGTGTTGTTGTCCATACCATTTCGTCTTGGCAATACAGAGAGAGGCGATCATCAGCACTTGTGGCTTCAGCACTGGCTTGATTGTCTTTGTTTTAATAATTGTCAAATACTTATATGAAACCTGGTAAACGAAAGCGAAGCACTTGGTATGCTCTGTTTACAACACATAGGGTCATCTGTTGTGGGCCATATGTACCCTCAAATTTCAGGCAAACAAAGTTCTGACAACTTAAGAATGATGGCCAATTCCACAAAGTGAGTTTTTGCTTTGAGAAAAATGTTGATCATAGCAGTTTGAATAAAATAATAAAAAAAGTTTGAATTTAGCGTAACATATTTTGTTTAGTCAACTAATCTGCAAGAAGGTATACTCACATCATTGGTAGTCCAGCTTCTAACTGTATGTGTGGCACATTGGGTCCCCCTGCTGCCTTATTTGATAGTGTGCCTGTGAACCTGTGTGCGTGCATGTGTGCATATGCATACATGTGTGTTTGTTGTTGTGCACTTGAGCATATACTTTCGTGAGTGTGAGTGTGTGGCTGTAAAAAAAATGGATCATGAGCCTATTTTTCACTGTATTCCACCCTGATCTATTTTTTCCGCTGTTCTATTAACATTTTTGCTAACATTTTATTGTTGACGTCTACAATTTCTATTGATAGTCTTTTATGAATTCGTCCTGCTGGACCCTGTGAAAGCGGTGTGAAATGTGAAGCTGGAGGCGGATCATGTGAAGCTCCGCCTGTCTGTTTCAATAGGGGAGGGGTGTGTGTCTGTGAGAGAGTGTGTGTGTGTGTATGAACACTGCTGTGCGGTGACAGCTCAGCGAGAGGCTGCAGTCCTCAGCTGTGGTGGAATGGACTGCCGAAACTTCCACCAGGATGTCTTCTGACAACATGTGGCTGTGTGTGAATGTTTAAGTATTGTGTGTGTGGGTGTGGGGGGGTTCAGGCTTATGAGGGTGTGTGGGTGGGTTCAGGCTTATGAGGGGGGCAAACACACACTTGCGAAGCCATGGCTCTGAACCGGGTGTCTCAACTCTGCCACGATATCACGAGGCTTTGGCTGCAACTGAAGATGATGACAGGTAGAGTTCCTGAATCACTTACTGAAAGACTCCTTAGACTTGTATCTTCGAGTATGTCTGAGCTCTGGTGCCCTTTTGTTCACGTTTCATCGAAATGCACCGGTCAAGAATGGTTATAACGTTTTGTTTGTTGCTCCCCTATACTGTCTAGCAAGTGAATGATTAACTTTTCATTCTACACAGTTTTATCAGTCGTGGGGCATCCCTCAGAAATCAACAATATTCCAGCAAAATGACAAGACATCCGTGACATCTTTTCCTCCCTAAGATAAAGTTTATTAAGGAATATATGAAATGTGTCAAGTGTAATAGTGTTGTCAGTTTTATAAAATAAGGAACCAGTCATTTAAAATAAGAAAGCCAAGTGTGGACAGTAACACATGGATGGTTTTAAAATTCGTCTTTGAAAAGGGAAAAAAAAAGCTGCACTGTAAACTTTTGATCGGCTCGGTGACCCTGTTAACCGACGTGCCTACATACGCACTCAGAGATGTTGCTGGCTTACATTGTGTGCACGTCAGACCACCTACCACATCTGCAAAACTGAAAAATCAGGTGAAAAAGAAGGCTGCACCTTAATGAGTTAAGAAACGCACATACAGTCACAAACAGAGTGCGACAATTGAACATTGTATTTAAGGAAAGAAGAGGGTAGAGTAAAATTGACGTATGTAATATTTTCTTTGGGTTTCAAACCCTTTTATGAAAATAAATAGAAATATGCTGCCATTACCCTTTGAATAAGTATGCACTGCGCTTCCTCCGGATGGATGTACTCAGGGCATCCTTTTATGCGGACACATTCTCATTAACACTGCTGAAAGAGGGAAGTCACATAACTTTTGCGGCCAAATACGCTATTTGTGATTGATTGTCAGTCTCTTTGGTGTTTTTGACCTTGTATTTAGCTATAAAGTGGTTAAACTTAGAATTTGATCAGTCAAAATTGACTTTTAACGCTCACTATAGACAAGGCGTAGCACCCTTGGATATAATGGTTAATGGTGTTGCTCATGTTCGGATCCAGTGTTGGAACATGTCTGTGGAGGTTCTCCGTCCTCCAGGTCATGGTGAGTTCTTGGTGAAATCATCTTGTTGTGGCAACTGGACTTGAATTTCTTCACTTGAAGACGTTTTAACCCTCATCCGAGGGGCTTCTTCAGTTCTAATGACTTGTTGGTAGTTTCTGAATATATTGCAAATGTCTTATGTGGTGATATTGTTATCAATATTGCATTATAGCCACAAATGAAAATAGTAATTTGACTCTTGCTAAGAGTTAGGTGTAACTATTATAGCGAGTTTCGTGACAGGGTTGGTCGGTCTCATTTTGCATCAGTAAAAGTGACATAAGAAAAAAAACAAATATTTTTAGATTAACAGGTCTTAATGAAATATAATAAAACCACTCTAGTGCGATCATATCTCATTAAAAGAGCGTTAAAAATATCAGGATTGTAAGTCTGCATTAGTTTAATTCATAAGTCCTGATGTTAAAATTAGTATTTAGAAGTAAATGCTTAATTTTTTAGACCATCACCAGGCCTCAAATTGTGAAAGGCATCATGTGGAAGGGGTGTGATGAATAGACTAAATGAATGAACATGACCTGACTTTGTTATCCGCATTGATTTTGTCTCATTGCCTCAAGACGCTCTTCCTCCGGAAAGCTTCGCTATCCATCAGTTACATAAGGCAATCTATGCGTTTTGTCCTGAGGTGCTATCTGTGTGTTGATATGAAGTTTGAGCTCTTTCTGTACAGTGCACAGCAGAATACACTGACGGCATGTTAATCACATTCATCGTGCTGACACTGATGGTTTCCTCTTGTCAGTTGGGAGCCACAGTGTGACAAAACCCTTTTGAGAGTTCGAACTTCGCCACCCCCTCAACCCTTACTTCTTTTTTCTGATTGTGTGTTTGGCCGAGTGCGTACTCATTGGCTGGCTCTTTCATATAGTTGTGTTTTAGCATTTCTCGGTTCGGCGTAGTTTCCGATATTGACAGCTTGTGAACTACATTACCGACCGTAATCCATAGTTGCAGTGCAGAGATGGCGAACATGTTCTCACTGCTGGCAGATGGACAGCAGTCTCATGAGCCCGTGCAGGCTGCTCACACACTCAGGAATACACACTGACAGTAAGTAGCAAAGTATCAACCTTTCCCTGTGTTGCTTTTTTGCCAAGTCAAGATTAGTAGCTGACAAGTCTCAGCTAAGCTCCAGTAATGCCTCTGAGAGTCTCCAAAAAGCTGGATACGTCCATCCTGTTTTAAACGTTACCTGCCCGTGTGGGCTTCAACAACAGCTATGTTTTTTTATTTATTTCTTTGATGCATTTTAGTACATTCCTGAGAGGTCTCCGAAGGCATCCTCAACAAACGGTGTACAGTGGCAGAAAACTGATGTAAGAGAAGGACGGAAAAGAATATGATCAGCAATATACTCAATACAATGCTGAACTGGATTATGTGGATGTGATGGATCTTTAATGAAGAGGGCAGACTGATAGCAAAAACAAATTATAATTTATCTGGTTTTTTTTTTTGTTTTTTTTTTAAGGAGCAACATATCTGTCATGCAGTTCCAGGGTCCAATCGGAATTGATATTTCCACCTCTTCATTATTTCACTATGATATGCTGATGTAATGTTTGTCAAGTGGGGACTCTGTTTTGACTGCGCTTCGCGTTAGAAGTTTAAATAGAAGGATTGCTGACCATTTGATTGTGACCTGCTCAACTTTAGCACAGTTGAAACTCCCAAGGATACTCTTTCAGCCAACTAGTATCCAATCACAGCTCTCAGGTTAATGTCTTTCCAATGATCTGTGTTTTGATCCTCAAATGCCAGAGCCTGTATATCCACTTGAACAGAATTACATGCACAGTTAAATACTGTCTGCATGAAGACCTCCAAAATAAGTGACAATTTGGAAGGTGTCCTAAGTTAGGTCTGATGTCTTTCGATTTTACACATTCTACATGAATGATTTCTAGCCTTTATTCCCTCTATCTTCATTTGTGTTGTAGCGTAGTGCCAGCAGCGTGTTTCTCTTAAGGCAAGTAAAAACATATCGGCCTCGGTGAGTGGGTGTGTTGGCTTTTTCCTCAGTTTTCATGTTCATGCTTATTTTGTTAATTATGACAACTTGTTGAAATTACTTAGACAGCTATAATACGTTTCTTGCTTGTTTTAAGTATCAGCTAGAGTTTTTTTAAAGGTATGGTTAAGAAAAAAGAGTTGTCTGAACTCATCGTATGAAGGATCTTTTTTTTTTTTTAACTTTGATTTTTGCGATGGTGACACAGAGGCTCCACAAATTGGTACATTCATGGTACTGAGGGATGGTTGTGTTGAAGAGGTGTGTCGGGTACAGGTGAGGTGGAGGTGGCTAAGATGGCCAGACTAACATTGACGTAGCCTCCTTCACTATGTCACCCTGTTAACATGCGTGTATGTTAAGCAGGGGAAATCCAACATGTTTGCTTGTAAGTACAAATGAAACCACTGCCTAAAGCAAAAAGCTTTGTAATCCGTTGACTTTTTTAAATTGACAGAAGTCTCAGTCCATTTGTGGACCCATTGTGTCATGCCAGATGCCCCTCGTGGACGGGGCGGACAAGGTTAGGCAAGCCCCCTGATGATCGGTAGACAGAGCAGTCTCAAATCTCCTGGTATCTCAGACTACAGCTGCGGCAACAGCTTTACCGGTTGCCTGGTGCCGGTAAGGTTTTCAAATCTCTTAATGGAAGTCAACCCATCCGCTCCAGGTCATAACAAACGCACACCTGTCATTTGAGTAGATTTATAGTGGACAAATGCAAATATTCTCACTAGAATGTCTGCCTCTGGATACAGTCTTTTCAAAAAAAGGTTAACATGGCCAATGATATTCAGCCACATTAAATGAAGCTTTGGATTTAGTGATGGGCACAGTAGACACATAACAACCATGCGCATGCATACGCATTCCAGGTCACTGTTGCCTCTGATGACCCACTTGGTGTTTTACATTGTGGGCATGTGACTGTCAACTTGTGTGTGTGTGTGTGTGTGTGTGTGTGTGTGTGTTTCAGATTGACTCCACACGTCAGTGACAGATGGGTTTTGGTTAACCCCCTGACTATAATGCCAGATAATAAAGCTTGGATTCCCTTACTGAAACACACACACACAGCTGTGGAGCTGTGGAAATCTGTGCATCTCTACACTCATGTGCAACTAGCCATTTCTACTTTAGCCTTTGATACCAGCACTTTACATTTTAACCCCTTGTGATGCCCTCGCCACCTCGTGTCTTTGTCGCAATTCCCTGAGGTCTGCATTCCAAGCCAGCTTTCTCCATGTGGCGCATACCAGAGTAGCAGATGAAAAGCCAAGTGCTGGCCGCCTGTGCCAGCGACTCCTCTTCTGTGTGTCTTTATGAATGGTCCTCGCGGATGTAACTTGAAACTGATCGAGTGGTAACTTGTGTTTCTTTTGCCCTGCTAAATTAGGAAAACTGGCCTGACCGAATGCTTTAAAAGCAAGAATTATTCATGTGCAACAAGTAATCAATAAACAATGCTTACAGTTAATGCATTATCATCCTAATACTATCAGAGGGATTATCAACTGATTATTCGGTTATTAAGAGCTAAATTCAAACGTCCAAAAAATCCTATTGCCGTGAAATTGTTTATGTGGATTAACGCAAAAATCTGTGCATAAGAATATGTGGGAAACTGAAAATTGTGCACCAGGAGCTTGTGATCACATGAACAACATTGGAGGCTGGCGTCTACTGGTCACCATTCCATTGCCCCGGGTTCATTTTACACTGCTCAAATTGCAGAACAGAGCAGAACCATTGTAGGTTGGCATGACCTTGACGGTACCATGGTAACTTTTGACTTCACTCGAAAATTTGTGGATATGGAGGCTGACGCGAAATTCTACTGTATTACCTGTACTACTGATAGCAATCATCCATCCACCCATCGATCTTCTACCTCTTATCCTGCACTCAGGGTTGTGGGGGGGGGGGGCAGGAGCTTATCCCAGCTGTCATCGGGTGAGAGGCAGGGTACACCCTGGACTGGTCGCCGGTCAATAACAGGGCCACATATATAAACAAACAACCATCCACTCACTCTGGCCAATTTTCCCCATTTTTTTTCCAATAAACCTGCTGCATGTTTTTGGACTGTGGGAGGAAACCAGAGGACCTGGAGAAAACCCAAGCAGACACAGGGAGAACATGCAAACCTTACCAGAATCGAACTAGGGCTCCTTTGTGCTGTGAGGCCGAAGCGCTGGCCACTGCGCCAAAACATAACGTGAAATTAGAAAGGAGATTTCTCTGTGTCTCTGTGTCATTTCACCTGGTTACTTCACCTTCTCGTCAGGTTTGTTTTGTATCCGCCAGATTGGTGTGTGCGTGTGTGCGTGTGCGTTTGTGTGTGTGTGTGTGTGTGTGTGTATCAGCGCGCATGCATACATGCAGGACCTGGTTTCCTGTTGCTTTGAACTTTAAACATCACCGTCAGAAGGCTTGGGACAGGAGGCACCGGTGTTTGAACTGACAATGTGTGTTTAGAAAAAAAAAAAAGACTGCCAGTGTGACGGAGCCTGGGAAGGTGTCGATAGTTGTTGATAATCACAGCCCTGTTGTCCCATATTTAACAGAATGCCCTGAGACTCCGTCATTTGCTCATACGCCTGCAGATGTAGTATATATGCAAATATTTTAATCACGCCGATTTAATGTGGAATACAGGCTACTGATATTAATGCTGAATTTGTCAGTTGATTTTTTTATCTAACTCAAGCCAAGAATTTCGTTTATGAGGTTGATAATTTGTTGATTGTCAGTCCAAGATTTTAAGCTCAAATTTTGAGACCTCGAAAAGATTACCCTGTCCAAGAAAAACTAAATATCTCTCTCAAATTCTAATGTAGGATGATTAGCATTCTGACATGATGAATGACATGATTATGAATGATGTGTTAATGACCTCTGATCCATTCAGATGTTACAAGCAATGTTTGAATAGTTTTTCCATCAAACATCAACATTGGCTGTCTTGCATTTGTTCTCGGGGATCTAGTTTGTAATCTGTGAAGTAAAATAAAGTAAAATAAAACAGTTGAAGCTAATGACCAAAGATATTTCCAGAAAGATAGTAGCCGTTTCCCATGTAGAATTTTGTTGTTGTTGTTGTTGTTGTTGTTGTTGTTGTTGGGAAAGTAACCTACCTCTCAAAATTTGTTGGATGACAACGGGCAACAAGAAAAGGTAAAAGTAATATATATATTATTAGATTATATTAGCCTGATTTTTGTTATTATTTGGTGCTGGAGAATTTGTTTTTGCTTTCACTGAAAGGGAACAACAGGTTCACACTAGCAGTCTGCACCGGGCCAACACATTAAATATGTAGGCATGTGTAAAGAAACCCTGTCCTCCATTTCATCCTACTGACACAAGAGCACCTCAACACTTTTTTTTCCTTCTTTTTTCAGACCGCTTCATTTTCCTTCTCTGTGCTATATTTTCTCCCCTTAGAATTAAGGACTCTCTCTCTTTCTCTCTCTCTCTCTCTCTCTCTCTCTCTCTCCCACACACACACAAACAATTTGATTAAGTGCACCGTGGAATCACATGTTTCACTTTACCTGACGGGATGTGCATATACAATGGCGTGTATTGTTATATTATGAAATGGTTGAGCTCAAAGTAAAGGTTTAACATGATAGCAGAATATGGTGAATCTCTAAACACTAAAGAGAATGCTAAAAAAGAATTACAGATGAAAGGTGTTATTTTTAGTTTCCATGCAAAGTTTTTGGGGTTATTTTTCAGTTCACCACAGTTAAGCCCCTGAAAAAGGATGAATGAAGTGAGGAAAGAGTGTCAAGACTTGGGGGGAGGGTAAAACGAGGGCGGGTGGACATTCTTTCACGGCCCCCCATAATCACTATTTGTGTTTGGTTACATTGCCCCACTTCCACCATGGCTGTGCACTGTTTTGAGGGTGAAGGGTTTGCTAGCAACCCGTCTGCCGCTGCTTCATTTCATTCATCCTTTTGAGGACAAAGCCGGAGTTTGAGATTCGGCAGCAGAGAAAAGCAGTGCGACGCCTGAATGTCTGAGATGTTTAAAGGTGCATGTGCTTTCTACACAGTGGAGTCTCTTTCCAAAATCTCAGATTATTATGTGTGACTTGATGCGTTTTTCATTTTTACCCCCTGTGATATTGTTTATTTTCCCCTATGTTAGAGTTGTTCATTTGACAGTGATGTTGCTACTGCCGTGAGCAGTCAGGAATACGAAACAGATGAACCGTAACACAATGCATATACTTAATTACATTTATTCTTCCTAAAAAAATTAACAATTCACTAATTTTTTCAGAAAACACCTATGCTCTTTTAATGCTTAAATGAATTACTAATCACAGTCTGAATAAAAAAAATCAACAAACAACTTATTGTAGTTTTGTGCGGTCTGCTGGTGAAATACATTAACACATTCTACCAGGAAACTAGTGTTCACTTGTTTAAAAATGTAAAGAAATATTTTTTTTTTTCACAAACCTACTTTTTCTGTCCACTTTAAAGCATAAGCAAGGGCGTAAAACATCTGTTTCTCAAATCCACCCTGTCATTTTCCTCGAGGAAACCCCTCGTTGCTCATTGTAATCAGTCACCTTTGCTGTTCATGCCTCTTTTTTCACCTATATTTAAACACAGTTGAATATTACAGGTCACACACCCCCTCTGAGGACTGTCCCTGGGAACTGACAAAAAATAATTGAAGACCAAGAACAGATAAGGAAAAGGCATCCAGACAGACTAATACTCCAACACTTAATCTGATGATTACTCTGACCTGAATGCATGTTGAAATTGGATTTAAAGTCTGATTATATTTTGAAATTATCTCTAAGTTTTTAGCCACAGTTATAATTTGTGAATGGTTGCTACCAACAAATCAAGAGACTGATGTCTTGTTACACAGACAGTACACTGCTCTGTTATTCTTTATTTCTTATTGAGTTGCCATAGGTCTTATGGAAGTTTATTCAGATTATTTAAAGTGCCTTAAATAAAATGTATTCTAATTATTATTACATTTTTTTTATTATTATTATTGTTACTATTATCATGATGATTATTATTATTATTATTATTATTATGAGTATAAAGTAGAACATACGGGGTCCCCATGGGAATATGTGTGGCCAAATAAACTGCCATCAAATATCACAGCACATCCGATATATTCTTTTATAATTGCACTGGACAACAGCCCACATTTAGATTAATGTTATTGTTATTTGAATTTTTTTTTTTTTCCAATTTCCTCATTGTTTCCTTATAACTTCATCCAACTTTTTGCTGGATGTATGCTCTTAAAATCTCCTAATTTCATCTGTCCTGGGTTTTCATAAAATGTGTGTGCACACACTTTGGTAGTCTGGTATAACAGATATTGCTAACCATCTCTGAGCCATCACAAGTTGGGGTTTCAGCCGTAGTACTCACCCTAAACTGATCAGAAACATGAAACAAATTTGAATTAAAACTAAACTTTAACCCTCAAACAGCTGAGGATAAAATTTAAGCACCAGCTAAACACAAGCACACATAAACACACAGAGGCACACACATGCACACACACACACACACTGCACATGTCTGGTTGCGTTCCAGAGCCTTAGCCAGAGCTTACTGCCTGACACAGTGAACTGACAGTTGGCCCAGTGAGTCCATAACACACTGAAACACACACATGCTGGCATATGACCACACATTTGCTCACATACAGTTTGTCTTTCTTGTCATGTAGCATCTGATTTGTATTTTTATAAAAACCTGTCTCAGAAGATCCTCTAAGTGTGTCAGGCTTGAATAGGTCAATGTACACTGGAGAAGTTCTGCACCTTTTCCAAGCACATACTTCATTTTGTCTGTGCTCTCAAGTCCGGTCAAAGCTAATTTTGCAGCAGAGTTGTGTTTTTTTCACTGAATTATAGGCTGGTTGTCCTTTGTGGAATCCCAGTGGTTGCTAAAGAAGGACCTGCATTAGTGCCACGTCTCTGAGCTGTATTCCGTATTCTATTTCCTACTGTCCTCCAATCTTTACACTTCAAGCACCTACTTTTGTCCTCAGTCCCTTTATGTATTAGACTCAGTACTTTCGCAAAATGACAACACTAGCCTGACGTGCTGAACCTTTTCCGATTTACAGCCCTGTCATCTGAACCCGATTCCCTGCTATCTGTAGCTATGCCTACTGCCTTCCTGGCATCAAAACATGAATGCTTCGGGCAATAAAAAAAATTTTGCCCTGAACTAGTGTTATTATTTAATCACCATAATTAAAAATACCTCAGTGTATCCCAAACCTCCTGTGACCAATTACCAACATTCTAACATAATAAGTATGAATTAACGTGGCCTTATATAGAACGTGGGACAGTAGACCTTCACTATGTGGGATGAGTCACTGTCTAGCCAATGCTGACAAACTGAATATAGTATTATCGTGGATATAATCTGCTAATCTGTGGGTTCCCGCATGATATTGAGCTGCTGCTGGCAACAGCACAGTGTTTTTTTAATCTCCATTTAATGATTGATATAAGTGAAAGAATCCGTGAATTGCTTTTCATGATGTCTGGTGTTGTGGAGAAATTATCTGTGTATAATCAATTGCAAGATATTTACTTGGGCAGCATTTGTTCTTCAAACAAATGTATATGTCTCTGCACAGTTCATTAAAACAAACCCTTACCTAAAACAAATAATGAATAATGCTTTTTGTATTCTTTACTCTATTAATTCTGTTTTATATCACAATAAATCTTATATAAGGAAGTAACAAGATGCCATTTTGGGGGCATCTTCTTGGTTTTTAACTATGAAAATCAGACAATAATGAGCAGAATAATGCAAATGAAACGGGACATGAACTCTGAAAAATGAAAAAAAAAAACCTCTTAAACTCAAGATCGCTAATGAGATTTAGTGGGTCAGTTGTTTGCGTTCATTAATAGTCTTGCAACTAAGGTTATTAATGATATTTATCAATCTCCTCAATGCGCACAACATTTTCACCAGGGGAATGACATTGACATTAGTCTACAGTCCTGCTGGACGACTTGGACGGATGGCTCCTAAGATATGAACAGTTTGTTTGCTTTGCACTTACATGGTAATTAATGCTTTTCACTGCCAGTTTCAACATACTGCTTGAAATCCTAATCATGCCTCCCTCACACCAGTCTTTCTGCCAGCCTTTGTCTATATCCCGACAAACACACACACACACAGACACACAATCACGTGCACACAGATGTGACACTTTTTTTCTCACAGCGATTCTGCCTCCTGAACCCTCAGACAACATTCAGCCTTCTCAGTTTCATTCGCAGATTCATATTTGATTGTACACAGAAATCCTTCTCTTGGTGTTTAACATACATGGGTTACACATGGCAGACAAGCAGATGGAGGCGGATGCTTTCTCTCCGGGCTAAATGAGATTACTGTAATCCTGCCTGACCACAGAGGAGGAGAAATCCAAATGCTGTTTACGTTATCCCCCTGTCAGTTTCTTCATCCTGCTCTCCCGTCTTCCTCTCATTCTCTCTTTTGTCATTCATTTAGTCTCATCTTTGATTTACCACTTTGAGAATGTACTCTCCCCTTGGACTTGATATTATTTTATATTGTGATTGTATTTTTTTTCCCTGTCACTCAGAACCCCCGTCTCAGTTATCAGTATGCAGCAAAATCTTTTCTGGGATATGGTTTATTACATTTCTAATCCACAATAAAAATGAATGAGATGGGACTGTCCTCCATATATGAAGTACATAAAGTACTGATTATTTTTAAGCATTTTCTTTATTTAATCCAAATAAATTCCACAGTAGTCAAAGCTAATTTCCTCTTTCAGTAAGGTGACTGAATTATGTTTCCATGATTTGGGCTAATTAGCAAAGGATTGTGAATCCACAAATTTCAACCAATAAATAATCATTATCTGGTTGTAGATTGTAATACAAAGGCATTTTGTATGATAATTATTTCATTTAAAACACACCAGTATCAAAGTCAGAAAGAACTGATGTAAAGAAAGATTAAAACTATAAATGCTGGATCACTGAATTTACATGACCCTATAATGAATTATGTTCCATTCTTTGTAATCAGATCTCATTATAGCTCAGGTAAAGTAGTAAGTTCATTGAATTTGTGTGAAATAAACTGTCTTTTCTCTCTCTCTTCAGATGACATCCTGCGGCGGGGGGACGGTCCTCTGTGTGCAGCAGAAATTGGCTCTGAACTCCAGAAACAGTTTGCCATCCTGCCAGGTGGGTTTGATTGTTATTATCATTTTTATTTGCTCGTCTCTCATAATCATGGCTTTTCCCAAAAACGTAAAGGAAGTCAGCCGGTGCTCCTTTGAGTGAGTAAACTTTCTAGTTTTTGTTATTGATTATCAACAAAACAAGACAAGCTCAATTGCATCAGTTTGCAGAGACTTTGAGGATTAACGAGTGGCCTCAAGTATATCTGCAGCTGAATCATTTTACTTTATTGCTGCATGGATTGAATTTGTAACTTGTAACTAATTACATTTGTTGCAGTATAATCCATTTTTTATGCAACTGAGGAGGATTTCATGATTATACCTTGACCCAACAAGGACAATTTTTTTGAGGTTTTAGCAATGTTTTTTCCCCCTCTGAAATAATCCAATAATAAACATTCAGTAGTTTACAATCATGAATAGAATTAAATGATTTGAAAGAAGTAACTATAATTGTACAACTATTTGTAGCACATAGAGCACAGACCTACCAAGCAAGCTCCAGAAAAACTCAACTATATGATTTTTTGATGCATTGCTTTAAAAAAACATGTTTTTTGAACTACATACTTCCCTATGTTGGAACTCAGACAGGCAGAAATTGCAAATGAGCACACTGATGTATGGAGAGGCAGAACCAGGGCTCTGTGTTTAGTTGCCATGACAATGATGCCTGAAGAGTGACACTGAATGATTCAACATCTTGATATGTTTTGCAACTTGACCTGCCATTAAAAGAGGAAGTCATGCATGTGTGTGTGTGTGTATGTTTGCATATCTTTGTTTGTGTGTCTTAATCATGGATCAAAATGTGCAAAAATAACTCTTGCTGTGTGTATGTGCCTGATTTCTTGCCTTAATACAAAACAGATAAACTTTTCAGCATCCATCTCAGTAAGAATTTTCTTCTGTTAAAGACAGTAACATCGTATTTCAATATTTACTGCACTGACTGAACACTTCGCTTTGTCCTTGGCTCAGTGGATAATTATTGTTGCCTGTAATATTCCCGTAATATCCCGTTACATTTTAAAAAAGCATCATGCCATATCCTCAGACCGTTAAGAACTTGTAAAAATGTTCATGCTGCATTCACTGCAAAAAAAAGGATCTTCTTTGTATCGTTTGAACATTTTGCTGCTCTTCAATCTCACCTCTGTCTCCCTAGGCGGCCGCGGCATCAATGGTAGCCCTGTCATCATATTCCCTGAATTCCCAGCTTTCAGTGAGCTCAAGGAAGAAGAACTCCAAAATGTTCTTAGCTACCTCACCAGTGTACCCAGGTTTGTGGTCTGACACACACACGCACCCACACACACAAACGCACGCACACAAACCCATGCACACAGACAGACACGCACTGAAATTCAATTTGAGGTGATGTACCATTTGGTATCTACAGATGGCAGCATAACACCAAAGGCTACTGGGAGACTGAAGCCACAAAGGACATAAAGAAAATGATTTTTGATAGGATATATGCAAAAAGAGGAGAGAAGTGGATTTTTGGATGTAAAATATAACAGATAAAAAAAGGACTCTCAGAAAAAAGAAAATTTCAACCCTCTAATCTTCAACTTAAAGAAGCATTCGGGATGTCACTTACTGTGTATATTCTACACTTTTAATTACATTTAAATATTATACTACAACTGGTTTACTCTTTGACCTGATCTTTTTGTTTCACTAATGAGCAGTTTATCCCGTCACACACATGAGCACATGTGCTGGCCTAGTGAATCTAATATATATATATATATATATATATATATATATATATATTGATATATTGTATGTAGTATAATATATATAGTATATGTTTATATTATATGCGTGTCATGGCGGCCTTTCAGTGCATCCTTTTTATGCAGGTATCACCTTTCATAGTCATCCCCCTAGACTGAGTCCCCTCCCTCACCAGTCTTTTTTTTCCTCTCAGCATCCAGTCGCTCTGTAATCTGCACTCTGATTGGCTGCGGGTGAACAGCAAGATGCAGAAATGGCGTCTCATTGGTTATTGATAGAAAGCGGGTGGTGGATGAGCAGAGGGGGAAGAAAAAGGAGGAGGGAGATGCTCTTTAAGGATGTGAACCGTCACCTCTCTCGATCTGCAAACAGTAATACAGAGATGGAGGCATTAAATACTGACTACATGGAATAAGAGAATGAAGGAATACTGGATTATATCTTGATCATCACAATGGACTATTAAGGATTTTTTATCTTTTTATTCTCAGCCTGGAATAGCAAGAATTTTCCCATTTCTCCCGGTTGCATTCATGTGGCGTGAATATTTTCTCTGTAGAGATGGACTGAAGATTTGCTCGTGCTGCATTCATTTGGTATTTTAGCATCTTGCTAATTTGTGTGTGTGTGTGTGTGTGTGTGTGTGTGTGTGTGTCAGTACCCATTTACATTTGGCTATTAATTACACTCAGAATTGATTTCATATATTTTTCCTTTCGCTAGTGTGTTTGAATGTAATAATGCATTTCATTTCATTCTGCCAGACCTTTAACAGAAATGCGGCATTTAGTCAGACAGACAGACAAACACACACACATACACACACACACGCACACAAAAGCAAACATTAGTGTAATGAAGCTGCTACATATGGTGCTGGCTATGGGATGAATGGAAAGCTTTTCAGTTCCACATGCAGACAGCACACACACATAAACGCAGAGCCAAGGTTGCCATGGTAATTGCAAAGGGTCTCTCATAATCTTCACTGATGAAAAATGTTGACTGCAAACAAGAGTTTAAAGGCCAACAATAATAATACACAGCAAATATAGATTTTTCCAATCAGTCAGCTTGACGATGGACAATCGGGTGATGATTGTCATAATTTCATCAATACTGGGTAGCTCGCTCTAAGATCAATTCTTTTTGAGAGTTTTTGAGAACAATGGCACAAAAAAGTGTTTTCAAGTAAATATGATGGTCTGGAATTGTTAATGCTATTCATTAACCCCCTACATGCACACATATAAAGTTGTTACTTGTTACTCTCTTTCAGTGTTGCTGCATCAGGAGTGGGTTTTATCCTGGTCATTGACAGACGATTGGACCGATGGGCCGCTGTCAGGGCTACCCTGCTCCGAATTGCAGTAAGTGTGTGCACTGAATTGCAGTAAGTGTGTGCATGTGTGTGTGGAGAGAGTAAACCGCCACGTGCGCACCAGATAAGGCTGTTAATGTGCATAATTTGAGCCTCTGATCTCTGCCAAAAACCTTGTCTTTTTCAGGTGTTCCTTAACAAGGGTCACAAACCCTGTTCGTGGTGTTCGGATAAAGGCCCCAAAATTATTTTATATGTATATATTAAATTGCAGTTACTTACCTTTGCAAATTCTTTAAATAACATGATTTTAGAAATTATTTTTATTCCACAGTTGAAGGGGTCCCTCTTGTATTAGAAAAAAAGCAATGTTTGCTCTACCAGGAACTTATCCACAGATATCAGCAAAAAAATACATAGAAACTAATATTACAAATTTTTGGAGCACAATTTAGCAACAATGTAACCCTAAAAGATAGCTAAATAGTGTGATTTCATGATATCAAGTTAAAATGTAGCAAGGCATGCCAATCTTTGTACACTTCAGCTGCCCAAGGAATGGGAGTAACAGGAGTCTCTTGCAGTTTTATTTTTGGAGTTGCAACCTGAAACATATGAGCCCCCCTGCTGTAAATTTGTGTGTTTTGCTGTGTGCTCACGTGGATCCATGGATGAGCTACATCTGCAGGTGTAGTCTTTGTCTGCATGGGTGAATTATTTTCAGTTTAAAGCAATGGCAGTTTTTTAGATTCTCTATCTTGTACAAACAGGTACATTTTAAGTTTTGGTTTAGTTTGCATTTGTTCACTGTATATATAGAGACATGCACAGGCAGTTTGACTGCCTTGTTTATAATGTTTGAGAACTGCAGAGTGAACCTGGTGGAGGTTCACTGTGGAGAGGTTCGCTCTCTCAAAAATAGAAGTTATACATTGGAGTTGGCGTTGGAGTCCTGCAACCTGTGAGCATAGTGTCTGTGTGTGAGTGATGAGATTCCCTGCTGTCAGTGCTGAAATGGGAAATTGAAACTGCGCAAGATCTTACTCTCATTCTGCAGTATATAACAGGAGTGTATGTGCACGCCATTAGCCCACTAACCTACTTTTGGAAAAGTGATAAACTTTCACTTCTATCTAAAAATGAAGATTTGAAGTGGGAGAACGTGAGTGAACATCACAAAGAGGCAGAGATCCAGGGATATGACTGAAAAGGGAATCAGTGAGGAGGCAAGAGGAAATATGAAATGGAGTCAGAAGACAGACAGCCAAGAGAAGCAGAGCTGTAGAGGAGTCTATTTATCCAACAGACTCATGAATTCAACTCGCTCTGCCCTCTGAGGGCCTGCAAATATTTAAAAAGAATACATGTTTTTAAAAAATGTGCAGGGAGGCGAAGTTTCAATCAAGTATTAGTCTTGACATCTTTCTCTGTGTTACATGTTTAAAAAAATGAAAGGTTAGACTCTTCAATACTTTGACTATGATTGAGGAGTAAAAATCAAATTGACCAGGGAGCAAAGATACCCTGTCAACAAAATAAATCATAAAGTTCATATGTTTTAGTAAGCACAGTGTCCTTTGCTGTTGTTTTACAACTTTTTTATGGATATGTATGTTTATCCATCACGCGTTTTTTTGATTTCTTTTATTTATTTACTTTATCTTTTTACTGTTTCTTTTTTTGTTGTACTATTTCTGTCATTCATCACAAAACCATCTCTAACAGTATGCAGATGAAGATTCACCACACCCCGCACATCTGTTGTTCAGATGCTCATTCTGTACTACACAGTTTAGCTTGTTAGGTGTATGCAGACGTATGCTAATATATGGTAATTGGACACTTATTATAATAAAGCCTAATGGGTTTGCCATGCTTTTTCTAAGAAAGTAACCCCACTGTGGCAGTTAAGCATTATGAGAGCCCTTGTCTTGGTTACTGAGCTCTGCCAAACCAGTTTGGTGAAGCACACCAGCATGCACAGTCCAGCAATCAAGACAACAAAAACAATGGTTCCTTTTGTTTCTGCATCTAGGATCTGCTTTAGTAGGTCAAAGAAGCAAAAGCAAATCAAAATGCGCAAAAACGAAATCAAAAAATGGCTTAAACAATGTATTGGTAATATTCAGATATATATGTTGTTCCTGAGTGGATATGTATGGCATTTTACAATATTTTACTGTGCCCATATTTAAAAAAAAAGGATGTATCATCTAATTCATTGGACAAGCTTGTGAGTACATTGATAATGTCTACCTTTCTTGTCCTATTGTTTGTCATTTAAACACAAGCAGGTTTTCTGTAAAGAAATATTTGAAAAAGCAAAGTTTATATATAGTCTTGCAAAACAACACTTCAAGAGCGTGACAAAATGTTACATCCTGTAAGATGATTTGCTGCATATGACCATTCCCAAACTAAAGTACAACCAGTATCTGTGTATACATTGACTGGTTTGATCGAATTGTCTCTACATCAAAGCAACATTTCAGTATTCTCAGCTTTTATACTTGGTTGGTTTTAAGTCAGCAGTAGCATATTTCATAAATGTAATATCCTGTTCTGTTGGCTGCAGAATATTCATATTTTTCATGTTTGGAAAAGGACCACTTTAGGGACATCATTAAAATGAAACTCACAAATATCTACAGTTCATCATTATTCATTCAAAATACTTGCAAATATCCATGTCCAAGTCTTTTGCCAGTGGAACTCTCCCTTGGTTTTGTCCCTAATATATTTAATATTATAAATAGATAATACAAATACACACAGAGATAAAGCGGCTCAGCGATATTATCAGCAATATAAGTGATTTTATTTTAAGGCTGCAAAGAAGTTCAACAGATTTTCCAGAACTTCCCATGTGACCTTCAAGTACTTAGGGGGTTGTAATTTAGTTTGCAGGCCTTTTTTTCCTCATACTAAGTGGGCTTATATCTCAAAATGACAGCAGTTGTGGTTCATTGCAGTTACCAGACCCAGCATGCAGGAAGGAGGAGGTGTTGGTCACTACTGTGCCAACAAAGCACTGTTCCATGATCTTCTACTAGATTCTCAGTTTATAAACCTTTCTTTTTCTGAAATGATACCAAAAGTGGATATTCAACAGATAGGGTGGTGCATTAAAGATTTAGCTTTATTTTTCTGTGCCAGGTGATGTGGAAAAATATCACTGTATACTAAAGTAAAACTTTCATATTGATTAATTTCATAATATCTGCTTCACACAATGTGACATTATACCCGCATTTCGGATCTTTTTTGATTCTACTATTACGAACATAGTAGGCATATGATTAGGACTTGCGGAATTCCTAATCGTGCAGGATAAGTGGAAGAAGATGGAGGGATGGATGGAATTCCAAATCAATCAAGGAACAATATACTGATATGTTTTTTTCATATATAGGTCTTCAGTGATTTCACATTATTTGCATTTTTTTTAATCCCATGTGTTCTCCTACCAGTTTGGCCTTCTTGTTGTTATTGTTTACTGTATTTTAACTTTTTAATGCTTATAATCCCATAATTTTGAGATGTTAAATGTGACTAATTTTCCATCAGTATTGTCAATTCATCCAATACACTTGTTTTTTTTGTCATGATTTTGAACAGTTGAACAGTCACCTAAATATAGTAAGGAATAAAGCAGATTATCAAGATTTTATTCAGACAATGATCCATGTCTGGAGGAAGGCAACATTTAATTCATAGTCTCAATTCTTTTCATGCTTAAGGCATATGAGCAGGTGGTGTGTGAGGGGCTTTTCTCCTCGTCGGCCCCTGGTGGGAAGTGCACTCATTGGGAATGCCTGCCTTGTCCACTAGCCAATGACACTCTTAATGGAGAATGTCCTTCATCTTCTACGGATATACTGTGCTCATCAAGGCCATTCAAGGTCGTTTGCTGCCATTTGTTGGGCTTCCTCCTCAGGCAATAAAAAAATGAGGACTGGGCAGTATTGTAGATAAAAGCCTGAGATCAGTGTGATGCACAGATTGATCTCACAGTCTACAGATGGTGCAGACATATATTGTTCTTTTGGATTCATTTTTGCTGTGAATAAAATGAGATTGAGCCTTGACCTCTGACAGTCCTTTTTAGAAAGAAATCAATTGCATGTTCAGAAAATAACATTATGATGGGATATTGTTTCTAAGTCATTTTTTATGACAGAAGAAGGAGACGATAACACTTGTTTGATCTAAAAAATCCAAAAGGGCCTATGTAGTATTTCATTTCTTTTAGTAGACTCAATTAATGATGAAAAAATTGACTGGACATGATAAGGTCTCTTATTATTCCAGTTTCTGTGTTTTTGGCGTGAACCTTCCACTGTCTGTGGTCTACATGCAGATTTGTGTATTAAGACAAGGTGCTGCCAATCTTTGGTGCTAGATGTGATGACCATGCAGTCACTCAAGCAAACAAGAATACTGCTGCAGGTTTGAGAGCTAGACAACCTGAACAGGCGAATAATCCTTGGAACAAATTATATATTTTTCAAGAGACCTACTTAAATAAGGTTTGAGCGAATGCTGCATTTCTCGGGATTCAAAGCAAGTCTCTTTATCCCAATTGGGACATTTGTAATGTTCAGAGGCAAAAGCACCAGGAGATAGACGGGGTTTGAACATGTGTCGAGAGATGGATTAATATGGTGGCCATCCAATCCCCAAGAGAACAGTCTGGATGTCATTAAAGGACGTGGCTAAAGTGGCTGTTCCCTGCTCCCTCCCGGAAAGAATATAAATCAACTGAAAATATATTCAAATTCTTATCATTTATTTATGTGCTCCTTTCATGTTTTGAGAAGTGTGTGTCTGCAAGCAAGTGTGTATCAAGGGATGTGTATGCATGCCTGTCAGTGGACGCGGTGTGTGTATTGTCATGTAAATAGAATCAGACCTTGCAGAACAGATTGAATTTAATAGATTCCCATTACGGAAATTTTGGGCGACATGTCCGTAGGAGATCAATGTTGGGCTATAAATAAATAAGTTGAATTTTGTGGTGAAATGAAATCATGCACATATAATTCATAGACTTTATAGGCATAAATTATAAATGTATTTCTGTTAAATATTTGCTGGCAAGTAAAATTTAAACCGTGTCTGTTTTTGCATGCTGTGCAGTAAAAAAAAAAATTAGTACTATGTGTTTAAGCTGGATGGACATCAGCTAAGATGATGCTCTATCTCTCCCTCTCTCTCACACACACACACACTCCACTTTCTATATCAGCACTCCTTACATTCCGTCATGCACTCTCTTTCCAGCTCTCTCTTTTCCCAGGAGAGTGGTTTCCATGGCAACCCTATGCAGTCATTTCATGACTACAGTGTGTGTGTGTATGTGTGTGCACAAGCTCTCTGTTTGCGCAGGTCTTCTCCTTGGCTGAATCAGAGGCATATACCACATTTCCATGGTTATTAAATGCTGTTAGCGATTGTTTTTTTCAGGATGTTCTGGTGGACTGTGACATTACATCATAGAGGCTAGCGCCCTTGTGTAGAAAATGAATACAGCAACAGCCGATCAGATTCTAAAATTAAAAATCCTTCTTTTTGGGAATTGAGCCCTTTCGCATTCTCGATTTGATAGTCAGCTGAGCAGATGGCTGTCACTCTCGCGACTCATCAAATTTCCCCAATGCTGTCCGTCGGTTGCAGATTTCAAGAGCGAGGCACTGATCTCCCCCTCTGGGTTTGCGTGTGTGCGTGTGTGCGTGTGTGCGTGTGTGCGTGTGTGCGCGTGTGTGTGTGTGTGTGTGTGTGTGTGTGTGTGTGTGTTTGTGTGTGTTTACATGTCACCCTTCATTGCTCAGTGATAATTAACATGGCAGGGCAAGTAACCAAGTGTTCACTATGAATATCTGATAACAAATCAAACCTTTTGGCTGTGTGTCCTCTTGAACGGTCATCTGTGCCTAAAGGGACAGAAGTTGTGGTTCACTGATTTACCTTTGATGCTGTGTTTGTCGGTGGGAGGTGCAACATGGGAGCAGCTGTGAAGAAATATGGACGGTTATGAGATTTTAAATCCCCCCCAGGAACCAGCAAAAGACGAGTTAACACGAGCACATGTGGGCTGAGTCCAGCTTGAGACTTACCCGTCATTTACTAAAATTGCATGTACTTAATTCGTTTCCTCTATTAGAGGTTTTATCTTGCGCATACCTGCAATGGAGCAAGCTATTTTTGAACGGTTTCCTCACATTCAAAGCCACTGTGTAGCATTGTTTCTCTGATTTTTGCTTTCATTTAAAAAAAAAAAACGTTGGTTGGCAACCCTTAAAGGTCGAAATCCAGAATTAGTACATTGGAAAATCTCTTTTTGTTGACTGCGGTTCTTCAGAATCAGTGTTTGTAACCAGTAACAAACACAATTATGGAAGCATAAATTGGTCTGTGAGGTGATTCTTAGAACTCCTATTTAATTGAAGGTTGGGAATTGTAAGAATAGACTCTTATGGTCTCAATTGGTAAGGAAGACGAAAATAAATGTATTTTGTTTTTCTTTTCGGCTGTTCCTTTATTAGATTTTAAAGTAGAATTGAGTTTTCATTATTTCTGACTCTGTAGATACACGTAAATATTTTCACATCTCTTGGGAAAATTAGTTGGGAAAAAGAGTTGATATCACCTTGAAATATTCAGATTCCCTTCGCAGGCACAAGACATTTGGTGTCTTTTTTCCATTCTTATCTTGTCATCCCTCATCTCCCTCACAGGGCTCATTTCCAGAGAACTTAAACTTGGTTTTGGTGTTGCGTCCTACTACTTTACTTCAGCGGACACTGTCAGACTTCCTCTTCAAATTCAACAAGGATGAGTTCAAGATGAAGGTGCCAGTATAACTTGAATATTAGAGTAGAGGTTTACCTATTTCTTCACAAGTGCTTATTAATTTTTTTTTATTTTTTTTTATTATTCCTCAGGTTGTAATGCTGAGTTCGGTGACTGAGCTCCATGCTTACATTGATCCTGGACAGCTGACCACTGAGCTTGGGGGCTCACAGGAATATTGCCATGACAGTTGGATCTCACACCGCACTGTATGTACACACACATACACACAACAAATTGCATATTAGTATGGCATTTCAGTTATTATACAGGAGCATCCTGACATGGCATATGGTATGACAAAACTCACTGCAGATGTGATCTCACCTGTCCAGTTCCATCTGAGGCTTACATAAGGTCTGCGTCATCAGCAATATTTATGGTTTAACCTAAATTTCCCCCTACAGGCTATTGAAGCATTCGCTCTCATGGTGAAGACAACAGCTCAGACACTGCAGGGTTTTGGCACTGAGCTGGCAGAAACAGAATTACCAAACGATGCCGAGGCTACCACCAACCTGCTACACTCACACTCTCTAAAAAAAGACAGAATGAAGGTCAGGGTTCTTCTACTTGTCTTTTCTTTTTTTACATATCTCTGGCTTTTCCACTCCCCTGCTCATCTAAAGTTTTGTAGATATTTTGAGATTTTACGCTGGAATTCTATTATGATGATTGGTGATGATTGGTGGTCAGTCAGGGCTTTGGTGTGTATGAAAATTTGTATAATTCCCTTGATAGGAGGATCTGCAGGTGGCACTTTCACAAGGAGGACGGCTACTGGAATGTATAAATGAGCCCCTGCAGATGGACCCTGAATACAACATGACCCACGATGAACTGGAAAACCTAGCAACTGTACAGAGGTAGAACGAATGGATGCAAACATTAGGATAGGAAGATTTCCTGTATGATACATATGACTCAAAACTCCCTCTTAAACCCCACTCTTAGGCTCCTTGGTCAGCTGGATGAAACCGAAACAGCATTTGACGATTTCTGGGAGCGTCACCGCACCAAACTGGAGCAGTGTCTGCAGCTTCGTCATTTCGAGCAGCACTTCCGTGAAGTGAGTTCGCACGAGTGGCGTAAATGTAGATTCGACTTTATGGCTGATCAGAAAAGCTGATCTCAAAAACAATGTGTGCCTATCCACAGGTGCGAGCTCAGCTTGATGTGACGTCGGAGCGGTTGTCTGGCTTCTCGGAGGTCAGCGTGAGCCCGGCCCATGCTGAACACGTCCTCAAAGAGCTCAGCGGTCATGAGGAGAAAGCCTGCGTAAGGCGCACACAAACACACGCGCTATCTGATCAATATTTTTAACTCTACTTTTAACTCTACTTCCCTTCCTCTACTAAGGAAAGATAATTAGTAAATGCAATAGCCACATGCTAGGATATGAAGAAAAATGGATTGTGTTATTTTAGTTACATGTAAGACATTAATTATCAAAAGCTGTATCTGAATGCAGGCTTTCACCATGGAAACCATCCAATTTTTTTTTTTTATCAATACCTGTGCATGGCTTTAAGAGACTTTACCAAAGGATTTATTGCGTTTCATGTGTCGGTGGGGGCTGAAATACTTCAGTTCTGGTAAAGAAACAAATGTTTTAACACATCTGAAAACATTTACAGACACCGTTTTTAGTCACATGTTGAAAGCTGATTTCTTAATACATTGTTCGTCTTTCTGTCCATCAAGCTTTAAGTAATAAATGCTCCTCTCAGACCAGGAATGGAGGGAAATAACGCTGTCTCCTTTCAGCAACTGACTGATGAGTTTTCCACTGCTGCCTGCTGACTTTGTCTGCATGCTTTATGTACCCCCGCTTTATTTGAATGTATAATCAAAACAAAACCTTTCAATGTATTTCAACAGGGTGTACTGGACTATGGGCTGTCACTAGCCAACGAAGGTGACAGACTGATAGAAAACTCCCACTATGCTGATGACTCCATCAGGCCAAAGTGCAGTGAGCTGAGAGCGGTGTGTGAGGACATCAGTTCCACACTGAGGTGCAAGAAGAGCCTCCTGCTGAGAGCAATGGAGCTCCACCAGGCTCTGGAGAAGGCAAGGATCTTGAAACATGAGCTTGCACAGCATCCGGGCCATATTCAGAAACACTCAGAAGTAGTTTTGGATGTAATCAAGGGAACATTTGTCACCTCTTAGGCATCACGCTGGTGCGAGGAGGGCATCCTGTTGTTGGCCGGCCAACCAGTGGACCGCTGTCAGTCACAGGATGGAGCTGAAGCAGCTCTTCAAGAACTGGAACGATACCTGGACACAGGATCACAGAACACTCTTGTAGACCGTAGTGCCCTCTGCTGCCAGTACGAGGCAGTGCTCACTCCTCAGCTCAGGGTAAGTGAGAGTAATTTTTTTTTTTCTCTCTCAAAATTTGCCTTTTAGTCAAAACATCAGCAGCTGCAACAGTCTTCCTTTTAACATTCTCCATCAGGACCAGGTGGAGCGAGTTTTTCAGAAGCAAAGCTCTCTGCAGGAGATGTTTGAGAAAAGACGCATCAGCCTCAAGAAGCTCGCCGCCAAACAAACCAGACCTGTCCAGCCTGTAGCACCAAGGCCTGAAGTGAAGTCTCCCCAAACCTCTCCCAGTAAGGATGGATTAAAAAATATTACTTGCACATGTGCGGAATATCATTTGCAACAAAATGACCTGAACGTTTCAATGAATGGATTTGCTTCTCATATTTCATCATAATTCCGGAGGAAAGTTTAATTTCAAACCGAACTCATTGAATTATATTTTTTTCACTGTCTACCAGACCAACAAAGGAAGGAAAGAAGATACTCAGCTGATAATGTCATCTGCAAAAAGGTAAATGCAGGCCGTCTTATCAAGCGGACAGTAGTGAATGTAAACGTTAGATATTTATTCCGTGTGTGTGTGTGTGTGTGTGTGTGTCCAGGTGGAGTCCCCCATTCACAATGGGGGTGCCAGACATGCTTCTCTCTCAGAAGAAGAGGAAAACCTGGCAGTGCTTCGGCGGTAAGGAGGATGAGCGTCACCCTGGGAACCATAAATGAGAGAGGAGTCAATGAATAATAATAACTTATCGTATCCTAGCAGACACTCAGGGTTGTTAGACATTGCTATTTAGTTAAAGATTGGAATTCAGGTAAATAAAAATCAATCTGATAATCTGTAACTTCAATGTTTCACACAATACTGCCTAAAGTATTGATTTCTAAGCATTGTTAGTGAACAAAAGTAACATTTGAATTTTCAGTCCAGTGCTGGATGCATGTATCTAACATTAAAGTGAAATCTAATATCAACAGCATATGACACATTGTACCTTCAAGAATGTACTATCTTTGTTTTATCTTGTTTTCAAACATCTGTCTGTTACCCTTGGTTGACTTACTTTGATTACGCAATTGGATTACGTGATTGGATTCCAATACGGCTGTACTTTAAAAAAAAATACAATCGAAATTATTGTTTCGTATGGCTGTGTGTGTGTTTTCTAGGCACGTGATGAATGAACTGCTGGAGACTGAGAGAGCGTATGTGGAGGAGTTGCTGTGTGTGCTGGAGGTAAGCGCTAGAGCTGAGGTCCGGTCTGTTGATGTATATTCAGCATGAACTGGGTCAAGAATCATATTCTGAAAATCGATGGTGCATAAGAGTGTCGACGAAGGGTCTTAACTAATAACTAAATTCTTACCGTAACTATCTAAATAGGACATCCAAATTCCTATGTCATTTCTTGTCATGGATCAGATTATTTCTTGGGGATAGATTTTAGCAGGTAGTGGAATTTTAGGGGAAGATTTGGTCATTTTGAAGTTGTTTCTCAAGGGGCTACTCTTAATCATCTGAGGAACTCATTATTTTTAGTTATCTTTTACTGCCCTACTTAGAGAGATCCTGTTTATATCAGGTTATCACTAGATTGTTGCACTAATGTAAATGTGCTTTCATACTGCAGGGATACGCGGCTGAGATGGACAATCCTGCCATGGCTCACCTCATCCCGAGCACTCTGCTGAGTAAAAAGGACATCCTGTTTGGGAATATGTTTGAAATCTACCAATTTCATAAGAGGTACAGGAAAAAAAAAAATCCAATTTAGTTTTTCATGAAAATATGTACTATTTGTTTAGCCATGTTGCATCTGCCTGTCGGTTTCAGTTTTCAATTATTTGTTTTAATTCTGTTTATAGGACTTTTTTAAAGGAGCTGGAAGCGTACACTGACTGTCCTGAGTTAGTGGGTCGCTGCTTTTTAGAAAGAGTAAGCATCTCTACCTTCTGCTCTTTTATTTCAATTTATCCCTCATAAACGATCCTCACAATTTTTTTTTTCAGAATTAGAATATCTTTATTGCTCCCCCATGGCTGGAAAACTACATTTTATAATTTTCCCATCTTTATTCAAAGCATCAATATATACATCAAAGAGTGTGGACATTTTTGCTTTCTTTGTATAGTAAGACAACACCGCACATGCCCTTCTCTTCTCCCATCTCTCAATTAAGCAAAATTAATAGTATCCTTGGGTGATGTATATCTATCAAAAGTTAAATATTCAGCCCAGCCACTTGAGAATGCTAATTTATCACTCAAAATGATCATTGAAATTATAAAATTTGACCGTCAAGCAATGCATAGCTTTTTAATCTCATTTTACCTTTTCATCAAATTTTTTACTTATACCATTATATTCATACAGCTCTTTTCAGGATATTTTATCGCATAATAAGTATCTCAAAGCTTTGCCACAGCCAAATGTTAAGACAGAAAACGGTGGTCACTATTTTTTTCTGCCTGTAGATGAAGGACCTGCAGATCTATGAGGCATACTGCCAGAACAAACCTCGTTCGGAGAGCTTGTGGAGACAGTGCTCCGACTGTGCCTTCTTCCAGGTCGGCCACTCGCTTCTTTGTGATTGGTGGTCCAGTTTATTTAGTTTCCAAAAAGAATTGCACGTTGGACCACCGGAGTGGAAACCAAAATAGAAACATTTCTGAAGAGAAAGGAAAGCAAGAATAGTTTCTATAACCAACCACAATTTCCTTAAAATGCAGTACAATTTTGTACCTGGCACTCATTACTGTTGCGATATTTTCTTCTTATGTTGCAAGAACAATAAGATATTTTTGTGATCATTTGCAAACCAGGAATGTCAGAAAAAGCTGGAACATAAACTTGGATTGGACTCCTACCTCCTTAAACCTGTCCAGAGAATCACCAAGTACCAGCTGCTGCTGAAAGTGAGTGCTGTCGACTTACCGTCGTCTCGCAGCCGACTTTACGTTCAGCTGTAAAGATGTGAACATTCCCACATGGTGTGTTTGCAGGAGCTGCTGAAGTACAGTAAGGGTTGCGATGGCTGCGATGACCTACAGGAAGCTCTGTCCTCCATTCTCGGGATCCTGAAAGCTGTGAATGACTCGATGCACCTCATTGCCATCACAGGATATGAGGTCAGAGAAATTACATATTGAAGATCAGAGAGAAAAGCCATTTCTTGATATTTATCTTAGCAGTGCAGTTTTGAAGTGAGAGCTGTCTGATTATCACTGCTTTGCATTAGCCATGTTTTATGTTATTGCTGCAATAATGTAAATTATATAAGATGGTGAATTTCCCAAATGTTCAGGGCTAGGCAATATATATAATATCGTTACCTTCTTAAATAATTGCCTATATCATTTTTAGACAAATTATTTTTTTTGCCAAAATCAACTCCTTATTCAACACATGGCTCAGTTTTCAGAAAAACACAAAGAAATGACAGTATTATTATGCGAAGATGACAATATATATTTATGCTATATATTTTATTTTCTACATTTTGTTCATTGAGAAATATGATGTTGATACAAAGAGGAGGGTCGATATTAATTGTTTATTTGAATTCAGGTGGAATTCAACTGCGTTGGATTTTAACAAGGAACTGTCTTTTCTAATGTCTGACATGTTGGTACGAGAAATCCCATCTTAACATATCTCTATCTGTCTCTCATCAGGGTAACCTGTCTGAGTTGGGTCGTCTACTTATGCAAGGCTCATTCAGCGTGTGGACGGAGCACAAAAAAGGCCATGCCAAGGTCAAGGACTTGGCCAGGTTCAAGCCCATGCAGAGACATCTCTTCCTGCACGAGAAGGCCCTG